>NC_041383.1:463625662-463700209 GCF_002162155.2 Triticum dicoccoides | reverse complement strand
CTTGGCCGCCTCTCCTCTTCCACCACTTGGGCCCATGAGGCCCATTAACCTCCGGGGGAGGGGGGGTCCGGTAACCCCCCGGTACTTCGGTATATATCCGATAACCCCCGGAACCATTCCGGTGTCCGAATATAGTCGTCCAATATATCAATATTCATGTCTCGACCGTTTAGAGACTCCTCGTCATGTCCGTGATCACATCCGAGACTCTGAACTACCTTAGGTACATCAAAACACATAAACTCATAATATAACCGTCATCTAACTTTAAGCTGCGGACCCTACGGGTTCAAGAATTATGTAGACATGACCGAGACACGTCTCTAGTCAATAACCAATAGCAGAACCTAGATGCTCATATTGGCTCCCGCATATTCTACGAAGATCTTTATCGGTCAAGCCTTATAACAACATACATTGTTCCCTTTGTCATCGGTATGTTACTTGCCCGACATTCGATCGTCGGTATCTCAATACCTTGTTCAATCTCATTACCGGCAAGTCTCTTTACTCGTTCCATAATGCATCATCCCGCAACTAACTCATTAGTCACATTGCTTGCAAGGCTTATAGTGATGTGCATTACCGAGAGGGCCCAGAGGTACCTCTCCGACAATCAGAGTGACAAATCCTAATATTGAAATATGCCAACTCGACAAGTACCTTCGGAGACACCTATAGAGAACCTTTATAATCACCCAGTTACGTTGTGACGTTTGGAAGCACACAAAGTGTTCCTTCGGTAAACGGGAGTTGCATAATCTCATAGTCATAGGAACATGTATAAGTCATGAAGAAAGCAATAGCAACATACTAAACGATCAAGTGCTAAGCTAACATAATGGGTCAAGTCAATCACATCATTCTCCCAATGATGTGATCCCGTTAATCAAATGACAACTCATGTCTATGGTTAGGAAACTTAACCATCTTTGATTAACGAGCTAGTCAAGTAGAGGCATACTAGTGACACTATGTTTGTCTATGTATTCACACATGTATTATGTTTCCGGTTAATACAATTCTAGCATGAATAATAAACATTTATCATGAAATAAGGAATAAATAATAACTTTATTATTGCCTCTAGGGCATATTTCCTTCAGCTTTATAGATTCTTCGTCCTCCTAAAAACTCGTCCAAAATCCCCGCGATGTTTGTAGGAGATAATGATTTTTTGAGAAGTAATAGAACATGCAGAAAACAACAACTACCGAATTAATAGGTTAGTACAGAAAAACAATAATTTTTTATAAAAAGTATCCATAATTGCTATGATAATAACATGAAAAAAATATCGATATGTTTGAGACTATCCCCCCCTAGGAGGATCTTCTTGGTGATGTGGCAATGGATCACTGTCGGTGTCAAAACTGGTGGATCTCGGGTAGGGGGTCCCGATCTGTGCGTCTAAGGCCGATGGTAACAGGAGGCAAGGGACACAATGTTTTACCCAGGTTCGGGCCCTCTCGATGGAGGTAAAACCCTACTTCCTGCTTGATTGATCTTGATGATATGAGTATTACAAGAGTTGATCTACCACGAGATCGTAGAGGCTAAATGATGACCCACAAGTGTAGGGGATCTATCGTAGTCCTTTCGATAAGTAAGAGTGTCGAACTCAACGAGGAGCGGAAGGAAATGATAAGCGGTTTTCAGTAAGGTTTTCTCTGCAAGCACTGAAATTGTAGGTAATAGATAGTTTTGTGATAAGATAAAAAGTAACGAGCAAAAAGTAAATAAAGTAAATAAAGTGCAGCAAGGTGTCCCAATCCTTTATGTAGCAAAGGATAAGCCTGGACAAATTCTAATAATGAAGAAGGAGCTCCCGAGGACACATTGGGAATTATCGTCAAGCTAGTTTTCATCACGTTCATAAGATTCGCGTTCGGTACTTTGATAATTTGATATGTGGGTGCACCGGTACTTGGGTACTGCCCTAGCTTGGACAAGCATCCCACTTATGATTAACCCCTATTGCAAGCATCCGCAACTACAAAAAGGAGTGTTAAGGTAAACCTAACCACATCATTAAACATATGGGTCCATATCAACCCCTAACGAAGCAACACATAAACTAGGGTTTAAGCTTCTGTCACTCTAGCAACCCATCATCTACTTATTACTTCCCCATGCCTTCCTCTAGGCCCAAATAATGGTGAAGTGTCATGTAGTCGACGTTCACATGACACCACTAGAGGAAAAGACAACATACATCTCATCAAAATATCGAACGAATACCAAATTCACATGACTACTAATAGCAAGACTTCACCCATGTCCTCAGGAACAAACGTAACTACTCACAAAGCATATTCATGTTCATAATTAGAGGAGTAATAATATGCATAAAGGATCTGAACATATGATCTTCCACCAAGTAAACCAATTAGCATCAACTACAAGGAGTAATCAACACTACTAGCAACCCACAGGTACCAATTTGTGGTTTTGATACAAGATTGGATACAAGAGATGAACTAGGGTTTCGAGAGGAGATGGTGCTGGTGAAGATGTTGATGGAGATTGACCCCCTCCCGATGAGAGGATCGTTGGTGATGACGTTGGTGATGATTTCCCCCTCCCGGAGGGAAGTGTCCCTCGCAGAACAGCTCCGCCAGAGCCCTAGATTGATTCCACCCCGTGGTGGCGGAGTTTCGTCCCGTAAGCTTGCCCACGATTTTTTCCAGGGGGAAAAGTGATGATACAGCAGAAGATGGACGCCGGAGGCCCACCAGGGGGCCCAGGAGATAGGGGGCCGCGCCCTATAGGGGGGGCGCGCCCCCTGTCTCCTGGAAAGGGTGTGGGCCCCCTGGCGTATTTCTTTTGCTCATAAATTCTTATTAAATCCAAAAGGTTGTTTCGTGGAGTTTCAGGACTTTTGGAGTTGTGCAGAATAGGTTTCCAACGTTTGCTCCTTTTCCAGACAGAATTCCAGCTGCCGGCATTCCCCCTCTTCATGGTAAACCTTGTAAAATAAGAGAGAATAGCCATAAGTATTGAGATATAACGTGTAATAACAGCCCATAATGTAATAAATATTGATGTAAAAGCATGATGCAAAATGGACGTATCAACTCCCCCAAGCTTAGACCTCGCTTGTCCTCAAGCGGAAGCCGAAATCGAAAAATATGTCCACATGTTTAGAGATAGAGGTGTCGATAAAAATAAAATAAGGACATGAGGGCATCATGATCATTGTAATAACAACAACATATATAGATTTTGTCATATGATTTGCTATGCTCAAGTAATAAGCAATTCACAATGTCAAGTATGGTTCAAAAACTTCATTGGGAACTAACAAACTATAATCTCGGCCATTGAAGCAATTGCAATTTATCGTAATATCAGAAAGAGTCAATAATAGAGCCTTTCAGCAAGCTCACATACTCAACTATCTCGTAGTCTCCTATAACTGTTAACACTCATGCAATACTTGTGGTTGAAGAGTTTCAGCCAGACACTGAGAAAGGTAGGGGCTTATTGTGTTGCCTCCCAACATATTCACCTTTAGGTGATGTCAACAATAATAGCCTATGCCAACTTACATCCAATTGGATATATATATCATGATCTTTCAAACACTAAGAGCTTGCCAAAGGATAAAATTAAAAAGGGAAAGGTGAGGATCACCTTGACTCAAGCATAAAGTAAAAACATAAAATAAAAGATAGGCCCTTCGCAGAGGGAAGCAGAGGTTGTCATGCGCTTTTAGGGTTGGATACACAAAATTTTAATGCAAAAGAACGTCACTTTCTATCGCCCCTTGTATGTGGACCTTTATTATGCAGTCCGTCGCTTTTATTACTTCCACAACAAGTTCGTACAAAGCTTATTTTCTCTGCACTAACAAGTCATGCATATTTGGAGAGCAATTTTTATTGCTTTTACCGATGACAACTTACTTGAAGGACCTTACTTAATCCATAGGTAGGTATGGTTGACTCTCATGGCAAAACTGGGTTTAAGGATATTTGGAAGCACAAGTAGTATTTCTACTTGGTGCAAGGAATTTGGCTAGCATGAGGGGGAAAGGCAAGCTCAACATGTTTGGAAGGTCAATGACAATATACTTTAACTGAGATGTCGGAAAACATAAACTATTACGTTGTCTTCCTTGTCCAACATCAGATCTTTTAGCATGCCATACTTAATGAGTGCTTCACAATAATAAAAGATGTCCAGGATAATATATTTATATATGAACCCCTCTTTCCTTATCACTTCCTATTAATTGCAACGATGACTAAGGCTACGTCCATGAACTCTCAACAATTTTTATGCCTCATAATTTCTATGTGTGAAGTTATCACTATCCATAAGATCAATATGAACTCTTTTATTCTTTCTACTTTCTCAAGATCATAGCAACAAAGCAAAGCCCTTGAATCAACACTAATCTTTATTATAGATAGCACACTGACTCGATTACATAATGAGATCACAATGCAAAACTCAAAACTACTTGATATCAAAACTTCAAACTACTAGATCAAGATACTACTAAAAGGATCGAACTAAATAAAGCGGTAAAGATAGGAGTGTGATGGTGATATGATACCGGGGCACCTCCCCCAAGCTTGGCAGTTGCCAAGGGGAGTGCCCATACCTATGTGATTATTTCTCCTTCTTCACGGTTGGTGTTGTGATCTTCTTGGCGATTATGCCCTTCAGGATACGGTTCTCCTCCTCGAGCTTATTGACTTGTTGTTTGAGGTCCATATTTTCTTTACGGAGCTTGCCCGTAATGGACAAGGCTCCTTTTACCCAAGGATGCTGCATAGCTTCTACAGAACAAGTGAAACTCTTTTTCATATTTTCATAAGAAAGAAATCTAGAGTTGGAAGGAGTGACCGAAGTAGGGACAACTAGGCTAGGTAGTTCCTCCATAGTGAATTCTGCTCGAAGATGAGAGGTAACTTCTTGATCCTCCTCCATGGCATCTATCCTTTTCAAATCAGCCTCCATCTCATCCTCCATTGATGGTCCAAAGTGATAGGCATCGCTATTTGCTCCTGGACCTGGCGTTGGGTGAGACACCCGGCTCTCTCCAACTGACTCCTGAGAAGACATCTTGCTTTATTCTGCAACAGGAACAACTCGAAACGAAAACAAAGGATATTTGCGTGATACGGTGGTCAAAACCTTCGGGAGTATATATAATGAATTTTTACCGACCAAAATATGTAACATACAAGAAAATGGATTCCGGGAGACACACGAGGTGCCCACGAGACAGGGGGGCGCGCCCTACAGGGGGGCGGCCTCCTCTCTCGTGGGAGCCTCGTGTCCCTTTCGAACTACTTCTTTCTTCCTAAAATTCTTAAATAATCCAAAACTGATAGAAATTGCCATTAGAGTTGTTTTGGAGTCGGTTTACTTACCGTACCACGTACCTATACCTTTTCGGAGTCTGGAATGTTCTGGAAAGTGTCTCTTATGTATTCCTCAGGGGTTATGGTTTCAATAATATTAGTTTCAACATTGATAGGATTACCTGAAATATAATGTTTAATTCTTTGACCGTTTACCACCCTCGGATTTGTGCCTTCGAAGTTGTTGATTTTTATAGCACCAGAACGATAGACCTCCTCGATAACGTAGGGACCTTCCCATTTTGAGAGAAGTTTTCCTGCAAAAAACCTTAAACGAGAGTTGAACAATAACACATAATCTGCTACGTTAAACTCATGCTTTTGTATCCTCTTATCATGACAGCGTTTGACTTTTTCTTTGAAAAGCTTGGCATTCTCATATGCTTGGGTTCTCCATTCATCAAGTGAGCTAATATCAAACAACCTCTTCTCACCGACAAGTTTGAAGTCATAATTGAGTTCTTTAATAGCCCAATATGCTTTATGTTCAAGTTCAAGAGGTAAATGACACGCTTTTCCATAAACCATCTTATAAGGAGACATACCCATAGGATTTTTGTATGCAGTTCTATAGGCTCATAATGCATCATCAAGTTTTTTGGACCAATTCTTTCTAGATCTATTCACAGTCTTTTGCAAAATTAATTTGAGCTCTCTATTGCTCAACTCTACTTGACCACTAGACTGCGGGTGATAAGGAGATGCGATTCTATGATTGACATCGTACTTAGCAAGCACTTACGGAAAGCACCATGAATAAAATGTGAACCACCATCAGTCATAAGATATCTAGGGACTCCAAACCTCGGAAAAATAACTTCTCTAAGCATTTTAATAGAAGTGTTATGATCAGCACTACTAGTTGGAATAGCTTCTACCCACTTAGTAACGTAATCAACAACAACTAAAATATGTGTATAACCATTGGAGGCAGGAAAAGGTCCCATATAATCAAAGCCCCAAACATCAAATGGTTCAATAACAAGAGAATAATTCATATGCATTTCTTGACGTCTACTAATGTTACCTATTTTTTGACATTCATCACAAGATATGACAAACTTACGAGCATCTTTGAAGAGAGTAGGCCAATAAAAACCAGATTGTAGTACCTTGTGTGCAGTTCTATCTCCAGCGTGGTGCCCTCCATAGGATTCAGAGTGACACTTGCGTAGGATCTGTTCCTATTCATGCTCAGGCACACAATGTCTAATAACACCATCTACTCCTTCACTATAAAGGTGTGGATCATCCCAGAAGTAATGTCTTAAATCATAAAAGAACTTTTTCTTTTGCTGGTATGTGAAACTAGGCGGTATATATTTAGCAACAATGTAATTAGCATAGTCAGCATACCAAGGAGCAGTACGAGAAGCATTGAAGACCGCTAATTGTTCATTCGGAAAGCTATCATTAATAGGCAGTGGGTCATCAAGAACATTCTCTAACCTAGACAAGTTGTCTGCAACAGGGTTCTCAGCTCCCTTTCTATCAATAATATGCAAGTCAAATTCTTGGAGCAAAAGAACCCATCTAATGAGTCTAGGCTTAGTATCTTTCTTTTCCATAAGATATTTAATAGCAGCATGATCAGTGTGAATAGTAACTTTGGAATCAACAATATAGGTCTAAACTTATCACATGCAAACACAACTGCTAAGAACTCTTTTTCAGTAGTAGCATAATTTCTCTGGGCAGTATCAAGAGTCTTACTAGCATACTGGATAACATTCAATTTCTTATCGACTCTTTGTCCTAAAACAGCACCTACAGCATAATCACTAGCATCGCACATAATTTCAAAAGGTTAATTCCAATCAGGTGGCTGAACAATAGGTGCAGTGATCAAAGCTTTCTTAAGTGTTTCAAATGCTTCTACACAATCATCATCAAAGACAAAAGGAATATCTTTTTGCAATAAATTGGTCAGAGGCCTAGAGATTTTAGAAAAGTCCTTAATGAACCTCCTATAAAAGCCGGCGTGACCAAGGAAACTTCTTATACCTTTTATGTCCTTGGGACATGACATCTTTTCAATAGCATCAAATTTGGATTTATCAACTTCAATACCTCTCTCGGAGATCTTATGCCCCAAGACAATGCCTTCATTAACAATAAAGTGACACTTTTCCCAATTCAGGACGAGACTTGTGTCTTCGCATCTTTGCAAAACTCGATCAAGGTTGCTCAAACAATCATCAAAAGAGGATCCATAGACGGAGAAGTCATCCATGAATACCTCACAAATCTTTTCACAAAAATCAGAAAATATAGCCATCATGCATCTTTGAAAGGTAGCAGGTGCATTACATAAACCAAAAGGCATACGTCTATAAGCAAAAGTACCAAAAGGGCAAGTAAAAGTAGTTTTAGATTGATCCTTCGCTGATACAGGTATCTGTGAGAAACTAGAATAACCATCCAGAAAGCAAAAATGTGTGTGTTTGTATAGTATTTCTAGCATTTGATCAATAAAAGGTAAAGGGTAATGATCTTTCTTAGTGGCTTTATTTAACTTACGGAAATCAATTACCATCCCATAACCTGTAATAATTCTTTGTGGGATCAATTCATCTTTATGATTAGGAACAACGGTAATACCTCCCTTTTTAGGGACACAATGGACAAGGCTTACCCATTCACTATCAGCAATGGGATAAATAATACCTGCCTCAAGGAGCTTTAGAATCTCCTTTCTTACCACTTCCTTAATTTTGGGATTTAATCGTCTTTGAGGATCTCTAACTGGTTTGGCATTTCTCTCCATTGAAATTTTGTGTTGACACAGTGTGGGACTAATGCCCTTAAGATCATCTAGAGTATATCCAATAGCGGCTCGGTGCTTCTTCAGAGTTTTCAATAATCTTTCTTCTTCTTTATCTGAAAGGTTAGCACTAATAATAACATGATATATTTCTTTTTCATCAAGATAAGCATACTTAAGATTATCAGGTAATGGTTTGAGTTCAGACATGGGATCACCCTTGGGTGGAGTGGGATCCCCAATAATTTCAACGGGAAGGTTATGTTTCAGCATAAGTTCCTATTTAAGGAACACTTCATCTATTTCTTCCCTTTCCTTCATAATCATATCGTTTTCATGGTCTAGCAAATATTGTTCTAACGGATCAGTTGGAGGAACAGCAATGGAAGCAAGACCAATAATTTCATCCTTACTAGATGGTTCCCTTTCACGAGGTTGTCTACTAAACTTGGCAAAATTAAACTCATGAGACATACCATCTATGCCAATAGTGACAATATTCCTTTCACAATTAATCTTAGCACTAGCTGTATTCAAGAAGGGTCTACCAAAAATAATGGGACAAAAATCATCTTGTGGGGAAGCAAGAACAAGAAAATCGGCGGGGTATTTAACCTTCCCACACAAAACTTCAACATCTCTAACAATCCCAATAGGCTCGATGGTATCCCTATTAGCAAGCTTAATAGTAACATCAATGTCTTCTAATTCAACAGGTGCAATATCGTGCATAATTTCTTTATAAAGATCATAAGGTATCGCACTAGCACTAGCACCCATATCACATAAGCCATGATAACAATGATCTCCTATTTTAACAGAAATAATAGGCATGCCTATAACAGGTCTACGTGTCTTAGTCTCAGGTCTAGCAATATTAGCAGTCTCACCCAAGAAAGAAATAACATGCCCATCTAAATCCTCATCCAAGAGATCTTTAACCATAGCAATACTAGGTTCAACATTAATTTGTTCAGGAGGTGTATAGGTTCTAGTACTACTCTTACGGACAACAGTCGAAGTTTTAGCTTGATCTTTTATTCTAGGAAAAGGAGGTTGTCGGTGTCAAAACCGGCGGATCTCGGGTAGGGGGTCCCGAACTGTGCGTCTAGGCGGATGGTAACAGGAGACAAGGGACACGATGTTTTACCCAGGTTCAGGCCCTCTTGATGGAGGTAAAACCATACGTCCTGCTTGATTGATATTGATATTGTGGATGTTTACAAGAGTGGATCTACCACGAGATCAAGGAGGCTAAACCCTAGAAGCTAGCCTATGGTATGATTGTAATGGTTGTTGTTGTGTCCTACGGACTAGAGCCATCCGGTTTATATAGACACCGGAGAGGTCTAGGGTTACATAGAGTCGGTTACAATGGTAGGAGATCTACGTATCCGTATCACCAAGCTTGCCTTCCACGCCAAGGAAAGTCCCATACGGACACGGGACGAAGTCTTCAATATTGGAGTCCGGTCGATGATGATAGTCCGGCCGATGATAGTTCGGCCGATGATGGTAGTCTGGCTATCCAGACACCCCCTAATCTGGGACTCCCTCAGTAGCCCCCGAACCAGGCTTCAATGACAATAAGTCCAGCATGTGTGTAGTCTTCGGCGTTGCAAGGCGGGTTCTCCTTCAAGTTCTACGTACCTGCCGAACAGTGTCCGGCTTCCTCATCAATGTTGCGTGTCTTGGCTTCCATGCCCAATAATGGCCTTCTTCCACGCGTCGCGCGAATGTGAAAAGCCAGGGTGTCTTTTATGTTTTACCCCCTAGTTGTGTGAATAATCTGCCTATAAGGGAGGCAAGAATCCAGATCCAAATCACCATCTTCCTCCCGCAAATACTCATCGGAGCGCTTTGGACCAAGAATCCATTCCATCATGGACCGTCAACGCGGCTCCTCTTCTCGCGCTCCCAGCCCTTTGCCAGGAGATTGGAGGAGATGCTTTGTTCCGCACAACGAGCTGGTGAAGCTCCAAGCGGGGGGATATCTCCCTCCGACCTTTATGGTTCCGGTTCGAGCCGGGCTGGCCACCTACAAAGGTGGGAAGCAAGCGGAGGTTACCCCAAGTCCCAACAAAGGGGAGCGGGTATGCTTCGTCCCCTATCTGATAAGGGGACTCGGATTTCCTGTACATCCATTCCTCCGCGGGCTCCTGGAGTTCTACGGACTCCAGCTTCATCACCTCACGCCCGCCTCAATCCTGCATATTGCGGGTTACGTAGCTCTTTGCGAGCTATTCCTGGGCGTCGACCCCATTTCACGCTGTGGAAGAGGTTGTTCTGCCTTGTACCCTGCTCTCACGAGGGGTCCATATATCAAGTGGGCGCCGCCGAAATATGGCGCATTGCCGGGACCAGATATCCATCCGGAACCCCTAAGAAGGCGTCCGAAGACTGGCCTTCGGGATGGTTTTATATAGAAGACGCTCCGCTGCCGGACCCTGTTCGGATTGGCCTCCCGGAGTTCAGCAATGCTCCTCTAAAGAAACACCTTAGTTGGCGTCCGCGGAGCCCCCAACTGGAGGAAGACAAGAGCGTCCATTATTTGATGGGCCGAATAAGGTTACTGGCCCATTCCGGGTTGACCATGATTGGAGTCATGGCAACATGCATTATGCGGGGGGTGCAGCCACTACAATACAGGGGCCACCCCATGTGGGATTTCAACGGGGAGGACGATGCCACCCGTCATGGCCGCAAAGGGCCGGATTCGGTCGAAGACCTGGTGACGATCCTGTCCGGCCTGTATAAGGGGGAGAAGGAGGATTTCCTTCGGACGAACCCGTTAAATGGGTTCTCCATGAATAATCCCCGGCCTTGGGTAAACGAACACTCTGCGTGCCCAGCCCATGCTTTTTGAAACTTAAGTTTCTTATATTGTGTTCTTCTTTCGACGCAGGAACTGCGCCGCATCGTGGAGGACATGCTAAGTCCAGCTCCGCAACCCGAGGATCCAGAGAGATCCCGGGATCCGGCCTCCGAAGAGGATCCGGACATAAAGGTGGAGCTAATCGACGGGGTGTTCCACCAGCTCAGCATGGACAATGCTTTAGTCGCCATCACAGTCGACTATCCCGGACTATATCCGGCTTCCCAGGTGATTGCGACCGAAGTCCTGACACCGTCATTCCTTCCTTGCTTATTTCTGACCACCGTATATGATGGCGCTGTGCAGGAGGCGCCCCTAGGGCGAGAAGCCGAGCCCGCGGTGGCTGACCAACAAAGGCCAGTCCGGACCAGTAGGCGGAAGAGGAGCGCGGCGCGGACTGAAACGTCGCCGCAAAGGTGTAGCTCACAATTCATTATTTAGAGCAACGTTCCTAGGAAGCGTTTGAGTGCTCATGACTTTTGTAGGGAAAAAAGCGCCCGCCGGACTGCGGGCGTGGAGGTTGCCAATCCAACCTCTACCAGCCAGGCTCCAGCACCTGGTCTGGAGGGGGAGGCAAGCGCAAGGCGCGAGCCGGACGTTCCTCCGACGGAGGATGCCGACAGACTGTCCGCCACCAAGTCTGAGGTGGAGAGTGCCATGAATCACAGGCGCCGCCGGACAGTATTTCGTGACGCGTGCTTCTCCCCCGAGGCGTTGAATGCCTTTAACGCGGGGGATGCGCACCTTCGTGCTGCTCAAGATGGTTTTACCAGAGCCACGGAGCAGTATGTAAAAGACATACGGGTAAGAGAATCTAATAGTTGTATATGCCAGTAGCCCCCGAGACTTAAAGTAGTTCTATTAACCGATTTAAGGATCATATGAAACGCAGGATCTTACCGAGAAGAATACCCAACTGTCTCAGGAGCTGCAAGAGTGCAAGGCCCAACTTGAGGCCGCACTCTCTGGCGCAGGAGGAAACACCGGGACCTCTCCTGGTAACACATTATTTTAGAAAGATAAGTAGCATTTGGCCTTTGCGCAAGTCTAAAAAATGACATTGCAGGTGCTGCCGGACAAGATCCGGACAGGCAAGAACTTCTGCGCCAACTAAAGGCCGGCGAGAGGGTGCTGCATAAGGTGCAGCATGAAAGGAACAAGCTCCAGGATGCCCATGCCCAGCTTGGAGAAGAGCTGAAAGGCATTCGGGCCGAGCTATCGGGCTCCGTTAAGGAGAATCAGCGGCTTCGTCGCGGCATATATAGTAAGTGCTTGAGCGAACTCCTTTGAAAAGAAGAGTTCGGCGAGGAAGTCAATTTGACAGAATATGTCTGCAGGTATGCTCATAGGTCGCCCTGTGGAGGAGATGCCCATATCAACGGGTGATCAACTTCCCGAATTGTTGCAACTGATCGAACGAGTTCGGCAGGCAATGATCGGCGTCATCCAGGCTTTATGGCCAGCCTTCTCCTTACCCGAGGGTCTTGGGGAGCTTGCGGAGAAGCTTCAGGGAGTGCGGCAGCGCTTCCATTTATGGAAGATTTCGGCCTGCCGCCAAGGTGCCAGGGAGGCCTGGGCCATGGTAAAGACGCGGTACAAGAGGGCGGATCCCAACCACATGGCCGAAGTCGGACCTGTGGGGCCCGATGGGAAGGAGATCCCTGTGAGTTTAGTATACGGCCAAGTAGAGTTGGCCGCTAAATTTTCCCAACAGGACTGTAAATTAGACAACCTGTTAGACGGGATTGAGGAAGAATACAATCAGTCGACTTGACAATGTATTATAAAATGACATATAAAATGCCTTCTATCCGGATTGTAGATCGTTTGTCTTTGCCGACCTTTTCGCTTCGACCTCGGGACCCTAGAGTCCGGAGTGTGTCCGAATACCTTCTCGGTTATGAAACAACCGGGGTATGCATGGAGACCAGGCGTAGGGGTCATTAGTGCTTTATCAGACAAGTGCCCAACTAGTTATGTTATATTACATGGGTAGTAAGAAACATCTTCCAGGGAGAATAGTTCCGTTAAGGGTTCCTTTCCTCTAGGGGTGGCATGCCCTAAAGTGCATGTCCGGACTGTGTAAAAAGTAGAAAAACATCTGGGGGCAGATAAATAAGTGGATAAAAAAATCATCTTTTAAGTCACCGACCGAATATTCCCTTAAGAACGCTAGCTTTCGGCTTCACCCAGTCTGAGGTACACATCCGGCTGACCCGGCAGTAACAATCGCAGAGGTGCTCCCTTTACCTCCTAGCCAAACAATCGGGAACATAGGGGTAAGCACAGGAGCCAGGCAACCCAGCTTGGCCAAAACTTAAGTCATATCGATGCATATAATGGTGAATAAAAGGTACATGTGGAGGCTTGACACATGTGCTGGGCATGAAGCCCTTATAATTAAGCTTCTGGTAAAGAAGCCCCCAGGTATAATGAGTGCGGATAGCACATCAATTGCGCGCGAACGATGCGCAAGTAGGCCTTTTAAGGCTTTGATGAATAGGGTTGAGAAGAAAAAGATAAAAAAAAGGCAGCTGAAGTAAAAAAAAATTTGGACGGGGGGAAAGGGACGAACTCTTAGTCCGGCGCTACGCATAGAATCTTCAGAGGCGAGCTGCGTTCCATGGGTTCGGCTCGAGTCGGTTATCCGACGTATTTCGTAGACGGTACGCTCCGCCGGTCAAGACTTTATCGATGATGAAGGGGCCTTCCCATTTGGGCTTGAGCTTGTCCTTTTTCTTGTCCGGCAGGTGTAGAACCAGTTCGCCAACGTTGTAAGTCTTGGCCCGTACTTCTCTGCTTTGGTATCTTCGAGCCTGCTGCTGATAGAATGCGGAATGAGCCTTGGCGACGTCGCGTTCTTCCTCCAATGCGTCCAAGCTGTCCTGCCGATCCAACTCGGCTTCTCTTTCTTCGTACATGCGCACTCGAGGTGAGTCATGAATTATGTCACAGGGCAAAACTGCTTCTGCACCGTATACCATAAAAATGGTGTGAATCCGGTAGTACGGTTAGGCGTTGTCCGCAGCCCCCAGAGTACGGAGTCGAGCTCCTCTACCTAGTGCGTGTCAGATTTCGTAAGGGACCGCACTAGTCTGGGTTTGTTGCCGCTCATTATTAGACCATTTGCTCGTTCCACTTGACCGCTGGTTTGAGGATGATAGACTGAAGCGTAATCGAGCTTGATGCCCATATTTTTGCACCATGATTTAACCTCATCGGCCATGAAGTTCGTGCCGTTATCGGTGATGATGCTGTGGGGGACACCATAACGGTGTACTATCCCGGATATAAAGTTTATCACTGGTCCGGACTCTGCCGTTTTAACTGGCTTGGCCTCTATCCATTTGGTGAATTTATCCACCATGACCAATAGGTACCTTTGCTTGTGGGTTCCCCCTTTAAGTGGTCCAACCATGTCAAGCCCCCAGACCGCGAACGGCCAGGTAATGGGTATAGTTTTGAGGGCGGTGGGTAGCATGTGGCCCTGATTAGCAAAGAGCTGACAACCGACGCATCTTTGGACTAAGTCCTGAGCATCTGCCCGGGCCGTCGGCCAATAAAATCCTGTATGGAATGCCTTTCCTACAAGGGCCCGGGCTGCGGCGTGGTGTCCGCCTAGTCCGGCGTGAATTTCAGCCAGAAGGTCTCGCCCTTCCTCTTCGGAGATACACCTTTGAAGGACTCCGGTTGTGCTTTTCTTATAGAGTTCTCCCTCATGGACCTTGTAGGCTTTAGATCGCCGGACTACGCAGCGGGCCTCATTATGGTCTTCGGGGAGTTCCTGCCTAAGCAAGTAGGCTAGGAACGGCTCTGTCCATGGGGCGATTACTGCCATTATGTCGTGAGCTGAGGGTGTTGTTTCGTCGGCTGGATCGCCGTTTATGTCAGATTGCTCTGCGGCTGCCTCCGGTTTGTTATTTCCGGACTCCTCTTCCCATAGTACGGATGGCTTGAACAGCCGTTCCAGGAAGATATTTGGAGGGACAGCGTCACGTTTTGCGCCGATGCGTGCCAATACGTTGGCCGCTTGGTTATTATCTCTGGCTACGTGGTGGAATTCAAGTCCTTCGAACCGAGCTGACATTTTAAGGACGGTGTTGCGATAGGCTGCCATTTTTGGATCCTTGGCGTCAAAGTCTCCATTTACTTGGGATATTGCGAGGTTTGAGTCCCCGCGCACCTCTAGGCGTTGGATGCCCATGGAGATTGCCATCCGGAGGCCATGTAAGAGGGCCTCGTATTCGGCTGCGTTGTTGGAGTCCGTGTACATTATCTGAAGTACGTATTGGACTCTGTCCCCGGTTGGGGACGTTAGTACGATGCCAGCCCCCAATCCGGCCAACATTTTGGAGCCGTCGAAATGCATAATCCAATTGGAGTATGCGCCGTACTCTTTAGGGAGTTCGGCTTCAGTCCACTCAGCGACAAAGTCAGCCAAAACTTGCGACTTTATAGCTCGCCGGGGTTTGTAAGTTATGTCGAATGGTAAGAGCTCAATGGCCCATTTTGCAATCCTGCCCGTTGCGTCGCGGTTATTTATAATGTCATTTAGGGGTACTTCAGAGGCCACTGTTATCGAACACTCTTGAAAGTAGTGTCGGAGCTTCCGAGATGCCATGAACCGCATACGCTATCTTTTGATAGTGCGGGTAACGGGACTTGCAGGTGGTTAAAACAGTGGATACGTAGTACACTGGTTTTTGAAGAGG
Organism: Triticum dicoccoides; assembly: GCF_002162155.2. Classification (NCBI taxonomy): domain Eukaryota; kingdom Viridiplantae; phylum Streptophyta; class Magnoliopsida; order Poales; family Poaceae; genus Triticum; species Triticum dicoccoides. The sequence goes on along the minus strand of NC_041383.1, from coordinate 463,684,480 downwards.
GAATTTATGCCCTTTTGTCTCTCGTTCTACGACGAGCACCGCGCTTACTACTTGATGTGTTGCCGTGATGTATAACAACATAGGTTCACCCAGGTTGGGCGCAGCCAGGACCGGATTCGTTGCCAATATGGCCTCTATTTCCTCGAGTCCGGCAGTGGCAGCATCCGTCCACTCGAAGTGTTCGGTGTGCCTGAGGAGGCGATAGAGGGGCAATGCCTTTTCTCCTAGGCGGGAGATAAAGCGGCTGAGAGCCGCCACGCATCCAGTCAATTTCTGGATCTGTTTGGGTTTTTTTGGAATATCCAACTGTGATAGGGCTCGGATTTTGGCCGGATTTGCTTCAATTCCTCTAGCGGATACAATGAAGCCCAAGAGCTTTCCGGCTGGTACGCCGAAAACACATTTTTCCGGATTCAGCTTGATGTCATATGCTCGGAGGTTGTCGAATGTGACCCTCAAGTCGTCTACTAGAGTTTCGACGTGTTTGGTTTTGACGACTACGTCATCTACGTATGCCTCTACTGTTTTGCCGATCTGGGTAGCCAGACATGTCTGAATCATGCGTTGATATGTTGCGCCGGCGTTTTTAAGTCCGAAGGGCATCATGTTGAAGTAGAATGGTCCATATGGAGTAATGAACGCCGTTGCGGCTTGATCCGCTTCTGCCATCTTGATTTGATGATAGCTGGAGTATGCGTCCAGGAAGCACAATGAATCGTGCCCTGCAGTGGCATCGATGATTTGGTCGATGCGGGGGAGGGGGAAGGGATCCTTTGGGCAAGCTTTATTTAGGTCTTTGAAATCGACACATAGGCGCCAGGATCTGTCCTTCTTTGGTACCATTACCAGGTTTGCTAGCCAATCCGGTTGTTTGATGTCTCTGATGAATCCGGCTTCCAATAGTTTGGCTAGTTCTTCTCCAATTGCCTGTCTTTTGGGTTCGGAAAATCGTCGAAGAGCCTGTTTGACTGGCTTGAACCCTTTTAGGATGTTTAGGCTATGCTCTGCCAGCTTGCGAGGGATTCCTGGCATATCTGAAGGATGCCAGGCGAAAATGTCCCAATTTTCCCGAAGGAATTCTCGCAGCGCGGCGTCTACATCAGGGTTCAACTGTGCCCCGATGGAGGCCGTCTTTGTCGGGTCCGTTGGGTGGACCTGGAATTTTATAATTTCGTCTGCTGGTTTAAAGGAGGTGGACTTGGATCTCTTGTCAAGTATCACGTCGTCTCTGTGCACCGTAGCGCGCAGCGCGGTGAGTTCCTCTGCCGCTAGGGCTTCGGATAGTGCCTCCAGGGCTAATGCGGCTGTTTTGTTTTCGGCGCGGAGTGCTATGTCCGGATCACTAACGAGAGTGATTATCCCGCCGGGCCCAGGCATTTTGAGCTTCATGTACCCGTAATGGGGTACAGCTTGGAAAATTGTGAACGCCTCTCGTCCTAATATAGCGTGGTATCCGCTGCTGAGTGGGGCCACTTGGAACGTGATTTCTTCGGACCTGTAATTGTCCTGCGAGCCGAACACCACATCGAGTGTGATTTTTCCGGTGCAGCGTGCTTCCCGGCTAGGGATTATTCCTCTAAAGGTTGTGCTTCTTCGCTCAATGCGGCTCTAGTCTATTTCCATTTTTTGAAGAGTTTCCTCGTAAATGAGGTTCAATCCGCTGCCGCCATCCATGAGTACCTTGGTAAGTCGAAAGCCGTCCACTATTGGACTGAGGACCAATGCGGCTGGTGCTCGGGCTGTTCGGGATTTAGGTTCGTCGCTGGCATTGAAGGTGATGGCCGCGTCGCTCCAAGGATTTGTTGTTGCTACTTGGTAGACTTCGGCAAGGCTGTGGATTGTTCGTTTCCGCATATTGTTTGATGCGAAAGTCTCGAAGACTGTTGATACCGTACCGGTATTGTTGGTGTGGTTTCGCGGGGCTAGAAGCTCCTCGCCACTTTTGGCCACCTGCCGTAATATCCAACATGCACGAAGGCTATGTGCTGGGGTGGCGCCCTTGGTACTGTGAATTGTACAGGGTTTGCTGAGCCATCCCTCCAGTACGGTTCCGTTCCCTTTAAGGGGCTTCTGTTTTTTGGTTCTTGTACTTGGTGCCTGAGTATAATGCACCCTTTTGTTGCGGACTGGGGCTATGTTCGGGGCCGGATTATCCCAAAACCTATCTTCGATTTTCCGGAAACTTTCTATGGCACATTACTTTCACACTATGGATGCCCAGTCGGTGAAACGTGTGATTTCACGATGGCTGGGCGTTCAAGATTCCCCTGTCCGTGCAATTGTTGCAAAAGATCGAGATTGCGTTTTCCTCTCGGCAGTCCTTTATCTGGTCCATGACCAGGAGGAATCTGGCCCAGTAATGGTGTACTGTTTGGGCTAGCTCTTGCCGGATTAGAGATAGATCGCATATATCTGGACGGGCGGGCCTAATTGAGTCCGGGACCCTGCCCATCTCGAGGCTCTAGGGCCGAGAAGTTTCCGAATTTGGAAGCTTGGGAAGTGGAACGTTGTCCAACGAGTCCGGTCCGATGCCTGACTTTATGTTCAGTGCTTGATCGGAATCCGCTACTCCGCGGGAATCCGGCATGGAGGGTTCGGTAGCCCGGACACGACTAGTTTTCAATATGGGAGAAGGATCGTCGTGATGTTCCTCTACCACCGTGACGTGGTGGGTAACCTGGGGAGAGTTAATCTCTCTCATATCGGTGTTACGCCCGATCTTATTGTAGTCTGTAGCGACTCCTAGGGCGGCGATCCGATCCAAGAGTTCGTTTACAGACGAGAGCTCTGCTGGATCTAACTGCTCGGCGAATTCCGAGTTGACGTGAAGATTGCTCTCGATGACACGAGAGGTCATCGTTGAAGCGGTGGCCGGACAGGCGGTCATAAGAAAACCTCCTAGCCGGATAGTTTGGCCGGCGGCCAAGGCTCCATCGGCGAAGATGCCGTCCTTGAAGACGGGAAGAGGCATCCTTCCTATCGGTGACGGCACAGAGGAACTCTCAATGAAAGCACCAATGTCGGTGTCAAAACCGGCGGATCTCGGGTAGGGGGTCCCGAACTGTGCGTCTAGGCGGATGGTAACAAGAGACAAGGGACACGATGTTTTACCCAGGTTCGGGCCCTCTTGATGGAGGTAAAACCCTACGTCCTGCTTGATTGATATTGATATTGTGGATGTTTACAAGAGTGGATCTACCACGAGATCAAGGAGGCTAAACCCTAGAAGCTAGCCTATGGTATGATTGTAATGGTTGTTGTTGTGTCCTACGGACTAGAGCCATCCGGTTTATATAGACACCGGAGAGGGCTAGGGTTACATAGATTCGGTTACAATGGTAGGAGATCTACGTATCCGTATCGCCAAGCTTGCTTTCCACGCCAAGGAAAGTCCCATCCGGACACGAGACGAAGTCTTCAATCTTGGAGTCCGGTCGATGATGATAGTACGGCCGATGATAGTTCGGCTGATGATGGTAGTCCGGCTATCTGGACACCCCCTAATCCGGGACTCCCTCAGAGGTTTTTCAACATAAGCAGTAGGAACAATGGGATCACTATATGTAATAGTCTTTTCTTCGACTGTAATAGGTGCAACTACTTTCACTTCAACAGGAGGATTATATTTAAACCACTTCTCTTTAGGGAGATCAACGTGAGTAGCAAAAGATTCACAAAAAGTAGGTACTATCTCAGAGTCAAGTCCATACTTAGCGCTAAATCCACGAAAAGCATCGGTATCCATAAAAGATTTAAGACAATCGAACTTAGGTGTCATACCTGACTCCTTACCATCGTCGGAACCCCAATCTTCAGAGTTGCGTTTAATTCTTTCCAATAAGTCCCATTTGAAATCAATAGTCTTCAGCATATAAGAACCAGCACAGGAAGTATCGAGCAGGTTGCGATTATCAAGAGAAAGCCGAGCATAAAAATTCTGAATAATCATTTCCCGAGAGAGCTCATGATTGGGGCATGAATACAACATTGACTTAAGCCTCCCCCAAGCTTGAGCGATGCTTTCTCCTTCGCGAGGCCAGAAATTATATATGTAATTACGATCACGATGAACAAGATGCATAGGATAGAACTTCTATTGAAATTCCAACTTCAATCGCTTATAATTCCAAGATCTCGTACCATCACATAGCCTATACCATGTCATTGCATATCCCTTCAAAGATAAAGGGAAGACCTTCCTTTTAACAGCATCATCGTCAATACCTGCAAGCTTAAATAATCCACAAACTTCATCCACAAAGATAAGGTGTAAATTAGGATGCAATGTTCCGTCTCATGCAAAACGATTAGCTAACAGTCTTTCTATCATACCCCAAGGAATCTCAAAGTGAATATTTTCAAAAAGTTCAGTAGGTTGAGGAGCATCTCTTTGCTCTTCTGGTTGGGGTGAAGATACCCCAAACAAGCCCCTCAAAGGATTAGTTTCCATAGTGACAAGTAACAGAAAATTTCAGCATGCTATATAAATGTTTCCTTACCAAGTTCCACTCACCAAAAGCGCTACACTCCCCAGCAACGGTGCCAGAAAAGAGTCTTGATGACCCAAAAGTGCAGGGGATCTATCGTAGTCCTTTCGATAAGTAAGAGTGTCGAACCCAACGAGGAGCAGAAGGAAATGATGAGCGGTTTTCAGTAAGGTTTTCTCTGCAAGCACTGAAATTGTAGGTAATAGATAGTTTTGTGATAAGATAAATAGTAACGAGCAAAAAGTAAATAAAGTAAATAAAGTGCAGCAAGGTGGCCCAATCCTTTATGTAGCAAAGGATAAGCCTAGACAAATTCTAATAATGAAGAAGGAGCTCCCGAGGACACATTGGGAATTATCATCAAGCTAGTTTTCATCACGTTCATAAGATTCATGTTCGGTACTTTGATAATTTGATATGTGGGTGGACCGGTACTTGGGTACTGCCCTAGCTTGAACAAGCATCCCACTTATGATTAACCCCTATTGCAAGCATCCGCAACTACAAAAAGGAGTATTAAGGTAAACCTAACCACAACATTAAACATATGGGTCCATATCAACCCCTAACGAAGCAACGCATAAACTAGGGTTTAAGCTTCTGTCACTCTAGCAACCCATCATCTACTTATTACTTCCACATGTCTTCCTCTAGTCCCAAATAATGGTGAAGTGTCATGTAGTCGACGTTCACATGACACCACTAGAGGAAAAGACAACATACATCTCATCAAAATATCGAACGAATATCAAATTCACATGACTACTAATAGCAAGACTTCACCCATGTCCTCAGGAACAAACATAACTACTCACAAAGCATATTCATGTTCATAATCAGAGGAGTAATAATATGCATAAAGGATCTGAACATATGATCTTCCACCAAGTAAACCAATTAGCATCAACTACAAGGAGTAATCAACACTACTAGCAACCCACAGGTACCAATTTGTGGTTTTGATACAAGATTGGATACAAGAGATGAACTAGGGTTTTGAGAGGAGATGGTGCTGGTGAAGATGTTGATGGAGATTGACCCCCTCCCGATGAGAGGATCGTTGGTGATGATTTCCCCCTCCTGGAGGGAAGTGTCCTCGGCAGAACAGCTCTACCAGAGCCCTAGATTGATTCCGTCAAGGTTCCTCCTCGTGGCGGTGGAGTTTCGTCCCGTAAGCTTGCCCACAATTTTTTCCAGGGGAAAAGTGATGATATAGCAAAAGATGGACGCCGGAGGCCCACCAGGGGGCCCAGGAGATAGGGGGCCGCACCCTATAGGGGGGCGCACCCCCTTGTCTCCTGGACTGGGTGTGGGCCCCCTGGCCTATTTCTTTTGCTCATAAATTCTTATTAAATCCAAAAAGTTGTTTTGTGGAGTTTCAGGACTTTTGGAGTTGTGCAGAATAGGTTTCCAACGTTTGCTCCTTTTCCAGCCAGAATTCCAGCTGCTGGCATTCCCCCTCTTCATCGTAAACCTTGTAAAATAAGAGAGAATAGCCATAAGTATTGAGATATAACATGTAATAACAGCCCATAATGCAATAAATATTGATATAAAAGCATGATGCAAAATGGACGTATCACTAAACCCTAGAAGCTAGCCTATGATGATTATGACTGTTATGATCGTCCCTATACGGACCAAACCCTCCGGTTTATATAGACACTGGAGGGGGCTAAGGTTTACACAAAGTCGGTTACAAAGAAGGAAATCTAATATCCGGATCGCCAAGCTTGTCTTCCACGCAAAGGAGAGTCCCATTCGGACACGAGATGAAGTCTTGAGTCTTGTATCTTCATGGTCCAATAGTCCGGCCAAAGTATATAGTCCGGCTGCCGGATACCCCCTAATCTAGCACTCCCTCAGTAGCCCCTAAACCAGGCTTCAATGACGATGAGTCCACGCGCAGTTTGTCTTCGGCATTGCAAGGCGGGTTCCATCTCCGAATACTCCAAAGTAATTACCGAACACTTAAATCGTGCCAGGACCTGCAAGATGATCTTCACATACCACCTGTAGAGAGAACGATATTCCATAAATCTGATCTGCTGACAATTTTTATACGACGTGCTCCTGCGCCGTGGCTTGGCCCAACATGAACCGGTTTTTCTTGGCCTGCCTCGATAAGCGTTGCGAGGCGGTTTTATTGGCACGCCTTGCCAAAGCAGAGATCGCGTTCCTTTTATTGGGAGATCCTCCATCAATACAGGCGTGTGCGTCCCCACGACGTCTGTTGGTATGACTCTGTGTTTTTAGGTAAGTCCGAGCGGTTGCGTTGAGGACGCTTGATATTCACCCCCTGTATAAAGGGGCCGAGGCCTATCCCTCTTTTCCACCACTCTTGCACCTTTTTGCATCTCGAGTTCTAACACCCGAAGCCCAAGCTCAAGCACTTCGGATCCTCAACCATGTCCGGATCCAACCTTCAAGACCGGTGGATGGCCTCCTCGGTCACAGAGGAGGACATTGCAAAGCTTAGGGAGGTCGGATATCTGACTGCCGACATCAAGCACAGGCTTCCTGCTGCAAGGTAGGTCATCCCTACTCCCGAGCCCAACGAGAGCGTCGTATTTGTTTCTCACTTCCTCCGCGGCTTAGGCTTCACCCTTGATCCCTTTGTGAGAGGGCTCATGTTCTATTACGGGCTAGATTTTCATGATCTAGCTCCGGAAGCCATCCTCCACATCTCATCGTTCATCGTTGTGTGTGAGGCTTTTCTCCACGTCACCCAGCACTTCGGCTTATGACTCAAGACCTTCAATGTGAAGCCGAAGATGATTGAGGGGCGACACGCGGAGTGCGGAGGCGCGGTAATAAGAAGGAACGCCGATGCCGCATGTCCAGAGGGCCTCTTCCCAGAGGTGTCCGATCTATGGCAGCGGAGGTGGTTTTATGTCATGGCTCCCAAAGGCACAAAGTGGGTGGGTTCCCCCGACTTCCGTTCGGGCCCTCCGCCTCAACTGGCGTCATGGGCCAACGTAGGATAGGAGTAGGGGCCTGCTAGTGATGTACCAACATTGCAGAGCCGTATCCGGGAGCTTCTTGAGAGGGACATTAGCCTTGTTAGCATAATTCAGGTAATGCTAGTCCGACGGATGTTGCCGTGAAAACGCCGGCCTCTCCGGATGTGGGAGTTCAATCCGGAAGGTCCGCGGACTATTCTGCACTTCTTCGGCCTGACACTCAAAGAGATGTGTAAGTTATTCTTCAGACCACAAGTAAAGTGTCCGGACACCACCGAGGATGTGGGCCTGAGCTGCAATTGCCTAGATACCCAAGTAAGTAACCCAGAAACCGAACACTTGGTTCATATTTATCATAATCATTATTCCGAAAATCTTCCGTGGCCAGGAATGGCTCAGCAAGGCGGAGAGAATCAGGTGTCCGGCGCCATTTCCCGAAGGCTCGCCTAGTCCCGCCATAGCCAGGATGCTTGATCGTGTGCTAAGTAAGGTGCCCACGGGGAAAGGCGAAGGGAAGAACAAAGAAGTAGAACTTCACACATTGCACATCCAAACCGGGGGAATTGCTACCTCCCCAAAGAAGGATAGTTGGGGAGGGGAATCTAAGGTATCCTTCCCTCGCGGGAAGAAGAGGGCCGCCTCCGAAGACTTGGAGACGGAGGTGCCCAGACAAGGGAAGAAAACTTCACCAGGGGGCCCTGCCCCGAAGGGCGTCTTGACCGCATCATGCCAGCAAACGGGCCAGCCCTCAACCAAGCTGTAAGTTAATCATAGATACAAAGCTAGTGCTTCCTCCTCCAAGAACAGTAACCAGGACCCATTCTTTGCAGTCCGTCTAGCAGCTCTTCTCGGCAGAGTTCGTCTTCGGGGGCTCTCCTTTCAGAGATGATGGAGAGTTGAACCCCACCAACCTCTTCGCCTCATGGGGCGGGCGACCCCGAAGTGTCGTCACGGAGAAGTCCAGATTTGGCGAGGCCAGAAGCTAGTACTTCGGCCGCCCTGAGCCCGAAGTGTTTGACTCCCACGGGGGGCGATAAGAAAGGTCCGGCACAGTTTGGCGACCGGCCGGATATGCCGACGAGCCTTCTGGAGCGAGCTTCTCTCTTGGAGGATCACCGTTCATTAATAAGCATGGTGTTTGGGAAGATTTCATCCGCCACAAGCGGGTTGAATGAAGATTTTATGAGCCTGCTCAGAGGCTTTGAGGTATGTAATGAAATACATAATTCTTTGATTGTGGCGCACGCGCTAGGTGTGCTCCATATGGATAGTAGCCATTGAGACTCTGGTTGCCAGCCCGAGGCGGCAAACGGAGGATCACATCGTTGATTAATGATCATACTGTGTTTATGCGTAGGTGGCTAAGGATCCGGCAGCCGACCGGTCCGTTGAAGTCACCGAACTGAGGTGACAGATTGGAGTTATTGATGCCGATATCACGCTTGTGAACGAGCGGCTTAACGAGTCACAAGGTATGTGCTCTGCGTTCCTTATTTATTATAGGAAGAACCGAGAGGGGCATAGTGTTAATGTTATATGCTTGGACTGTAGACGGAGCTGCTGCCGTGGAAGCCCCGAGGGCGGAACTTGCCCTGGCCAAGGAACAAGCCCGGGCTAGCAATGCGGCTGCCCTAAAGGTGGCCGAAGAGTTGAGAGCCGAACAGGCTGCTCATCGCCGAAGTGAAGAAAAAGTAGCCGAGATGGCTGTGGAGCTGAAAAATGCCGCCGACCGGTATGAGCTCCTTGAAAAAGATAATAAGGCTATTTCGGCTGACCTGAAGAAGGCACTTGATGCGGCCAAGGAGATGCGGTCCAAAATTAGGGATGCGCAGGAGGAGCTTCGATAGGCCGGAGAAATCGCAGCTGGAAACCCTTATTTGTTGCAGATGAAGTTTTTAGATCCAAAGTACGCTCCTCTGGATCGATGCTGGAGTCCTGCAGACGCCTATGCGGATTGGGGCAAAGAGTATGGCTGATGCGGCCAAGTTTTTCGAGTATCAAAAAGATAATGAAGTGGAAAAGCTGTTCTGGTCGCAGTTCAGCGCTCCAACGCGCACATTGCCGTTGAGTGAGAGGATGGCTGCTATGGCCGAGCTCCATAAGTTGTCCGGTCTTGCAATGCGGTCTGTAATAGACCATCTATGGCCGAAGGGGCCTAAGCTGGACAATTATTTTGGTTTAGTGCAACAATTCCTTGGTGCCGTATCACGGATCAATGCCATGAAGAGGTCGGCATGCATAGAGGGTGCACGGATGGCTCTTTCCCGCGTTAAAGCATATTGGACAGATATGGAGGCCACCATCACTGCGACCCAGAATCCGGCGGGAGGCCAGGATCCGGCCGAGCACTATTTGGAGCAGGTAGTAGAAGGTGTCCGCCTAATAGAGGCTCAGTGCTCGAAGAATGTCATGTTCGAGTGACAAATCGTGTCATTGTAAAAACAATGTTATTTTAATTATGGAGGCTATGTTTATACTTTTCGCCCGAAAGTGTTATTGTGCCTCCTGTGCGGCCGTTTTATGTATATATGCAATTTTGAAAGTTAGCAGTCGTTGGCTTCAGCCTCCACGCATATAATGCGGGGGTGTTCACGAAAATATGCGTAATCACACTTGATCCAACATCTTGGTCCATTAAGGAGGTGATCGCAAGTCGAACTAGGCAACCGGACTATATAGCTTTAACACCTTCACTTAGCCATAGGAGTTTGACGGTGGGGCTACTATGTAGCCCCTTGTACCTTTGCGTACATCCGAATCCGGGTGCGTGTGTACATGACCGGTAAACGGTCCTTCATTAATGCGGAGGAACCCTAAAGGTTCCGATAAGTCTTCGAGTGGTTGAACAGTCTCTCGCTATATCATGACAGTCAGTTTTCGGCTTTCTCTACTGAGGTGCTCATCCGGAATAACCAGGGCACAATCGTAGTAGTTCTCCTTTGGCCGCCTTAGGCGATAAGAACGGAACGTAAGGCGGCAAACCCAGGAGCTGGGCAAACCCAACATTTGACCAAAGACATGATTCGGAGCTGATGCATATAAGGCCAAACTCGCGACGCCGAACACTCCCGAAGGTATTTGAACTTTATAACATATACGGGGCTGAGCAATGCCCTTTATTATGAACCCTGTATTTCCAGGTACGTGCATTAGTCTGTCGTGGCGAAATGCCAATAACGGCAGTATCCTCTGTGGGTGTAGTACCCATGGGATATGTAAGCAACAAGAGACAATAAAGAAGGTTTACACCGGGGCTTAATCTAAAGAGAAACCTTTGAGCGGGGCCCTGCTGCATGTCTGCGCCTTTGTCCCTGTTGTGCCGTGTCCTGGAAGGGTGTCGCACGAATGGTGTCTGTAAAAAGAAAAACTCATGTAGAAGAGTATGACGTAAGCATGCGAAAAGTTGGCTATCTCTAATGGATAGTAAAAGTGTAATACATTGGCCTGTTAATAAGGTCAAGCCAAGAGTTGGGCTTTATTAAATATCTATAACCCCTGGTGTCCTCTATGGGATTACATGTGTGGCGCCCAGATCAGATTTATCTGGGCTGCCAGACTCGTCTAACCGTGTCCATGGTCTTAACGACCAATCATGCTTTCTGGTATTAGAGTCCGCTTAGAATCCGGCTGCTGGAGCCGTCGCATATTCTTCCGCACGTAAGGAATGCTTTGTGTTTCCGTTAACGATGATGACGCCACATGGACCGGGCATCTTGAGTTTAAGGTAGGCGTAGTGTGGTACTGCGTTAAAGCGGGCGAAGGCCGTTCTCCCAAGCAATGCATGATAACCGCTTTGGAGGGGGGCGATGGTGAAGAGTAGTTCTTCGCTTCTGGAGTTGCCTGGGGAACCGAATGTTACCTCTAGTACAAGGGAGCCCCTGCAGTGGGCTTCAATGCCTGGTATCACCCCTTCAAAGGTGGTGTTACTTTGGCTGATTCTGGATGGGTCTATCCCCATCCTACGGACAGTGTCCTGGTATATTAGATTAAGACTACTGCCGCCGTCGATGAGGACCCTAGTGAGATGGTATCCGTCGATTATTGGGTCGAGCTCCAAGGCAGCTGATCCTCCATGTCGAATACTAGTTGGGTAGTCCCTGTGATCGAAGGTGATCAGGCAAGCCGACCAGTGGTTAAGTTTGGGTGCGATGGGCTCTATAGCGTATGCGTCTCTTAGTGTGCGTTCGCGCCTTCTCATGGGTATGTGAGCCGCATGGATCATGTTAACTGTTTTTACCTCTGGTGGGAATTTTTTTCTGTCCCCCAGTGTTCGGCTGGCGAGGCTCATCCTCATCTTCACTTGGTGTTTCCCTTCCCTTGTGTTCAACATTTAATTTGCCGGCCTGCTTAAATACCCAGCATTCTCTGTGAGTATGGTTCACATGTTTCTCGGGGGTGCCATGGATTTGGCACAATATGTCCAGGACTTTGTTCAGGCCGGACGGTCCTTCTTTGCTGCCTTTAAGCGGCTTCTTTTGTTGACCGGGTCGAGAGCCCCTGAATCCGGCGTTGACCGTTGTGTTGTCCGGACTTTCTTCCTTGTTTTGATGTTTGTTTTTATTTCGCCATGGCTTCCCATTGCCATCCCTGATTTCGGATGTACTTGGGTCGCTGGTGCCTCTACGGGCCAACCAGTTGTCTTCACCCGCACAAAAGCGGGTCATAAGGCTTCTTAAGGCTGCCATTGTCCTTGGCTCTTCTTGGCCGAGGTGTCTGGTGAGCCACTCGTCCCGGATACTGTGCTTGAAGGCCGCTAGGGCTTCGACATCCGGAAAATCGACAATTTGATTCTTCTTAGTGAGGAATCTATTCCAAAGCTTGCGGGCGGACTCTCCGGGTTGTTGAATTATGTGACTTAAATCGTCCGCGTCCGGAGGTCGGACATAGGTCCCTTGAAAATTGGGCCTGAAAGCATCCTCGAGTTCCTCCCAACTTCCGATTGAATTTTTGGGGAGGCTTTTCAACTAGTGTCGAGCTGGTCCCTTCAATTTGAGGGGAAGGTATTTGATGGCGTGGAGGTCGTCCCCACGAGCCATGTGGATATGTAGGATAAAATCCTCAATCCAGACCCCGGGGTCCATCGTTCCGTCATATGCCTCTATGTTCACAGGTTTAAAACCCTGTTGAAATTCGTGGTCCAGTACCTCTTCAGTGAAGCACAAAGGGTCAGCAGCCCCTCTGTATTTGGACGTGTTGTGGTATGTGATACGTCTCCAACGTATCTATAATTTTTGATTGTTCCATGCTATTATATTGCCCCTTTTGGATATTTATGGGCTTTATTTTACACATTTATATCATTTTTGGGACTAACCTACTAACCAGAGGCCCAGCCCATATTGCTGTTTTTTTACCTATTTCAGTATTTCGAAGAAAAGGAATATCAAACGGAGTCCAAATGGAATAAAACCTTTGGGAGCGTGATTTTTGGAACAAACGTGATCCAGAGAGCTTGGAGTGCAAGTCAAGAAGCTCCCGAGGGCACCACGAGATAGGGGGCCGCACCCCCTGTAGGGCACGCCCCCTGTCTCGTGGGCCCCTCGGGCGGCCACCGACGTACTTCTTCCTCCTATATATACCTACGTACCCCGAAAACATCCAAGAGCACCACGAAACACAATTTCCACCGCTGTAACCTTCTGTATCCGCGAGATCCCATCTTGGAGCCTTCGCCGAAACTCTGTCGGAGGGGGAATCAACCACAGAGGTCCTCTACATCAACATCCTTGCCCCTCCGATGAGTTGTGAGTAGTTTACCACAGACCTATGGGTCCATAGTTATTAGCTAGATGGCTTCTTCTCTCTTTTTGGATCTCAATACAATGTTCTCCCCCTCTCTTGTGGAGATCTATTGGATGTAAACTCTTTTTGCGGTGTTTTTGTCGAGATACGATGAATTGTGGGTTTATGATCAAGTTTATCTATGAATAATATTTGAATCTTCTCTGAATTCTTTTATTTATGATTGAGTTATCTTTGCAAGTCTCTTCGAATTATCAGTTTGGTTTGGCCTACTAGATTGGTCTTTCTTGCCATGGGAGAAGTGCTTAGCTTTGGGTTCAATCTTGCGGTGTTCTTACCTAGTGACAGAAAGGGTTGCAAGACACGTATTGTATTGTTGCCATCGAGAATAACAAGATGGGGTTTATATCATATTGCATGTGTTTATCCCTCTACATCATGTCATCTTGCTTAATGCATTACTCTGTTCTTATGAACTTAATACTCTAGATGCAGGCAGGAGTCGGTCGAGGTGTGGAGTAATAGTAGTAGATGCAGGCAGGAGTCGGTCTACTTGTTATGGACATGATGCCTATATACATGATCATGCCTAGATAATCTCATAACTATGGGCTTTTCTATCAATTGCTCGACAGTAATTTGTTCACCCACCGTAATACTTATGCTATCTTGAGAGAAGCCTCTAGTGAAACCTATGGCCCCCGGGTCTATCTCTTATCATATTTGCTTTCAATCTACCTTTATTTGCATCTTTACTTTTTGCATCTATATTATAAAATACCAAAATATTTATCTTATCATACTATCTTTATTAGATCTCACTTTCGCAAGTGGCCGTGAAGGGATTGACAACCCCTTTATTGTGTTGGTTGCGAATTCTCAGTTTGTTTGTGTAGGTGCGTGGGACTTTTGAGGAGCCTCCTGCTGGATTCATACCTTGGTTCTCAAAACTGAGGGAAATACTTAGGCTACACTTTGCTGCATCACCCTCTCCTCTTCGAGGAAAACCAACGCAAGCTTAAGACGTAGCAAGAAGGATTTCTGGCGCCATTGCCGGGGAGGTCTTCGCTCAAGTCAAGACATACCAAGTAGCCATCTCCCTCGCATTTACATTATTTGCCATTTGCCTCTCGTTTTCCTCTCCCCCACTTCACCCTTGCCGTTTTATTCGCCCTCTCTTTCCCAATCTCCTCCTCTCTTTTCGCTTGCCTTTTTCTGTTTGCTTGTGTGTTGGATTACTTGTTGCCATGGTGCAAGATAATACCAAATTGTGTGACTTCTCAAATACCAATAACAATGATTTCCTTAGTACTCCGATTGCTCCTCTTAATGATGTTGAGTCTTGTGAAATCAATACCGCTTTGCTGAATCTTGTTATGAAAGATCAATTTGCCGGCCTTCCTAGTGAAGATGCCGCTACTCATCTAAACAATTTTGTTGATTTGTGTGATATGCAAAAGAAGAAAGATATGGATAACAATATTGTCAAATTGAAGCTAGCCTATGATGATTATGACTGTTATGATCGTCCCTATACGGACCAAACCCTCCGATTTATATAGACACCAGAGGGGGATAGGGTTTACACAGAGTCGGTTACAAAGAAGGAAATCTAATATCTGGATCGCCAAGCTTGTCTTCCACGCAAAGGAGAGTCCCATCCGGACACGAGACGAAGTCTTGAGTCTTGTATCTTCATGGTCCAATAGTCCGGCCAAAGCATATAGTCCGGCTGCCGGATACCCCCTAATCCAGGACTCCCTCAATCACACCCAACTCCTGCTCGACTGCCGGTCCTCTGACCATCTGTTGGTCAGGGATGTGAAGATGTGGCCATTAGCACTTGGCTCTCTGTGCCTCCAGGCACTTGTCTTCGGATGCTAGTCGGTCTCGAGGCCAAGAGATCATTTCGTTATGTGCGACTGCGACCTTCAAGAAAGTAGAGAGTTGTCATATCCTATCTACGATAACACCATCACTAAGTTGCTGGATCGCATCCGCTAATCTGGTTGCAGCCTGGTTGTCAATCAGTGTGCAAAGGATGTGGAGGTCTCCTGGACCTCTAATTGCAAAGTTGCTATTGATGTCCCATCCACGCCGAACTACGGATGGAGCTGGATGACGATGTGACTGACTGCCCCTTGCCAATTCCTACTCGCGAGTAGTCAGCTCATGCTTGACCCATGCTACATGATGCTCCGCTAAGTGGTTTGACACTCGGCCACATAGGCATTATCAGCTGGTGAGTCCCCGGGATAGGAGTGTTGAGATGTGCAATGGTCAGTAACTGCTCCCGAGTGAGCTGCGGTCCTTCGTGTTGTCCCTCGTCCGCTAATGCGTTATTGAGCTATAGTAGACGGATCGACCGGTGCACATTCCTGATTTTTCATGTCCGAGGGTAGCGTGCCGGACATGAAAACCTCTTCTATAGACACTTGAGTCCTGTAGTTGTCCTCCTCCTCAGAGCACGACTCTAGAAGAGGATACAATGAGTCGGTGTCCATCATGCCAACGAGCTGGCTGTCAGAATGACAAAACTGAGGGCTAGCTTTTCCTGAGCGCTTCTGACAAGACGCCAGCCTATCTAGCTGGTGCAAAGCTGGAACATGTAAGCACAAGATGCTCGAGCCATTGGCCAAGTAATGGATGCTCCCACACTTTGGCAAGTTGCAGTTGTTCAACAGGGCATCAGGATGCCACGCCGAGCTAATGATGGTGAACTCGAGACTACTGAAGTGAATGGCACCGAAGGGGATCGAAAAGTACACCATCTTCACTAGGGCTTCGATAGACGTCGTTCCCCAGGGTGCTGTCGTGGATATAATCCAGACAATACTAGTGGGTGTATGTCAGAAGGAGCGTTATGTCTACCGAATCTACAAATGGGAGGACGCACAAGGGATTATGCAGGTTTGGGCCCTCGATGGTGGAGATAACACCCTACTCCTATGGAGGTGCTCTTGCTCTAGGCGTAGGTTACAAAATGAGAGAGTTCCACCTTCAATCTGGTGCCCTCCTCTCGGCTTATATAGAGTATGCTAGGAGGGGTACCACAACGGGCTGGCATTACTATTGATGGTTGATACATCTCCAACTTATCTATAATTTTTTATTGTTCCATGCTATTATATTATCTGTTTGGATGTTTTATGCATTAATATGCAATTTTATATTATTTTTGGGACTAACCTATTAACCTAGAGCCCAGTGCCAGTTTCTATTTTCCCCTTGTTTTTGAGTTTTACAGAAAAGGAATATCAAACGGAGTCCAAAAAAAAATAAAACTTTTGCGATGAGTTTTATTTACTTTTATTTTGTTTTATGTTTTAGTAATCTTTTATATCTATCTGTACTAGATCTCATCCTTGCAAGTGATCGTGAAGGGATTGACAACCCCTTTATCGCGTTGGGTGTAAGTGTTTGATTGTTTGTGCAGGTGGATAGATTGGAGACTTGCGTGTACCTCCTATTGGATTGATACCTTGGTTCTCAAACTAAGGGAAATACTTATCTCTACTTTGATGCATCACCATTTCCTCTTCAAGGGAAGAACAAACGCAAGCTCAAGAAGTAGCATGAAGAATTTCTGGCGCCGTTGCCGGGGAGGTTCTACATCAAGCCTACCAAGTACCCACCATAAACTCTCATCTCTTGCATTACATTATTCACCATTTGCCTCTCGTTTTCCTCTCCCCCACTTCTAAAACGATTTTCAGAAAAACACAAAAAGATTTGCCTTTTTATTTGCCCTACTTCCGTTCGTCTTTTCGTTTGCTTTTTGGTTGCTTGTGTGCTAGATTGCTTGCTTTGTCATGATGACTCAACAGAATACCAAGTTATGTGACTTTTCCAATACTAATAATAATGATTTTATTAGTACTCCAATTGCTCCCGCCACTAGTGCGGAATCTTGTGAAATTAATGCCGCTTTGCTGAATCTTGTTATGAAAGATGAATTTTCCGGCCTTCCTAGTGAAGATGTCGCATCCCATCTAAACACTTTGATTGAGTTGTGTGATATGCGAAAGAAAGAATATGTGGATAATGATATTGTTAAATTAAAGCTATTTCCGTTCTCTCTACGAGATCGTGCTAAAACTTGGTTTTGATCTTTGCCTAAAAATATTATTGATTCATGGAATAAGTGTAAAGATGATTTTACTTCCAAGTGTTTTCCTCCCGCTAAGATGATCTCCCTTAGGGACGACATAATAAATTTTAAGCAACTTGATCATGAAAATGTTGCAAAATCTTGGGAGAGGATGAAATTGATGATAAGAAATTGCCCTACTCATGGTTTAAGTTTATGGATGATTATACAAAAAAATTATGCGGGGTTGAATTTTGCATCTATAAATCTTTTAGATTCCGCCGTGGGTGGTACTGATACGTCCATTTTGCATCATGTTTTGCTACTGTTATTTACAATTTTTATATGCATAATAATGCTTTTTGGAGTAATTCTACTGCCTTTTCTCTCATAATATGCAAGGTTCACACAAAGAGGGAGAATACCGGCAGCTAGAATTCCGGACCTGAAAGAGCTACGTCAGGCCACCTATTCTGCACAACTCCAAATGAGCTGAAGCTCCATGGGGATTTTTTATGGAATAGATAATAATTATGGGAGTAAATAAGTACCAGAGGGGGCCCACCAGGTGGACACAACCCACCTGGGCGTGCCAGGGAGCCCAGGCGCGCCCTGGTGGGTTGTGCCCTCATCGGCCCACCACCGGTGCCCATCTTCTGGTATATAAGTCATTTTGACCTAGAAAAAAATCAGGAGAGGACTTTCGGGACGAAGCACCACCGTCTTGAGGTGGAAATTGGGCAGGAGCACTTTTGCCCTCCGGCAGAGCGATTCCACTGGGGAACTTCCCTACCGGAGAGGGAAAACATCGTCATCATCATCACCAACAACTCTCCCATCTTGGGGAGGGAAATCTTCATCAACATCTTCAACAACACCATCTCCTCTCAAACCCTAGTTCATCTCTTGTGTTCAATCTTTGTACCGAAACCTTAGATTGGTGCTCATGGGTGACTAGTAGTGTTGATGACATCTTGTAGTTGATTACTATATAGTTTATTTGGTGGAATATTATATGTTCAGATCCATTATGCTATTTAATACCCCTCTGATCTTGAGCATGATTATCATTTGTGAGTAGTTACTTTTGTTCTTGAGTTCACGGGAGAAATCTTGTTGCAAGTAATCATGCGAACTTGATATGTGTTAGATATTTTGATGATATGTATGTTGTGATTCCCTTAGTGGTGTCATGTGAACGTCGACTACATGACACATCACCTTATTAGGGCCTAAGGGAATGCATTGTGGAGTAGTTATTAGATGATGGGTTGCGAGAGTGACATAAGCTTAAACCCTAGTTTATGTGCTACTTCGTAAGGGACTGATTTGGATCCAAAAGTTTAATGCTATGGTTAGATTTTATCTTAATACTTTTCTCATAGTTGAGGATGCTTGCAAGGGGTTAATCATAAGTAGGAGGTTTGTTCAAGTAAGAACAACACCTAAGCACCGGTCCACCCACATATCAAATTATCAAAGTTGCGAACACGAACCAAACCAACATGATGAAAGTGACTAGATGAAATTCCCGTGTACCCTTAAGAACACTTTCCTTATAATAAGAGACTATTTTGGTCTGTCCTTTGCCTCAAAAGGATTGGGCTACCTTGCTACTGTTCGCTTGTTACACATTACCTTACTATCAAACTACTCGTTACTTATAATTTCAGTGCATGCAGAGAATAACTTGCTGAAAACCACTTGTCATTTCCTTATGTTTCTCGTTGGGTTTGAAACTCTTACTTATCGGAAGGACTACGATTGACCCCCTATACCTGTGGGTCATCAAGGCTCTTTTCGGGTGCCGTTGCCGGGGTGTGAAGCGCTCTTGGTAAGTGGAAATCGCAAGCAAAAATTATTACTACATGCTGAAATTTGTTGTCACTTGCTACTATGGAGAACAATCCTTCGAGGGGTTTGTTGGGGGTATCTTCACCTCGACCGGAACCAAAATTAGTTACCCCTCAACCTACTGCACCTACTGAAAATATTGGTTATGAAATTCCTTCAGGTATGATAGAACAACTGCTAGCTAATCCTTATGCAAGAGATGGAACCGAACATCCTGATATGCACTTAATATATGTGGATGAAATTTGTGGATTATTTTAGCTTGCGTATTTACCCGGAGATGAAGCTAAGAAGAATGTTTTCCCTTTATCTTTGAAGGGAAATCATTGGCATGGTATAGGTTATGCGATGATATTGGATTTTGAAATTGGAATTTCACTAAAAAATATCCTATGCATCTAGTTCATCGTGATCGGAATTACATACATAATTTTTGGCCTCGTGAAGGAGAAATTATTGGTCTAGCTTGGGGGAGGCTTAAGTCAATGTTATATTCATGCCCCAATCATGAGCTCTCAAGAGAAATTATCATTCAAAATTTTTATGCTCGGCTTTCTCGTGATGATCAATCCATGCGCGATACTTCTTGTACTGGTTCTTTTATGAAGAAGACTATTTAATTCAGGTGGGATCTTTTAGAAAGAATTAAACGCAACTCTAAAGATTGGGAACTCGAGAAGGTAAAGAGTCAGGTATTAAGCTTAAGTATGATATGTTAAAAAATTTATGAATACCGATACTTTTAAAAAATTTAGCACTAAATATGGACTTGACTCTGAGATAGTAGCCTCTTTTTGTAAATCATTTGCTACTCATGTTGATCTTCCTAAGGAGAAATGGTTTAAATATCACCCACCTATTAAAGAGGAAAATTAAAGAACCGGTATTAGCTAAAGATGAAACTATCATTTATAATGTTGACCCAGTTGTTTCTACTGCTTATATTGAAAAACCACCTTTCCCTGTTAGGATAAAGGAACATGCTAAGGTCTCAACCGTGGTCCATAAAAGATATATTAGAGCACCTAAACCTGCTGAACAAATCAAGGTAGAACTTAGTGTTGCTATGGTTAAAGATCTCTTGGTAGAAAATATAGATGGGCATGTTATTTACTTCTGTGATGAAGCTGCTAGAATTGCCAAACCAGATGAAAAAGATAAACATAGACCTGTTGTTGGCATGCCTGTTGTCTTAGTTAAAATAGGAGATCACTATTATCATGGTTTATGTGACTTAGGTTCTATTAATTTTACCTTATATCAAGAAATTATGAATGACATAGCACCCGCTGAAATAGAAGACATAGATGTTACCATTAAACTTGCTAATAGAGACATTATCACACCACTTGGGATTGTTAGAGATGTTGAAGTCTAGTGTGGGAAAATAAAATACCCTACTGATTTTCTAGTTCTTGGTTCCCCACAAGATGACTTTTGTCCCATTATTTTTGGTAGACCTTTCTTGAATACCATTAATGCTAAAATAGATTGTGAGAAACAAACGGTCGGTGTTAGTTTCATGAGTTTATTTTTTCTAAGTTTAGTAGAAAGCATCATAAGAAGGAATTACCTAGTAAGGATGAAATAATTGGTCTTGCTTCTATTGCTGTGCCTCCTACTGATCCACTAGAACAATATTTGCTAGACCATGTAAATGATATGCATAAGCATGAAAGAAGTGAAATAGATAAAAATTTCTTTGAACAACGATCTCTGCTTAAACACAATTTGCCTATTGAAACTCTAGGAGGTCCTCTTCCACCTAAAGGTGATCCTGTGTTTGAATTAAAACAATTGCCAGGCACTTTGAAATATGCTTATCTTGATGAGAAAAATATATATCCTATTATTATTAGTGCTAACCTTTCAGAACATGAAGAAGAAAGATTACTGAAAGTTCTAAAGAAGCACCAAGCTGCTATTGGGTATACTCTTGATGATCTTAAGGGAACTTGTCCCACTCTCAGTCAGCACAAGATTAATATGGAACCTGATGCTAAACCCGTTGTTGATCATCAATGACGATTGAATCCTAAAATGAAAGAAGTGGTAAGAACTGAAATACTGAAGCTTCTGGAAGCAGGTATAATCTATCCCATAGCTGATAGTAGATGGGTAAGTCCCGTTCATTGTGTCCCTAGGAAGGGAGGTATGTTCCTAATGATAAAAATGAACTTATTCCACAAAGAATTGTTACTGGCTATAGCATGGTAATTGATTTTAGAAAATTAAATAAAGCAACTAGGAAAGATCATTACCCCTTGCCTTTTATTGATCAAATGATAGAAAGACTATCAAAGCACACACACTTTTTTTTCTAGATGGATATTCTGGTTTTTCTCAAATACCTGTTTCACAACCTCATCAAGAGAAAACCACCTTTACTTGTCCTTTTGGAACTTATGCTTATAGACGTATGTTTTTTGGTTTATGCAATGCACTTGCTACCTTTCAAAGATGTATGACTACGATATTCTCTGACTTTTGTGAAAAGATTGTTGAGGTTTTCATGGATGATTTTTCCATTTATGGAACTTCTTTTGATGATTGCTTGAAAAACCTTGATTGAGTTTTGCAGAGATGTGATCAAACTAATCTTGTATTGAATTGGGATAAGTACCACTTTATGGTTAATGAAGGTATTGTCTTGGGCCATAAAATTTCTAAATGAGGTATTGAGGTGGATAAACCTAAAGTTGATGCAATTGAGAAAATGCCATGTCCTAAGGATATTAAAGGTATTCATAGATTCCTCGGTCATGCTGGTTTTTATAGGAGATTTATTAAAGACTTGTCTAAAATTTCTAGGCCTCTTAAAAAATCTTTTATAAAAGGATGTTCCCTTTGTTTTTGATGATGACTGTGTAGAAGCATTTGAAACACTTAAGAAAGCCTTAATTTCTACACCTATTGTTCAACCACCTAATTGGAACTTGCCTTTTGAAATTATGTCTGATGCTAGTGATTATGTTGTTGGTGCTGTTTTAGGACAAAGAATTGATAAGAAACTAAATTTATTCATTATGCTAGTAAAACTCTAGACAATGCCCAAAGAAATTATGCTACTACTGAAAAAGAATTCTTAGGAGTTGTGTTTGCTTGTGATAAAATTTGAACTTACATTGTTGATTCTAAGGTTACTATTCACACTGATCATGCTGCTATTGAATATCTTATGGAAAATAAAGATGCTAAACCTAGACTCATTAGATGGGTTATCTTGCTACAAGAATTTGATTTACATATCACTGATAGAAAAGGAGCTAAGAATCCTGTGGCTGATAACTTGTCTAGGTTAGAGAATATTCTTGATGACCCACCACTTATTAATGATAGTTTTCCTGATGAGCAACTGGCTGCAATAAATGTTTCTCATAACACTCCTTGGTATGCTGATTATGCTAATTACATTGTTGCTAAATATATACCACCTAGTTTCACATACCAACAAAAGAAAAATTTCTTCTATGATTTAAGACATTACTTTTGGTATGATCCACATCTTTATAAAGAAGGAGTAGATGGTATTATTAGACATTGTGTACCTGAGCATGAACATGGACAAATCCTACGAAAATGTCACTCTGAAGCTTATGGAGGGCATCACGCGGGAGATAGAACTGCTCACAAGGTATTGCAATCTGGTTTTTATTGGCCTACTCTCTTCAAGGATGCCCGTAAGTTTGTTTATCTTGTGATGAATGCCAATGAATTGGTAATATCGGTAAGCGTCAAAAATGCCTATGAATTATTCACTTGTTGTTAAACCATTTGATATTTGGGGTTTTGATTATATGGGACCTTTTCCTCCTCTAATGGGTATACACATATTTTAGTTGTTGTTGATTATGTTACTAAGTGGGTAGAAGCTATTCCAACTAGTAGTGCTGCTCACAACACCTCTATTAAAATGCTCAAGGAAGTTATTTTCCCAAGGTTTGGAGTCTCTAGATATTTGATGATTAATGGTGGTTCACATTTTATTCATGGTGCTTTCCGTAAAATCTTACCAAGTATGATGTTAACCATAGAATTGCATGCAATAGAGAAATAAAATTAATATTACAAAAAACTGTCAATAGGTCCCAAAAGAATTGGTCTAAGAAATTAGATGATGCACTTTGGGCTTATAGAACAACTTATAAAAATCCTATGTGTATGTCTCCTTATAAAATGGTTTATGGAAAAGTTTGTCATTTGCCTCTTGAGTTAGAACATAAAGCATATTGGGCAATTAAAGAACTCAACTATGATTTCAAACTTGCCGGTGAAAGAGGTTATTTTATATTAGCTCACTAGATGAATGGAGAACCCAAGCTTATGAAAATGCCAAACTATTTAAAGAGAAAGTTAAAATATGGCATGATAAAAGGATCCAAAAACAAGAATTCAAAGTCGGGGAATATGTTATTCTATACAACTCTCATTTCAGATTCTTTACAGGAAAACTTCTCTCCAAATGGGAAGGACTGTATGCTATCGAAGAGGTTTATCGATTTGGATCCATCAAAATAAATAATGCCAAAGGTACTAACCCGAAGGTTGTCAACGGGCAAAGAATAAAACACTATATCTCAGGTACGCCCATTAATGTTGAAAGTAATATTATCCAAACTATGACACCAGAAGAACACATAAAAGAAACCTTCCGGAACACTTCGGGATAACTGAAAAGGAGGAGGTATGTGATGCGGTAAGTAAACGAACACCGAAAAAGTCGCAAAAATATTTTTGTCAGTTTTGGAATATATCAAAAATTAGGAAAATAAGAAACAACCAGGAAGGCAACCCTGGTGGGCACAAGACACCAGGGTGCCAGGGCCACTGGGCCCTGGCGCATCCAGGTGGGTTGTGCCCACCTAAGTTACCTTCCGTACTCTGTTTTTCTTTCGTTTGCTTGTTTCACAAGATAAAGAAAATCTTTATATACCCCCCGAATGTATTGACCTCTGTATCGTGGAGAAATCTTCTATTTTCTTTTCTTGCTGTTTTCTATCAGATCCATCTAGGCTAGCATCATGCCTTCTCCCTCCTCCAACAACATAGAAGAAGATGCTTGGTTGATGAAGATGGAACTAAAGCGTGAAGAACCAAAAGAATCTCAGAAAAGGGGCAAGAGCAAGGAAGCTATTGAACATCAAGCTCCAGCAGTAAAGCAAACCTTGCCTACCAAGGAAGTAGAGGATATACTTCAACCTTACTATAATCATCTCACTCCTACTGAAATTGAAGCTTTTACGATTATCCAAATGGTGCGTGTACAAAATAAATATCTCATTCGTGAAAATATTCTATTGCAAGAGCACATCATTACCCTCTAGAACATCATCCATAGATTAGAGAAGCTGTTGGAGAGGGCTGCTACCTCATCACCGCCACCACCTTCTTCATCACCAAAGGAGACTTGAGTATTGGGTATGGGCACTCCCCTTGGCTTGTGCCAAGCTTGGGGGAGGTTCTCCAGTATCATATCACCTCCATTATCTTTTGCCTTTACTTATTTTAGTTCGATCCTTAGCTATCTTTTGATCTAACTAAATAAAAGCTTAGTTCAATCCTTTCTTTTCGAGTGTTTGCTTAGTGATCTATCTATGCAATCATGTGCGGGATATATAATAAAGATTGGTTCAAGTTTTGCTTTCTGCACTTTTATGTTTTAATAAAAAGAAAGGAATAATTAAATAAAAGGGGAGATCATATGCTAATCTTATGGTAAGTAATGACATCACATAAGGAAAAGTATAAGTGGTAAAATTTGTTGGAGATTCACAAACATAGCATTGGTCAATGATGCAACTCATGAAAGAATTAATAAGGGAAGAGAAGATTCACATGAAAATGCACTATCCTGGACATCTTTTATGATTGTGGGCCCCCATTAAATATTTTGCGTCAAAATAGTTAACGTTGGACAAGGAAGACAACATAATGATTTATATTTGTTCATATTCACACAGAAGTTATATTGTCATAGATCCTTTAACATGTGGTGCTTGCCCAATATCTTTTCTAGCCAAAAACTCCGCACTAAGTAGAGATACTACTTGTGCATCCAAAAACCCTTAACGCAAATCTTACTTCAAGAGTCCACCATACCTACCTATGGATTGAGTAAGATCCTTCAAGTAAGTTGTCATTGGTGCAATAAGGCAATAAAAATTGCTTTTAAATGTGTTGGATCATTTAGTGTAAGAAAAAATTGAGCGTTGTACGAACTTGTGATGGCAAAGAATAAAAGTGACAAACCGAATAAAGGTTGCTATCATAAGGGGTAATACAACGTGACTTTCTTTTGCATGAAGGTATTTGGCACACAAAAAAATAAGCTCATGGCAACCTCTGCCTCCCTCTGCGAAGGGCCTATCTTTTACTTTTATGCAGAGTCAAAGTTTTCTCCCCTATTCCTTTTTATTTTTCTCTTTTGGGAAGCAGCATGTGGTGAGGAAAGATCTAGGCACATCTATCTAGCTGGATATGAGTAGGCATGAGTTATTATTGTTGACATCACTTTTTGTTGGGTGGCGAAACTATAAGCCCCTATCTTTCTATGTGTCTAGTTGAAACTTTTTGTTCATGGGTACGCTATGAGTGTTAGGAATCATAGAAGATTATATGATGGTTGAGTATGTCGACTTGCCTAAAGGCTCCAACACGTGACCCTTCCTGAAACTATGATGAATTGTAGTTGCAAAGTTGACTGAGAACATAGTTTGTTGGTTTTCGATAAGGTTTATGCTTTATACTTCAATTTTGTGATGAATTTTTACTTGTTCATAAGAAGTTATATGATAAAAGTTATGTAAAAAACCTATGTTTAAGTTCCATGTTGTTATAATAATGTACATGATGCTTCTATGTCTGTATTTAGTTTTTATCGACTCCTCTCTCTCTAAGCATGTGGACATGTTTTTCGATTTCGGTTTTTCACTTGAGGACAAGCGAGGTCTAAGCTTGGGGGAGTTGATATGCCCATTTCGCATCATGTTTTTCTACTCTTATTTACAATGTCGTATGCATAATAATTCTTTTTGGAGTAATTATAATGCCTTTTCTCTCAAAATATGCAAGGTTCACACAAAGAGGTAGAATACCGCCAGCTGGAATTCTGGACCTGAAAAAGCTAGGTGAGGCCACCTATTCTGCACAACTCTAAATGAGCTGAAACTTCACGGGGATTTTTATGGATTAAATAAGAATTGTTGGAGCAAATAACTACCATAGGGGGCCCACCCAGTGGCACAACCCACCTGGGCACGCTACGGAGCCCAGGCGCGCCCTGGTGGGTTGTGCCCTCCTAGGCCCACCTCCGGTGCCCATCTTCTGGTATATAAGTCATTTTGACCTAGCAAAAAAAATCAAGAGAGGACTTTTGGGACGAAGCGCCACCGTCTCAAGGCGGAACTTGGGTAGGAGCACTTTTGCCCTCTGGCGGAGCGATTCCGCCGAGGGAACTTCCCTCCTGGAGGGGGAAATCATCGTCATTATCATCACCAAAAACTCTCCCATCTTGGGGAGGGAAATCTTCAACAGCACCATCTCCTCTCAAACCCTAGTTCATGTCTTGTGTTCAATCTTTGTACTGGAACCTTAGATTGGTGCTTGTGGGTGACTAGTAGTGTTGATTACATCTTGTAGTTGATTACTATATGGTTTATTTGGTGGAAGATTATATGTTCAGATCCATTATGCTATTTAATACCCCTCTGATCTTGAGTATGATTATCAGTTCTGAGTAGTTACTTTTGTTCTTGAGGTCACAGGAGAAATCTTGTTGCAAGTAATCATGTGAACTTTATGTGTTAGATATTTTGATGATGTGTATGTTGTGATTCCCTTAGTGGTGTCATGTAAATGTAGACTACATGACACTTAACCTTATTAGGGCCTAAGGTTATGCATTGTGGAGTAGTTATTAGATGATGGGTTGCAAGAGTGACAGAAGCTTAAACCCTAGTTTATGCGCTACTTCGTAAGGGACCGATTTGGATCCAAAAGTGCTATGGTTAGATTTTATCTTAATACTTTTCTCGTAGTTGCCGATGCTTGCGAGTGGGTTAATCATAAGTAGGAGATTTTTTCAAGTAAGAACAGAACCTAAGCACCGGTCCACCCACATATCAAATTATCAAAGTAGTGAACACGAATCAAACCAACATGATGAAAGTGATTGGATGAAATTCCTGTGTACCCTCAAGAACACTTTGCTTATCATAGGAGACTATTTTGGCATGTCCTTTGCCTCAAAAGGATTGGGCTACCTTGCTGCACTTTTGTTACCGTTACCGTTACTTTCTCGTTACAAATTACCTTACTATCAAACTACTCGTTACTTATAATTTCAGTGCTTGCAGAGAGTACCTTGCTGAAAACCACTTGTCATTTCCTTTTGTTCCTCGTTGGGTTCGACACTCTTATTTATCAAAAGGACTACGATTGATCCCCTATACTTGTGGGTCATCAGGTACTTCCATGGAAATCACATTAGGAGAAGCTACTAAACTCCTAGATAATATTATGGCAAATTACTCTCAATGGCACACCGAAAGATCTTCCACTAATAAAAAAGTGCATGCGGTTGAAGAAATTAATACTTTGATTGGAAAGATGGATGAATTAATGAAATTGTTTGCTAGTAAGAGTGCTCCTATTGATCCTAATGATATGCCTTTGTCTTCTTTGATTGAGAATGTTAATGAATCTATGGATGTGAATTTTGTTGGTAGGAACAATTTTGGTAATAACGCGTATAGAGGAAATTTCAATCATAGGCCATTTCCTAGTAATTCCTCTAATAATTGTGGTAATTCCTACAAAAGATATTATGGAAAGTATAATAAGATTCCCTCTGATCTTGAGAACAATATTAAAGATTTTATAAATTCTCAAAAGAATTTCAATGCTATGGTTGAAGAAAAATTGCTTAAGATTGATGATTTGGCTAGGAACGCTGATAGAATTTCTCTTGAGGTTGATTCTTTGAAGATTAGATCTATTCCACCCAAGCATGATATTAATGAATCTCTAAAAGCTATTAAATTTTCTATTGATGAGTGTAAAGAGAGAACCGCTAAGATGCGTGCTAAGCGAGATTGGTTTGTAAAAACGTGCTCTTCTATTTCTTGTGATAATAATGATGAAGATCTTAAAGTTATTGGTGTGACTCCTATTGAATCTCTGTTTTCTACTATAAATCTTGATAAATATGGGACTAGCGATGAGTCAACTTTAGCTAGAAGACGTCCCAATGATTAGGAGTTTAAAGATCTTAATGCAAAAATTGATAAAAGTGGGATTGGAGAGGTCAAAACTTTCAGTAGTGATGGACCCACTCTTTTGGATTTCAAGGACTTTAATTATGATAATTGTTCTTTGATAGATTGTATTTCCTTGTTGCAATCCATGTTGAATTCTCCTCATGCTTATAATCAAAATAAAGCTTTTACTAAACATATCGTTGATGCTATGATGAAATCTTTTGAAGAAAAACTTGAGTTGGAAGTTTCAATCCCTATAAAGCTTTATGATGAGTAGGTACCTACTATTAAGATTAAATTTAAAGATTATGAGTGCCATGCTTGTGTGATTTGGGTGCTAGTGTTTCCATAATTCCAAAAACTTTATGTGATATGCTATGTTTCTGTGAGTTTGATGATTGTTCTTTAAATTTACATCTAGCAGATTTCACTATTAAGAAACCTATGGGAAGGATTAATGATGTTCTTATTGTTGCAAATAGGAATTATGTTCCCATAGATTTCATTGTGCTTGATATATATTGCAATCCTACATGTCCTATTATTCTTGGTAGACCTTTCCTTAGAACGATTGGTGCAATTATTGATATGAAAGAATGAAACATTAGATTTCAATTTCCATTAAGGAAGGGCATGGAACACTTTCCAAGAAAGAAAATGAAATTGCCTTATGAATCTATTATGAGAGCTACTTATGGATTGCATACCAAATATGATAATAGCTAGATCTATGTTTTATGCCTAGCTAGGGGCGTTAAACAATAGCGCTTGTTGGGAGGCAACCCAATTTTATTTTTGTTTCTACTTTTTTGTTCCTGTTTTCCAATAAATTTATCATCTAGCCTCTAGTTAGATGTGTTTTCATGTTTTAAGTTAGTGTTTTTTCCAAGTAAGACCTTTGGGATAGTTTGGAAGATTGTTGATTTGATCTTGCTGAAAAACAGAAACTTTTTTGCCTAGTAAAACAATTTTAAAAAACATGGAAGAATGATTTTGAT
Source organism: Triticum dicoccoides (assembly GCF_002162155.2). NCBI lineage: Eukaryota > Viridiplantae > Streptophyta > Magnoliopsida > Poales > Poaceae > Triticum > Triticum dicoccoides. The sequence continues at coordinate 463,655,089 of NC_041383.1, read as the reverse complement.
CTGAATTTTCTAGACAAGATTGATATACAAATTTGCCAGGTTATCCTAAATTTTCAGAATTTTTTGAGTTACAACAGTATACGAAGTTCCTTATTACTACAAACTATTCTGTTTTTAACAGTTTCTGTTTTCTATGTGTTGTGTGCTTATTTTGATGAATTTATGGGTAGTATCGGGGGTATGAACCATGGAGAAGTTGGAATACAGTAGATATTACACTAATATAAATAAATAATGAGTTCACAACAGTACCAAAAAGTGGTAATTTATTTTCTTATACTAACGGATCTCATGAGTTTTCTGTTGAGTTTAGTGTTGTGAAGTTTTCAAGTTTTGGGTAGAGATCTAATGGACTATGGAATAAGTAGTAGCAAGAGCCTAATATTGGGGATTCCCAAGGCACCCCAAGGTAATATCAAGTACACCTAGCATCTAAGCTTGGGGATGCCCCAGATGGCATCCCCTCTTTCGTCTTCAATCCATCGGTAAATTACTTGAGGCTATATTTGTATTCACCTCATGATATGTGTTTTTCTTGGAGCGTCTTGTATGATATGAGTCTTTTCTTTTTAGTTTTCCACACTCATCCTTTCTATACACACCTTCTGAGAGGTACATGCATGAATCATGATTTATTAGAATACTCTTTGTGCTTCACTTATATCTTTTGAGCTAGGCAGTTTGCTCTAGTGCTTCACTTATATCTTTTTAGCGCGCAGAGGTGGCTTTATTTTATAGAAATTTTTGAACTCTCATGCTTCACTTATATTACTTTGAGAGTCTCTAAACAACATGGTAATTTGATTAGGTTATGAATTTAGTCCTAATATGATGGGCATCCAAGAGGGATATAATAAAAACATTCATATGAAAAACGTTGAATACTATGAGAAGTTTGATTCCTTGCATTTGTTTTGAGATATAAAGCTGGTGATATTAGAGTCATGCTAGTGAGTAATTGTGGATTGCTAGAAATACTTGTGTTAAAGTTTGTCATTCCCGTAGCATGCACGTATGGTGAACCGTTATGTGATGAAGTCGGAGCATGATTTATTTATTGATTGTCTTCCTTTGTGTGGAGGTCAGGATCGCGCGATGGTTAACTCCTACCAACCCTTCCCCTAGGAGCATGCGTGTAGTACTTTGTTTCGATGACTAATAATTTTTTGTAAGTATGTGCGTTTTTTATGACTAATGTTGAGTCCATAGATTATACACACTCTCACCTTTACACCATGGCTAGCCTCTCTAGTACCGTGCAACTTTCGCCGGTGCATTACACCCACCATATACCCTTCTTCAAAACAGCCATGATACCTACCTATTATAGCATTTCCATAGCCATTCCGAGATATATTTCCATGCAACTTCCATCGTTCTGTTTATTATGACACGCACCATCATTGTCATATTGTTCTCATATGCATGAGGCATTCATATAGAGTCATATTTTGTTCTAGAATGAAGTTGTAATTCTTGAGTTGTAAGTAAATAAAAGTGTGATGATCATCATTATTAGAGCATTGCCCCATCTGAGGAAAGGATGATGGAAGCTATGACTCCCTCACAAGTTGGGATGAGTCTACGGATTTTAGAAAAAAAATAGGCTAAAATAAGCCCGATAAAAGAAGAGAAAAAAGAGCCCAAAGAGACCAAAATAAAAATAATGAGAGAAAAGAGAGAAGAGACAATGCTACTATCATTTTACCACACTTGTGCTTCAAAGTAGCACCATGATCTTCATGATAGAGAGTCTCCTATTTTGTCACTTTCATATACTAGTGGGAATTTTTTGTTATAGAACTTGGCTTGTATATTCCAATGATAGGCTTCCTTAAATTGCTCTAGGTCTTCGTGAGCAAGCAAGTTGGATGCACACCCACTTAGTTTCTTTTTGAGCTTTCATACACTTATAGCTCTAGTGCATCTGTTGCATGGCAATCCCCACTCACTCACATTGATATCTATTGATGGGCATCCTCATAGCCCATTGATACGCCTAGTTGGTGTGAGACTATCTCCTTATTTTTGTCTTCTCCGCAACCACCATATTCTATTCAACCTATAGTGCTATATCCATGGCTCACACTCATGTATTGCGTGAAAGTTGAAAAAGTTTGAGAATACTAAAGTATGAAACAATTGCTTGACTAAAACCGATGGTGTGCATGATTTAATACTTTGTGTGATGAAGATGGAGCATAGCCAGACTATATGGTTTTGTAGGGATAACTTTCTTTGGCCATGTTATTTTGCGAAGACATGCTTGCTTTATTAGTATGCTTGAAGTATTATTGTATTTACGTCAATATTAAACTTTTCTTTTGAATCTTATGGATCTGAATATTCATGCCACGATAAACAAAATTACATGGATAAATATGTTAGGTAGCATTCCACATCAAGAATTCTGTTTTTATCATTTACCTACTCGAGGACGAGTAGGAATTAAGATTGGGGATGCTTGATACGTCTCCAACGTATCTACAATTTTTGATTGTTCCATGCTATTATATTATCTGTTTTGGATGTTTTATATGCATTAATGTGCTATTTTATATTATTTTTGGGACTAACCTATTAACCTAGAGCCCAGTGCCAGTTTATGTTTTTTTCCTTGTTTTTGAGTTTTGCAGAAAAGGAATATCAAACAGAGTCCAAACGGAATAAAACTTTCGCGATGATTTTTCTTGGATCAGAAGACACACGTAGGACTTGGAGATGAAGTCAGAGGAGTCCCGAGGAGGCCACAAGCCTCAGGGGTGCGCCCTGGGGGGCTGAGGGCTAGTGGGCCCCTTGGAGCTCCTTCAACCCTAATTCTTGGCCTATACATTCAGAAATATTCCCAAACGACCAGAAGCGTCCACCAAAATACTTTTCTGTCACCGTAACCTTGTGTACCCATGAGATCCCATCTAGGGGCCTTTTCCGGCATCCTGCTAGAGGGGGATTAGATCACAGAGGGCTTCTACATCAACTCTATTGCCCTCCTTGTTGGGGAACACAGTAATTTCAAAAAAATTCATACGATCACGCAAGATCTATCTATGTGATGCAAATCAACAAGAGGGGAGAGTGTGTCCACGTACCTTCGTAGACCGAAAGCGGAAGCGTTATGACAACGCGCTTGATGTAGTCGTACGTCTTCATGATCCGACCAGTCTTAGCACCGAACGTACGGCACCTCCGCAATCAGCACATGTTCACCTCGGGGACGTCCCTCGTACTCCTGATCCAGTTGAGGCCGAGGGAGAGTTTCGTCAGCACGACGACATAGTGACGGTGATGATGAAGTTACCGGCGCAGGGCTTCGCCTAAGCACTACGACGATATGACCGAGGTGTGCAACTGTGGAGGGGAGCACCGCACACGGCTAAACAATGTCAACTTGTGTGTCTACGGGGTGCCCCCTCCCCCGTATATAAAGGAGTGGAGGAGGGGGGAGGGCCGGCCCTCTATGGCGCGCCCTGGAGGAGTCCTACTCCCACCGGGAGTAGGATTCCCCCCCTTCCCTAGTTGGACTAGGAGAGAAGGAAGGGGGAAGAGGGAGGAAGGAAAGGGGGGCCGGCCCCCCACCCAATTCGGATTGGGCTTGGGGTGGGGGAGCCCTCCACCTGGCCGCCTCCTCCTCTCTCCCACTATGGCCTAATAAGGCCCATATACTTCCCGGGGGGTTCCAGTAACCTCCCGGTACTCCGGTATATGCCTGAACTCACCCGGAACCATTCGATTTCGATGTCCAAACATAGGCTTCCAATATATCAATCTTCATGTCTCGACCATTTCGAGACTCCTCGTCATGTCCATGATCACATCCGGGACTCAGAACTACCTTTGGTACATCAAAACACATAAACTCATAATACCAATCGTCATCGAACGTTAAGCGTGCAGACCCTCCGGGTTCGAGAACTATGTAGACATGACCGAGACACGTCTCCGGTCAATAACCAATAGCAGAACCTATATGCTCATATTGGTTCCTACATATTCTACGAAGATCTTTATCGGTCAAACCGCATAACAACATATGTTGTTTTCTTTGTCATCGGTATGTTACTTGCCCGAGATTCGATCATCGGTATCTCAATACCTAGTTCAATCTCATTACCAGCAAGTCTCTTTACTCGTTCTGTAATACTTCATCCCGCAACTAACTCATTAATCACAATGCTTGCAAGGCTTATAGTGATGAGTATTACCGAGAGGGCCCAGAGATACATCTCCGAAACACGGAGTAACAAATAATAATATCGATCTATGCCAACCCAACAAACACCTTCGGAGACACATGTAGAGCACCTTTATAATCACCCTTTTATGTTGTGACGTTTGGTAGCACATAAAGTGTTCCTCTAGTATTCGGGAGTTGCATAATCTCATAGTCTGAGGAACTTGTATAAGTCATGAAGAAAGTAGTAGCAATGAAACTAACACGATCATAATGCTAAGCTAACGGATGGGTCATGTCCATCACATCATTCTCCTAATGATGTGATCCCATTCATCAAATGACAACACATGTCTATGGTTAGGAAACTTAACCATCTTTGATTAACGAGCTAGTCAAGTAGAGGCATACTAGGGACTATAGGTTTTGTCTATGTATTCACACATGTACTAAGTTTCCGTTTAATACAATTCTAGCATTAATAATAAACATTTATCATGAATTAAGGAAATAAATAATAACTTTATTATTGCCTCTAGGGCATATTTTCTTTAGTCTCCTACTTGCACTAGAGTCAATACTCTAGATTACATAGTAATGATTCTAACACCCATGGAGCTTTGGTGCTGATCATGTTTTGCTCGTGAGAGAGGCTTAGTCAACGTGTCTGCAACATTTAGATCCATGTGTATCTTGCAAATCTCTATATCCCCTTCCGACACTTGATGACGGATGTAATTGAAGCGTCTCTTGATGTGCTTGGTTCTCTTATGAAATCTGGATTCCTTTGCCAAGGCAATTGCACCAGTATTGTCACAAAAGATTTTCATTGGACCCGATTGATGACCCACAAGTGTAGGGGATCTATCGTAGTCCTTTCGATAAGTAGGAGTGTCGAACCCAACGAGGAGCATAAGGAAATGATAATCGGTTTTCAGTAAGGTTTTCTCTGCAAGCACTGAAATTGTAGGTGATAGATAGTTTTGTGATAAGATAAATTGTAACAAGTAACAAGCAATGAAAGTAAATAAAGTGAAGCAAGGTGGCCTAATCCTTTTTTTAGGAAAGGATAAGCCTGGACAATTTCTTATAATGATCAAGGAGTTCCCGAGGACACATGGGAATTATCGTCAAGCTAGTTTTCATCACACTCATATGATTCGCGTTTGGTACTTTGATAATTTGATATGTGGGTGGACCGGTGCTTGGGTACTGCCCTTACTTGGACAAGCATCCCACTTATGATTAACCCCTATTGCAAGCATCCGCAACTACAAAAGAAGTATTAAGGTAAACCTAACCACAACATTAAACATGTGGATCCAAAATTAGCCCCTAACGAAGCAAGGCATAAACTAGGGCTTAAGCTTCTGTCACTCTAGCAACCCATCATCTACTTATTGCTTCCCTATGCCTTCCTCTAGGCCCAAATAATGGTGAAGTGTTATGTAGTCGACGTTCACATAACACCACTAGAGGAAAGACAACATACATCTCATCAAAATATCGAACGAATACCAAATTCGCAGGACTACTAATAGCAAGACTTCACCCATGTCCCCAGGAACAAATGTAACTACTCACAAAGCATATTCATGTTCATAATCTGAGGAGTAATAATATGCATTAAGGATCTGAGCATATGATCTTCCACCAAGTAAACCAATTAGAATCAACTACAAGGAGTAATCATCACTACTAGCAACCCACATGTACCAATTTGTGGTTTTGATACAAGATTGGATACAAGAGATGGACTAGGGTTTTGAGAGGAGATGGTGCTGGTGAAGATGTTGATGGAGATTGACCCCCTCCCAATGAGAGGATCGTTGGTGATGACGATGGTGATGATTTCCCCCTCCCGGAGGGAAGTGTCCCCGACAGAACAGCTCCACCGGAGCCCTAGATTGGTTCCGCCAAGGTTTCGCCTCGTGGCGGCAGAGTTTCGTCCCGTAAGCTTGCCCATGATTTTTTCCCAGGGTAAAAGCCTTCATATAGTAGAAGATGGACACCGGAGGGCCACCAGGGGGCGCAGGAGACAGGGGGCGCACCCAGTAGGGGTGGGCGCGCCCCCCACCCTCCTAGCCAGGGTGTGGGCCCCTGAGTGTTTCTTCCACTCAATAATTTTTATTAATTCCAAAAATAAGTTTCGTGGAGTTTCAGGATTTTGGGAGCAGTGCAGAATAGGTTTCCAATGTTTGCTCCTTTTCCAGCCAGAATTCCAGCTGCCAGCATTCCCCCTCTTCATGGTAAATCTTGTAAAATAAGAGAGAATAGCCATAACTATTGAGATATAATGTGTAATAACAACCCATAATGCGATAAATATTGATATAAAAGCATGATGCAAAATGGACGTATCAACTCCCCAAAGCTTAGACCTCGCTTGTCCTCAAGCGGAAGCCAAAATCAAAAAATATGTCCACATGTTTAGAGATAGAGGTGTCAATAAAAGTAAAATACGGACATAAGGGCATCATGATCATTCTTATAACAACAACATAAATAGATTTATCATATGATTTCTTATGCTCAAGTAACGATCAATTCACAATGTCAAGCATGGTTCAGAAACTTCATTAGAAGCTAACAAACTATAATCTCGGTCGCTGAAGCAATTTCTATTTATCATAACATCAGAAAGAGTCAACAATAGAGCTTTTCAGCAAGTCCACATACTTAACTATCAAGTAGTCTTCTACAATTGCTAACACTCACGCAATACTTGTGGTAATGGAGTTTCAGCCGGACACTGAGAAAGATATGGGCTTATTGTGTTGCCTCCCAACGTATTCTGATGTCAACAATAATAGTCCATGCTAACTTACATCCAATTGGATATATATATCATGATCTTTCAAACACGAGGAGCTTGCCAAAGGATAAAATGAAAAAGGGAAAGGTGAGGATCACCTTGACTCAAGCATAAAGTAAAAACATAAAGTAAAAGATAGGCCCTTCGCAGAGGGAAGCAGAGGTTGTCATGTGCGTTTAGGGTTGGATGCACAAAATCTTAATGCAAAAGAACGTCACTTTATATTGCCCCTTGTATGTGGACCTTTATTATGCAGTCTGTCGCTTTTATTGCTTCCACAACAAGATCGTATAAAGCTTATTTTCTCTGCACTAATAAGTCATACAAATTTAGATGGCAATTTTTATTGCCTGCAGCATGACAACTTACTTGAAGGATCTTACTCAATCCATGGGTAGGTATGGTGGACTCTCATGGCAAAACCGGGTTTAAGGATATTGTAAACACAAGTAGTATCTCTACTTAGTGCAAGGAATTTGGCTAGCATGAGGGGGAAAGGCAAGCTCAACATGTTTGGAAGGTCAATGAAAATATACTTTAACTGAGATGTGAGAAAACATAAACCATTACGTTGTCTTCCTTGTCCAATGTCAACTCTTTTAGCATGTCATACTTAATGAGTGCTTCACAATCATAAAAGATGTCCAATATAATATAATTGTATGTAAAACCCCTCTTTACTTATTACTTCCTATTAATTGAAACGATGACCAAAACTACGTTCATCAACTCTCAACAACTTTTATGCCTCATACTTTCTATGTGTGAAGTCATCACTAACCATAAGATCAATATGAACTCTTTTATTCTTTCTACTTTCTCAAGATCATAGCAACATAGCAAAGCCCTTGACTCAACACTAATCTTTATTATAGATAGCTCACGTACTCGATTACATAAAGAGATCGCAAAGCAAAACTCAAAACTACTTGATATCAAAACTTCAATCTACTAGATCAAGATACTACTAAAAGGATCGAACTAAATAAAACGGTAAAGATAGGAGTGTGATGGTGATACGATACCGGGGCACCTCTCCCAAGCTTGGCTGTTGCCAAGGGGAGTGCCCATACCCATGTAATTATGTCCTCGGAGGTGATGGAGGTGGTGATGATGATGGTGGATAATCACACATTGAGCGTAAAAGCTCCTCCAACTTGCGGATAATGCCCTTGAGTCCGGCGATATGATCCTTCAACAAAATATTCTCCTGCGTGAGATACTTATTCTGTATGCGAGCTAACCCAATCATCTTGAAAGCTTCAATCTCTGTCGGAGTAAAGAGGTTAGGTAAAGGTTGAGGGATGTCTTCTTCTTTCACCGCCGGAGCTTGAATCTCCATGGCCTTCTTGATCCCTTCATCCTTGTTGATCTCCTCCGGTTCTTCTCTTTTCAGCTCTATCTTCAATAGCCAAGCATCCTTGTCTTCATTGTTGGAGGAGGGTGACGTCATGGCGCTCTAGATCTGAAACAGAAACAGCTCGAAACGAAAACAAAGGATATTTGCGTGATACGGTGGTCAAAACCTTCGGGAGTTTATGTAATGAATTTTTACCGACCAAAATACGTAACGTACAAGAAAACGGAGTCTGGGAGGCACACGAGGTGTCCACGAGATAGGGGGCGCACCCAGTAAGGGTGGGCAAGCCCTCCACCCTCGTGGAGGCCTCGTGCCCTTCCCGGACTGCTTCTTTCTTCCTAAAATTCTTAAATATTCCAAAACTGATAAAAATTGTCATTGGAATTGTTTTGGAGTCGGTTTACTTACCGTACCACATACCTATTCCTTTTCGGAGTCTGGAACATTCGGGAAAGTGTCCCTTATGTATTCCTCCGGGGTTACGGTTTCAATAATATTAGTTTCAACATTGATAGGATTACCTGAGATATAATGTTTAATTCTTTGACCGTTCACCACCCTCGGACTTGTGCCTTCGAAGTTGTTGATTTTTATGGCACCAGAACAATAGACCTCCTCGATAACATAAGGACCTTCCCATTTGGAGAGAAGTTTTCCTACAAAAAATCTTAAACGAGAGTTGAATAATAACACATAATCACCTACGTTAAACTCACGCTTTTGTATCCTTTTATCATGCCAGCGTTTGACTTTTTATTTGAATAGCTTGGCATTCTCATAGGCTTGGGTTCTCCATTCATCAAGTGAGCTAATATCAAACAACCTCTTCTCACCGGCAAGTTTGAAGTCATAGTTGAGATCTTTAATAGCCCAATATGCTTTATGTTCAAGTTCAAGAGGTAAATGACATGCTTTTCCATAAATCATCTTATATGGAGACATACCCATAGGATTTTTGTATGCAGTTCTATAGGCCCATAATGCATCATCAAGTTTTTTGGACCAATTATTTCTAGATCTATTGACAGTCTTTTGCAAAATTAATTTGAGCTCTCTATTGCTCAACTCTACTTGACCACTAGACTGCGGGTGATAAGGAGATGCGATTCTATGATTAACATCATACTTAGCAAGCATCTTATGGAAAGCACCATGAATAAAATGTGAACCACCATCAGTCATAAGACATCTAGGGACTCCAAACCTCGGAAAAATAACTTCTTTAAGCATTTTAATAGAAGTGTTATGATCAACACTACTAGTTGGAATAGCTTCTACCCACTTAGTAATTTAATCAACAACAACTAAAATATGTGTATAACCATTAGAGGCAGGAAAAGGTCCCATATAATCAAAGCCCCAAACATCAAATGGTTCAATAACAAGAGAATAATTCATAGGCATTTCTTGACGTCTACTAATATTACCTATTCTTTGACATTCATCACATGATAAGACAAACTTACGAGCATCTTTGAAGAGAGTAGGCCAATAGAAACCGGATTGCAATACCTTGTGTGCAGTTCTTGTTGGGGATCGTTGCAGAAATTAAAAAATTTCTACGCATCACCAAGATCAATCTATGGAGTAACTAGAAACGAGAGAGGGGGGAGTGCATCTTCATACGCTTGAAGATCGTGAGTCGGAAGCGTTGCAAGAACGTGGATGAAGGAGTCGTACTCAAAGCGATTCAGATCGCGGTGAACACCGATCTAAGTGCTGAACAACGGCACCTCGACGTTCAACACACGTGCAGCCCGGTGACGTATCCCGCGCCTTGATCCAGCAAGGAGGAGGGAGAGGTTGAGGAAGAGGGCTCCAGCAGCAGCACGACAACGTGGTGGTGATGGAGTGGCAGTACTCCGGCAGGGCTTCGCCAAGCTCTTGCGGAGGAGGAGAGGTGTTGGGGAGGGGAGGGGCTGCACCTTGGATGTGCTGCTGCAGCCCTCCCCTCGCCCCTCTATTTATAGGAGAAGGGGGAAGGGGGGCGGCCCCTCTAGATGGGATCTAGAGGGGGCGGCGGCCAAGGGGGGAGGGGGCTTGCCCCCCAAGCAAGGGAGGCGCCCCCCCTTAGGGTTCCCCCAAACCCTAGGCGCATGGGCCCTAGGGGGGTTGCACCAAGCCCTCCAAGGGGCTGGTTCCCTTCCCTCCACAGCCCATGAGGCCCTCCGGGACAGGTGGGCCCTCCCGATGGACCCCCGGAACCTCTCCGGTGGCCCCGGTACAATACTGGTATGCCCCCGAATATTTCTGGTGACTGTATGACAACTTCCCATATATAAATCTTCACCTCCGGACCATTCCGGAACTCCTCGTGACGTCCGGGATCTCATCCGGGACTCCAAACAACATTCGGTAATCACATACAAATCTTCCTAATAACCCTAGCGTCATTGAACCTTAAGTGTGTAGACCCTACGGGTTCGGGAATCACGCAGACATGACCGAGACAGCTCTCCGGCCAATAACCAACAGCGGGACCAGGATACCCATGTTGGCTCCCACATGTTCCACGATGATCTTATCGGATGAACCACGATGTCGTTGATTCAAGCAATCCCGTATACAATTCCCTTTGTCAATCGGTACGTTACTTGCCCGAGATTCGATCGCCGGTATCCCAATACCTCGTTCAATCTCATTATCGGCAAGTCACTTTACTCGATCCGTAATGCATGATCCCGTGACCAACCACTTGGTCACTTTGAGCTCATTATGATGATGCATCACCGAGTGGGCCCAGAGATACCTCTCCGTCATACGGAGTGACAAATCCCAGTCTTGATTCGTGCCAACCCAACAGACACTTTCGGAGATACCTGTAGAGCACCTTTATAGTCACCCAGTTACGTTGTGATGTTTGGTACACCCAAAGCACTCCTACGGTATCCGGGAGTTGCACAATCTCATGGTCTAAGGAAATGATACTTGACATTAGAAAAGCTCTAGCAAACGAACTACACGATCTTGTGCTATGCTTAGGATTGGGTCTTGTCCATCACATCATTCTCCTAATGATGTGATCCCGTTATCAATGACATCCAATGTCCATAGTCAGGAAACCATGACCATCTGTTAATCAACGAGCTAGTCAACTAGAGGCTCACTAGGGACATGGTGTGGTCTATGTATTCACACATGTATTACGGTTTCCGATCAATACAATTATAGCATGAGAAATAGACAATTATCATGAACAAGGAAATATAATAATAACCATTTTATTATTGCCTCTAGGGCATATTTCCAACAGTCTCCCACTTGCACTAGAGTCAATAATCTAGTTACATTGTGATGAATCGAACACCCATAAAGTTCTGGTGTTGATCATGTTTTGCTCGCGGAAGAGGTTTAGTCAACGGATCTGCGACATTCAGATCCGTATGCACTTTACAAATATCTATGTCTCCATCTTGAACTTTTTCACAAATGGAGTTGAAGCGACACTTGATGTGTCTGGTTGTCAAACCTGGGCTCCTTGGCAAGGGCAATAGCTCCAGTGTTGTCACAGAAGAGAGTCATCGGGCCCGACGCATTGGGAATAACTCCTAGGTCGGTACTGAACTCCTTTATCCAGATTGCTTCATGTGCTGCCTCCGAGGCTGCCATTTACTCTGCTTCACATGTAGATCTCGCCACAACGCCTTGCTTGCAACTGCACCAGCTTACTGCCCCACCATTCAAAATATACACGTATCCGGTTTGTGACTTGGAGTCATCCAGCTAGCATCGATGTAACCCTTTACGATGAGCTCTTCGTCACCTCCATAAATGAGAAACATATCCTTAGTCCTTTTCAGGTACTTCAGGATATTCTTGACCGCTGTCCAGTGTTCCATGCCGGGATTACTTTGGTACCTTCCTACCAAACCTACGGCAAGGTTTACATCAGGTCTGGTACACAACATGGCATACATAATAGACCCTATGGCTGAGGCATAGGGGATAACACTCATCTTTTCTCTATCTTCTGCCATGGTCGGGCTTTGAGCAGAGCTCAATTTCACACCTTGCAACACAGGCAAGAACCCCTTCTTGGACTGATCTATATTGCACTTCTTTAATATCTTATCAAGGTATGTGCTTTGTGAAAGACCTATGAGGCGTCTCGATCTATCTCTATAGATCTTGATGCCTAATATATAAGCAGCTTCTCCAAGGTCCTTCATTGAAAAACACTTATTCAAGTAGGCATTTATGCTCTCCAAGAGTTCTATATCATTTGCCATCAACAGTATGTCATCTACATATAATATGAGAAATGCTACAGAGCTCCCACTCACTTTCTTGTAAACGTAGGCTTCTCCATAAGTCTGCATAAACCCAAACGCTTTGATCATCTCATCAAAGCGAATGTTCCAACTCCGAGATGCTTGCACCAGCCCATAGATGGATCGCTGGAGCTTGCATACCTTGTTAGCATTCTTAGGATCGACAAAACCCTCCGGCTGCATCATATACAATTCTTCCTTAAGATAGCCGTTAAGGAATGCCGTTTTGACGTCCATTTGCCATATCTCATAATCATAGTATGCGCCAATTGCTAACACGATTCGGACAGACTTCAGCTTCGCTATGGGAGATAAAGTTTCATCGTAGTCAACCCCTTGAACTTGTCGATAACCCTCAGCGACAAGTCGAGCTTTATAGATGGTCACATTACCATCCGCATCCGTCTTCTTCTTAAAGATCCATTTATTTTCTATCGCTCGCCGATCATCGGGCAAGTCTGTCAAAGTCCATACTTTGTTTTCATACATGGATCCTATCTCGAATTGCATGGCTTCAAGCCATTTATTGGAGTCTGGGCCCGCCATCGCTTCTTCATAGTTCGAAGGTCCACCGTTGTCTAACAACATGATTTCCAGGACAAGGTTGCCATACCATTCTGGTGTGGAACGTGTCCTCATGGACCTACGAAGTTCAGTAGCAACTTGATCCGAAGTGCCTTGATCATCATCATTAACTTCCTCTCTAGTCGGTGCAGGCACCACAGGAACATCTTCCCGAGCTGCGCTACTTTCCGCTTCAAGAGGCAATACTTCATCAAGTTCTACTTTCCTCCCACTTACATCTTTCGAGAGAAACTCTTTCTCCAGAAAGGACCCATTCTTGGCAACAAAGATCTTGCCTTCGGATCTGAGGTAGAAGGTATACCCAATGGTTTCCTTAGGGTATCCTATGAAGACACATTTTTCCGACTTGGGTTCGAGCTTTTCAGGTTGAAGTTTCTTGACATAAGCATCGCATCCCCAAACTTTTAGAAACGACGGCTTAGGTTTCTACCCAAACCATAATTCACACGGTGTCGTCTCAACGGATTTCGACGGAGCCCTATTTAAAGTGAATGCGGCAGTCTCTAAAGCATAGCCCCAAAATGAGAGCGGTAGATCGGTAAGAGACATCATAGATCGCACCATATCCAATAGAGTGCGATTACAACGTTCGGACACACCATTACGCTGAGGTGTTCCAGGCGGCGTGAGTTGTGAAACGATTCCACATTTCCTTAAGTGTGTGCCAAATACGTGACTTAAATATTCCCCTCCACGATCTGATCGTAAGAACTTTATTTTTCTGTCACGTTGATTTTCAACCTCACTCTGAAATTCCTTGAACTTTTCAAAGGTCTCAGACTTGTGCTTCATTAAGTAGACATACCCATATCTACTTAAGTCATCAGTGAGGGTGAGAACATAACGATAGCCACCGCGTGCCTCAACACTCATTGGACCGCACACATCAGTATGTATGATTTCCAATAAGTTGGTTGCTCGCTCCATTGTTCCAGAGAACGGAGTATTGGTCATTTTTCCCATGAGGCATGGTTCGCACGTGTCAAATGATTCGAAATTAAGAGACTCCAAAAGTCCATCTGCATGGAGCTTCTTCATGCGTTTGACACCAATGTGACCAAGGCGGCAGTGACACAGATATGTGGGACTATCATTATCAATCTTAAATCTTTTGTTATTCACACTATGAATATGTGTAACATCACGTTGGAGGTTCATTAAGAATAAACCATTGACCAACGGGGCATGACCATAAAACATATCTCTCATATAAATAGAACAACCATTATTCTTGGATTTAAATGAGTAGCCATCTCATATTAAACGAGATCCAGATACAATGTTCATGCTCAAAGCTGGCACTAAATAACAATTATTGAGGTTTAAAACTAATCCCGTAGGTAAATGTAGAGGTAGCGTGCCGACGACGATCACATCGACCTTGGAACCATTCCTGACGCGCATCGTCACCTCGTCCTTCGCCAGTCTCCGCTTATTCCGCAGCTCCTGTTTTGAGTTACAAATATGAGCAACCGCACCGGTATCAAATACCTAGGAGCTACTATGAGTACTGGTAAGGTACACATCAATAACATGTATATCACATATACCTTTAGTGTTGCCGGCCTTCTTGTCCGCTAATTACTTGGGGCAGTTCCACTTCTAGTGACCACTTCCTTTGCAATAGAAACACTCAGTCTCAGGCTTGGGTCCATTCTTTGGCTTCTTCCCGACAACTGGCTTACCGGGCGCGGCAACTCCCTTGCCATCCTTCTTGAAGTTTTTCTTACCCTTGCCTTTCTTGAAACTAATGGTTTTATTGACCATCAACACTTGATGTTCCTTTTTGATCTCCACCTCCGCTGATTTCAGCATTGAAAATACCTCAGAAATGGTTTTCACCATCCCCTGCATATTGTAGTTCATCACAAAGCTCTTGTAGCTAGGTGGGAGCGACTGAAGGATTCTGTCAATGACCGCCTCATCAGGGAGGTTAATGTCCAGTTGAGACAAGTGGTTGTGCAACCCAGATATTTTGAGTATGTGCTCGCTGACAGAACTATTCTCCTCCATCTTACAACTATAGAACTTGTCGGAAACTTCATATCTCTCAACCCGGGCATGAGCTTGGAAAACCATTTTTAGCTCTTGGAACATCTCATATGCTCCGTGCTGCTTGAAACGCTTTTGGAGCCCCAGTTCTAATCTGTAAAGCATGCCGCACTGAACCAGGGAGTAATCATCAACACGCGACTGCCAAGCGTTCATAACATCTTGGTTCGCTGGGGCAGGTGCTTCACCTAGCGGTGCTTCAAGGACATATGCTTTCTTGGTAGCTATGAGGATGATCCTCAAGTTCCGGACCCAGTCCGTATAGTTGCTACCATCATCTTTCAGCTTGGTTTTCTCTAGGAACACGTTGAAGTTGAGGACAACATTCACGTGGGCCATTTGATCTACAAGACATATTGTAAAGATTTTTAGACTAAGTTCATGACAATTAAGTTCATCTAATCAAATTATTTAATGAACTCCCACTCAGATAGACATCCCTCTAGTCATCTAAGTGATACATGATCCGAGTCAACTAGGCCGTGTCCGACCATCACGTGAGACGGACTAGTCATCATCGGTGAACATCTTCATGTTGATCGTATCTTCTATATGACTCGTGTTCGACCTTTCGGTCTCTTGTGTTCCGAGGCCATGTCTATACATGCTAGCCTCGTCAAGTCAACCTAAGTGTTTTTGCATGTGTAAAGTTGGCTTACACCCATTGTATGTGAATGTTAGAATCTATCACACCCGATCATCACGTGGTGCTTCAAAACAACGGACTTTCGCAACGACGCACAGTTAGGGGGAACACTTTCTTGAAATTATTATGATGGATCATCTTATTAATGCTACCGTCGTTCTAAGCAAATAAGATGCAAAAACATGATAAACATCATATGCAATCAAATAGTGACATGATATGGCCAAAATCATTTTGCTCCTTTTTGATCTCCATCTTCGGGGCGCCATGATCATCATCGTCACCGGCCATGACACCATGATCTCCATCATCGTGTCTTCATGAAGTTGTCTCGCCAACTATTACTTCTACTATTATGGCTAACGGTTTAGCAATAAAGTAAAGTAATTACATGGTGTTTTTCATTGACACGCAGGTCATACAATAAATTAAGACAACTACTATGGCTCCTGCCGGTTGTCATACTCATCGACATGCAAGTCGTGATTCCTATTACAAGAACATGATCAATCTCATACATCACATATATATCATTCATCACATCCTTTTGGCCATATCACATCACACGGCATATGCTGCAAAACAAGTTAGACGTCCTCTAATTGTTGTTGCAAGTTTTTACGTGGCTGCTATAGGTTTCTAGCAAGAACGTTTCTTACCTACGCCAAAACCACAACGTGATATGCCAATTTCTATTTACCCTTCATAAGGACCCTTTTCATCAAATCCGATCCGACTAAAGTGGGAGAGACAGACACCCTCTAGCCACCTTATGCAACTAGTGCTTGTCAGTCAGTGGAACCTGTCTCACGTAAGCGTACATGTAAGGTCGATCCGGGCCGCTTCATCCCACGAAGCCACCGAAACAAGATAAGACTAGTAGTGGCAAGTAAATTGACAATATCGACGCCCACAACAAACTTGTGTTCTACTCGTGCATAGAAACTACGCATAGACCTAGCTCATGATGCCACTGTTGGGGATCGTTGCAGAAATTAAAAAAATTCTACGCATCACCAAGATCAATCTATGGAGTAACTAGCAACAAGAGAGAGGGGAGTGCATCTTCATACCCTTGAAGATCGCGAGTCGGAAGTGTTGCAAGAACGTGGATGAAGGAGTCGTACTCAAAGCGATTCAGACCGCGGTGAACTCCGATCTAAGTGCCGAACAACGGCACCTCCGCATTCAACACACGTGCAGCCCGGTGACGCCTCCCACGCCTTGATCCAGCAAGGAGGGAGAGGTTGAGGAAGAGGGCTCCAGCAGCAGCACTACGGCGTGGTGGTGATGGAGTGGCAGTACTCTGGCAGGGCTAAGCCAAGCTCTTGCGGAGGAGGAGAGGTGTTGGGGAGGGGAGGGGTTGCGCCTTGGATGTGGTGCTGCAGCCCTCCCCTCGCCCCTTTATTTATAGGAGAAGGGGGAAGGGGGGACGGCCCCTCTAGATGGGATCTAGAGGGGGCGGCGGCAGAGGGGGGAGGGGGCTTGCCCCCCAAGCAAGGGAGGCGCCCCCCTTAGGGTTCCCCAAACCCTAGGCGCATGGGCCCTAGGGGGGGTTGCACCCAGCCCTCCAAGGGGCTGGTTACCTTCCCTCTACAACCCATGAGGCCCTCCGGGACAGGTGGCCCCTCCCGGTGGACCCCCGGAACCCCTTCGGTGGCCCCGGTACAATACCGGTATGCCCCCGAATATTTCCGGTGACCGTATGACAACTTCCCATATATAAATCTTCACCTCCGGACCATTCCAGAACTCCTCATGACGTCCGGGATCTCATTCGGGACTCCGAACAATATTTGGTAATCACATACAAATCTTCCTAATAACCCTAGCGTCATCGAACCTTAAGTGTGGAGACCCTACGGGTTCGGGAATCACGCAGACATGACCGAGACAGCTCTCCGGCCAATAACCAACAACGGGATCTGGATACCCATGTTGGCTCCCACATGTTCCACGATGATCTTATCGGATGAACCACGATGTCGAGGATTCAAGTAATCCCGTATACAATTCCCTTTGTCAACCGGTATGTTACTTGCCCAAGATTCGATCGTCGATATCCCAATACCTCTTCAATCTCGTTACTGGCAAGTCACTTTACTCGATCCGTAATGCATGATCCCGTGACCAACCACTTGGTCACTTTGAGCTCATTATGATGATGCATCACCGAGTGGGCCCAGAGATACCTCTCCGTCATACGGAGTGACAAATTCCAGTCTCGATTTGTGCCAACCCAACAGGCACTGTCGGAGATACCTGTAGAGCACCTTTATAGTCACCCAGTTACGTTGTGACGTTTGGTACACCCAAAGCACTCCTACGGTATCCGGGAGTTGCACAATCTCATGGTCTAAGGAAATGATACTTGACATTAGAAAAGCTCTAGCAAACGAACTACATGATCTTGTGCTATGCTTAGGATTGGGTCTTGTCCATCACATCATTCTCCTAATGATGTGATCCCGTTATCAATGACATCCAATGTCCATAGTCAGGAAACCATGACCATCTATTAATCAACGAGCTAGTCAACTAGAGGCTCACTAGGGACATGGTGTGGTCTATGTATTCACACATGTATTACGGTTTTCGATAAATACAATTATAGCATGAACAATAGACAATTATCATGAACAAGGAAATATAATAATAACCATTTTATTATTGCCTCTAGGGCATATTTCCAACAGTTCTATCTCCAGCGTGGTGTCCTCCATATGATTCAGAGTGACACTTGCATAGGATCTGTTCCTGTTCATGCTCAGGTACACAACGTCTAATAACACCATCTACTCCTTCTTTATAAAGGTGTGGGTCATCCCAGAAGTAATGTCTTAAATCATAAAAGAACTTTTTCTTTTGCTGGTATGTGAAACTAGGAGGTATAAACTTAGCAACAATGTAATTAGCATAATCAGCATACCAAGGCGCAGTACGAGAAGCATTAACGACCACTAATTGTTCATCAGGAAAGCTATCATCGATAGGCAGTGGGTCATCAAGAACATTCTCTAACCTAGACAAGTTTTCTGCAACGGGGTTCTCCACTCCCTTTCTATCAATAATATGCAAATCAAATTCTTGGAGCAGGAGAACCCATCTAATGAGTCTAGGCTTAGCATCTTACTTTTCCATAAGATATTTAATAGCAGCATGATCAGTGTGAATAGTAACTTTCGAATCAACAATATAAGGTCTAAACTTATCACATGCAAACACAACTGCTAAGAACTCTTTTTCAGTAGTAGCATAATTTCTCTGGGCAGTATCAAGAGTCTTACTAGCATACTGGATAACATTCAATTTCTTATCAACTCTTTGCCCTAGAACAGCACCTATAGCATAATCAGTAGCATCACACATAATTTCAAAAGGTAAATTCCAATCATGTGGCTGAACAATAAGTGCAGTGATCAAAGCTTTCTTAAGTATTTCAAATGCTTCTACACAGTCATCATCAAAGAAAAAAGGAATATCTTTTTGCAATAAACTAGTCAGAGGCCTAGAGATTTTAGAAAAGTCCTTCATGAACCTCCTATAAAAACTGGCATGACCAAGGAAACTTCTTATACCTTTTATGTCCTTGGGACATGGCATCTTTTCAATAGCATTAACTTTGGCTTTATCAACTTCAATACCTCTCTCGAAAATCTTATGCCCCAAGACAATGCCTTCATTAACCATAAAGTGACACTTTTCCCAATTCAAGGCGAGAATAGTGTCTTCGCATCTCTGCAAAACTCGATCAAGGTTGCTCAAGCAATCATCAAAAGAGGATCCATAAATGGAGAAATCATCCATGAATACCTCACAAATCTTTTCACAAAAGTCAGAGAATATAGCCATCATACATCTTTGAAAGGTAGCAGGTGCATTACATAAAGCAAAAGGCATACGTCTATAAGCAAAAGTACCGAAAGGGCAAGTAAAAGTAGTTTTTGATTGATACCCCGCTGACATAGGTATTTGAGAGAAACCAGAATAACCATCTAGAAAGCAGAAATGTGTGTGTTTGGATAGTCTTTCTAGCGTTTGATCAATAAAAGGTAAAGGGTAATGATCTTTATTAGTAGCTTTATTTAATTTACGGAAATCAATTACCATCCTATAACCTGTAATAATTCTTTGCAGGATCAATTCATCTTTATCATTAGGAACAATGGTAATACCTCCCTTTTTAGGAACACAATGGACAGGGCTTACCCAATCACTATCAGCAACGGGATAAATTATACTTGCCTCAAGGAGCTTTAGTATCTGCTTTCTTACCACTTCTTTCATCTTGGGATTCAGTCATTGTTGAGGATCTCTAACTGGTTTGGCATCTTTCTCCACTGTAATTTTGTGTTGGCATAACATGGGACTAATGCCCTTAAGATCATCCAAAGTATATCCAATAGCAGCACGGTGCTTCTTCAGAGTGTTTAATAATCTTTCTTCTTCTTGCTCTGAAAGGTTAGCACTAATAATAACAGGATATATTTTCTTTTCATCAAGATAAGCATACTTAAGATTATCTGGTAATGGTTTGAGTTCAAACACGGGATCACCCTTGGGTGGAGGGGGATCCCCAAGAATTTCAACAGGAATGTTGTGTTTCAGCATAGGTTCCTGTTTAAGGAACAGTTCATCTATCTCCCTTCTTTCCTTCATAAACATATTATTTTCATGGTCAAGCAAATATTGTTCTAACGGATCAGTAGGAGGCACGGCAATAGAAGCAAGACTAATAATCTCATCCTTACTAGGTGATTCTCTATCACGAGGCTGTCTATGAAACTTAGCAAAATTAAACTCATGAGACATACCCTCTAAGCCAATCGTAACAGTATCCTTTTCACAATCAATCTTAGCATTAACTATATTCAAGAAGGCTCTACCAAAACTAATGGGACAAAAGTCATCTTGTGGGGAACCAAGAACAAGAAAATCAGCAGGATATTTAACCTTCCCACACAAGACTTCAACATCTCTAACAATCCCAACTGGTTTAATGGTATTCCTATTAGCAAGCTTAATAGTAACATAAATGTCTTCCAATTCAATGGGTGCAATGTCGTGCATAATTTATTTATATAAGTCATAGGGTATTTCACTAGCACTAGCACCCATATCACATAAGCCATGATAACAATGATCTCCAATTTTAACAGAAATAACAGGCACGCCTACCACAGGTCTATGTATCTTAGTATCTGGTCTAGCAATATTAGCAGTCTCACCACAGAAATAAATAACATGCCCATCTAAATCATCATCCAAGATATCTTTGACCATAGCATTACTAGGTTCAACTTTGATTTTCCTAGGAGGTGTATAAGTCCTAGTATTACTCTGACGAACAACAGTCAAAGTTTTAGCATGATCCTTTATCCTAACAGGAAAAGGAGGTTTTTCAACATAAGTAGTAGGAACAATAGGATCACTATAGGTGACAGTCTTTTCTTCAACTATAATAGGTGCAACTACTTTTACTTCAATGGGAGGATTATATTTAAACCACCTCTCCTTAGGGAGATCAACGTGAGTAGCAAAAGATTCACAGAAAGAAGCTACTATCTCAGAGTCAAGTCCATACTTAGGTATCCATAAAAGATTTAACACAATCAAACTTAAGTGTCATACCTGACTCCTTACCATCGCCGGAACCCCAATCTTCAGAGTTGCGTTTAGTTCTTTCCAATAAGGCCCATTTGAATTCAATAGTCTTAGCATATAAGAACCAGCACAGGAAGTATCGAGCAGGTTGCGATCATTAAGAGAAAGCCGAGCATAATTTTTTTGAATAATCATTTCTCTGGAGAGCTCATGATTGGGACATGAATATAACATTGACTTAAGCCTCCCCAAGCTTGAGCGATGCTTTCTCCTTCCCGAGGCCAGAAATTATATATGTAATTACGATCACGATGAACAAGATGCATAGGATAGAACTTCTGGTGAAATTCCAACTTCAATCGTTTATAATTCCAAGATCTCGTATCATCACATAGCCTATACCATGTCAATGCATCTCCCTTCAAAGATAAAGGGAAGACCTTCCTTTTGACAAGATCATCAGGAATGCCTGCAAGCTTAAATAATCCACAAACTTCATCCACAAAGATAAGGTGTAAATCGGGATGCAATGTTCCATCTCCTACAAATGGATTAGCTAGCAGTTTCTCTATCATACCCGAAGGAATCTCAAAATAAATATTTTCAAAAAGTTCAGTAGGTTGAGGAGCAACTCTTTGCTCTTCTGGTCGGGGTGAAGATACCCCGAAGAAGCCCCTCAAAGGATTAGTTTCCATAGTGACAACTAACAGAAAATTTCAGCACACTATATAAATGTTTCCTTACCAAGTTCCACTCACCAAAAAAGCTACACTACCCGGAAACGGCGCCAGAAAAGAGTCTTGATGACCCACAAGTGTAGGGGATCTGTCGTAGTCCTTTCGATAAGTAAGAGTGTCGAACCAAACAAGGAGCAGAAGGAAATGATAAGCGGTTTTCAGTAAGGTTTTCTCTGCAAGCACTGAAATTGTACGTGATAGATAGTTTTGTGATAAGATAAATTGTAACGAGTAACAAGCAATGAAAGTAAATAAAGTGCAGCAAGGTGCCCCAATCCTTTTTGTAGGAAAGGATAAGCTTGGACAATTTCTTATAAGGAGAAAGGAGCTCCCAAGGACACATGGGAATTATCGTCAAGCTAGTTTTCATCACGCTCATATGATTCGCGTTCGGTACTTTGATAATTTGATATGTGGGTGGACCGGTGCTTGGGTACTGCCCTTACTTGGACAAGCATACCACTTATGATTAACCCCTATTGCAAGCATCATCAACTACAAAAGAAGTATTAAGGTAAACCTAACCACAACATTAAACATATGGATCCAAATCAGCCCCTAACGAAGCAACGCTAAACTAGGGCTTAAGCTTCTGTCACTCTAGCAACCCATCATCTACTTATTACTTCCCTATGCCTTCCTCTAGGCCCAAATAATGGTGAAGTGTCATGTAGTCGACGTTCACATAACACCACTAGAGGAAAGACAACATACATCTCATCAAAATATCGAACGAATACCAAATTCACAGGACTACTAATAACAAGACTTCACCCATGTCCTCAGGAACAAACGTAACTACTCACAAAGCATATTCATGTTCATAATCATAGGAGTAATAATATGCATTAAGGATCTAAACATATGATCTTCCACCAAGTAAACCAATTAGAATCAACTACAAGGAGTAATCAACACTACTAGCAACCCATAGGTACCAATTTGTGGTTTTGATACAAGATTGGATACAAGAGATGAACTAGGGTTTTGAAAGGAGATGGTGCTGGTGAAGATGTTGATGGAGATTGACCCGCTCCCGATGAGAGGATCGTTGGTGATGACAATGGTGATGATTTCCCCTTCGGCAGAACAGCTCCGCCGGAGCCCTAGATTGGTTCTGCCAAGGTTCCGCCTCGTGGCAGCGGAGTTTCGTCCCGTAAGCTTGCCCACAATTTTTTCCAGGGTAAAAGCCTTCATATAGCAGAAGATGGACACCAGAGGGCCACCAGGGGGCGCGCCCAGTAGGGATGGGCGCGCCCCCCACCCTCTTGGCCAGGGTGTGGGCCCCCTGAGGTGTTTCTTCCGCTCAATAATTCTTATTAATTCCAAAAATAAGTTTCATGGAGTTTCAGGATTTTTGGAGCAGTGTAGAATAGGTTTCCAATGTTTGCTCCTTTTCTAGCCAGAATTCCAGCTGTCGGCATTCCCCCTCTTCATGGTAAACCTTGTAAAATAAGAGAGAATAGCCATAAGTATTGAGATATAATGTGTAATAACTGCCCATAATGCGATAAATATTGATATAAAAGCATGATGCAAAATGGACGTATCACCGATGCACTAGGTATGACACCTAGATCGGATATGAAATCCTTCATCCAAACTCCTTCATTCACTGCTTCTGAAGCAGCAATGTACTTCGCTTCACACGTAGATCCCACCACAACGCTCTGCTTGGAACTGCACTAACTGACTGCTCCTCCATTCAATAAAAATACGTATCCGGTTTGCGACTTAGAGTCATCCGGATCAGTGTTAAATCTTGCATCGATGCAACCATTTACGACGAGCTCTTTTTCACCTCTTAAACGAGAAACATATTCTTAGTCCTTTTCAGGTATTTTAGGATGTTCTTGACCGCTGTCCAGTGTTCCACTTCGGGATTACTTTGGTACCTCCCTACTATGCTTATAGTAAGACATACATCAGGTCTGGTACACAGCATTGCATACATGATAGAACCTATGGTTGAAGCATAGGGAATGACTTTTATTTTCTCTCTATCTTCTGCGGTGGTTGGGCTTTGATTCTGACTCAACTTCACACCTTGTAACACAGGCAAGAACCCTTTCTTTGACTGATCCATTTTGAACTTCTTCAAAACTTTATCAAGGTATGTGCTTTGTGAAAGTCCAATTAAGAGTCTTGATCTATCTCTATAGATCTTGATGCCCAATATGTAAGCAGCTTCTCTAAGGTCTTTCATAGAAAGACTCTTATTCAGGTATCCCTTTATGCTATCATGAAATTCCATATTATTTCCAATCAACAATATGTCATCTACATATAAGATCAGAAATGCTACAGATCTCCCACTCACTTTCTTGTAAATAAAGGCTTCTCCAAAAGTCTGTAGAAAACGATATGGTTTGATCACACTATCAAAGCGTTTATTCCAACTCCGAGAGGCTTGCACTAGTCCATAAATGGATCACTGGAGCTTGCACATTTTGCTAGCACCCTTTGGATCGACAAAACCTTCTGGTTGCATCATATACAACTCTTCTTCCAGAAATCCATTCAGGAATGCAGTTTTGACATCCATTTGCTAAATTTCATAATCATAAAATGCAGCAATTGCTAACATGATTCAGACAGACTTAAGCATCGCTACGGGTGAGAAAGTCTCATCGTAGTCAACTCCTTGAACTTGTCGAAAACCTTTTGCAACAAGTCGAGCTTTGTAAACAGTAACATTATCGTCTGCGTCGGTCTTCTTCTTAAAGATCCATTTATTTTCTATGGCTTGCCGATCATCGGGCAAGTCCACCAAAGTCCACACTTTGTTCTCATACATGGATCCCATCTCAGATTTCATGGCCTCAAGCCATTTCGCGGAATCTGGGCTCATCATCGCTTCTTCATAGTTCGTAGGTTCATCATGGTCTAGTAACATGACTTCCAGAACAGGATTGCCGTACCACTCTAGTGCGGATCTTACTCTGGAAGACCTACGAGGTTTGGTAGTAACTTGATCTGAAGCTTCATGATCATCATCATTAGCTTCCTCACTAATTGGTGTAGGAGTCAAAGGAACTTATTTATGTGATGAAGTACTTTCCAATAAGGGAGCAGGTACAGTTACCTCATCAAGTTCTACTTTCCTCTCACTCACTTCTTTTGAGAGAAACTCCTTCTCTAGAAAGGATCCATTTTTAGCAACAAAGGTTTTGCCTTAGGATCTATGATAGAAGGTGTACCCAATAGTTTCCTTTGGGTATCCTATGAAGACGCACTTCTCCGATTTGGGCTCGAGCTTATCAGGTTGAAGCTTTTTCACATAAGCATCGCAGCCCCAAACATTAAGAAATGACAACTTTGGTTTCTTGCCAAACCACAGTTCATAAGGTGTCGTCTCAACGGATTTTGATGGTGCCCTATTTAAAGTGAATGCAGCCGTCTCTAAAGCATAACCCCAAAATGATGCGGTAAATTAGTAAGAGACATCATAGATCGCACCATATCTAATAAAGTACGGTTATGACATTTGGACACACTATTTCGTTGTGGTGTTCCAGGTGGCGTTAATTGTGAAACTATCCCATGTTGTTTCAAATGAAGACCAAACTCATAACTCAAATATTCTCCTCCACAATTAGATCGTAGAAACTTTATTTTCTTGTTATGATGATTTTCCACTTCACTCTGAAATTCTTTGAACTTTTCAAATGTTTCAGCCTTATGCTTCATTAAGTAGATATAACCATATCAGCTTAAATCATCTGTGAAGGTAAGAAAATAACAATACCCACCACGAGCATCAATACTCATTGGACTACATACATCGGTATGTATTATTTCCAACAAGTCAATAGCTCGTTCCATTGTTCCAGAGAACGAAGTTTTAGTCATCTTGCCCATAAGGCATGGTTTGCAAGCACCAAGTGATTCATAATCATGTGATTCCAAAATTCATCAGTATGGAGTTTCTTCATGCGCTTTATACTGATATGACCCAAACGACAGTGCCACAAATAAGTTGCACTATCATTATTAAACTTCAATCTTTTGGCTTCAATACTATGAATATGTGTATTACTACTATCAAGATTCAACAAAAATAGACCACTCATCAGGGGTGCATGACCATAAAAGATATTAATCATATAAACAGAACAACCATTATTCTATGATTTAAATGAATAACCGTCTCGCATTAAACAAGATCCAGATATAATGTTCATGCTCAACGCTGGCACCAAGTAACAGTTATTCAGGTCTAAAACTAATCCCGATGGTAGATGTAGAGGTAGTGTGCCAACCGCGATCACACCGACTTTGGAACCATTTCCCACGCACATCGTCACCTCGTCCTTAGTTAATCTTCGCTTAATCCGTAGCCCCTGTTTTGAGTTGCAAATATGATCAACAAAACCAGTATCAAATACCCAGGCGCTACTACGAGCATTAGTTAAGTACACATCAATAGTATGTATATCAAATATACCTTTCACTTTGCCATCCTTCTTATCCGTCAAATACTTGGGGCAGTTCCGCTTCCAGTGACCAGTCCTTTTGCAGTAGAAGCATTCAGTTTCAGGCTTAGGTCCAGACTTGGGTCTCTTATCTTGAGCAGCAACCTTTTTTTTTCGTTCTTCTTGAAGTTCCCTTTCTTCCCTTTGCCCTTTTTCTTGAAACTAGTGGTCTTATTGACCATCAACACTTGATGCTCCTTTTGATTTCTACCTCCGTGGCCTTTAGCATCGCGAAGAGCTCGGGAATACTCTTGTCCATCCCTTGCATATTATAGTTCATCATGAAGCCTTTATAGCTTGGTGGCAGTGGTTGAAGAACTCTGTCAATGACACAATCAACTGGAAGATCAACTCCCAGTTGAGTCAAGTGATTATGATACTCAGACATTTTGAGTATGTGCTCACTGACAGAACTATTCTCCTCCATTTTGCAGCTGTAGAACTTGTTGGAGACTTCATATCTCTCAACTCGGGCATTTTCTTGAAATATTAACATCAACTCTTGGAACATCTCATATGCTCCATGATGTTCAAAACGTCTTTGAAGTCCCGATTCTAAGCCGTAAAGCATGGCAAACTGAACTATCGAGTAGTCATCAGCTTTGCTCTGCCAGACGTTCTTAACGTCATCAGTAGCATCTGCAGCAGGCCTGGCACGTAGCGGTGCTTGCAGGATGTAATTCTTCTGTGGAGCAATGACGATAATCCTCAAGTTACGGACCCAGTCCGTGTAGTTGCTGCCATCTTCTTTCAACTTAGCTTTCTCTAGGAACGCATTACAATTCAAAGGAACGGTAGCACGGGCCATTGATCTACAACAACATAGACATGCAAAATACTATTAGGTACTAAGTTCATGATAAATTAAAGTTCAATTAATCAAATTACTTAAAAACTCCCACTTAGATAGACATCCCTCTAATCATCTAAGTGATCATGTGATCCAAATCAACTAAACCATGTCCGATCATCACGTGAGATGGAGTAGTTTTCAATGGTGAACATCACTATGTTGATCATATCTACTATATGATTCACGCTCGACCTTTCGGTCTCAGTGTTCCGAGGCCATATCTGCATATGCTAGGCTCGTCAGTTTAACCCGAGTATTCTGCGTGTGCAAAACTGGCTTGCACCCGTTGTATGTGAACGTAGAGCTTATCACACCCGATCATCACGTGGTGTCTCGGCACGACGAACTGTAGCAACGGTGCATACTCAGGGAGAACACTTGTACCTTGAAATTTAGTAAGGGATCATCTTATAATGCTGCCGATGTTTTAAGCAAAATAAGATGCATAAAGGATAAACATCACATGCAATCAAAATATGAGACATGATATGGTCATCATCATCTTGTGCTCATGATCTCCATCACCGTAGCATCGTCATGATCTCCAATGTCACCGGCGTGACACCTTGATCTCCATTGTAGAATCGTTGTCGTCTCGCCACTTCTTGTTATTACGACTATCGCTACCACTTAGTGATAAAGTAAAACAATTACATGGCGATTGCATTGCATACCATAAAGCGAGAACCATATGGCTCTTGCCAGTTGCCGATAACTTTGTTACAAAACATGATCATCTCATACAACAATTTATATCACATCATGCTTGACCATATCACATCATAGCAAGCCCAGCAAAAACAAGTTAGACGTCCTCTACTTTGTTGTTGCAAGTTTTATGTGGCTGCTACGGGCTTCTAGCAAGAACCGTTCTTACCTACGCATCAAAACCACAACGATTTTTCGTCAAGTGTGATGTATTAACCTTATCCAAGGACCGAGCGTAGACACACTTGATTCAACTAAAGTTGGAGAAACAGACACTCACTAGCCACCTATGTGCAAAGCACGTCGGTAGAACCAGTCTCGCGTAAGCGTACACGTAATATCGGTCTGAGCCACTTCATCCAACAATACCACCGAATCAAAGTATGACATGCTGGTAAGCAGTATGACTATTATCGCCCACAACACTTTGTGTTCTACTCATGCATATAACATCTACGCATAGACCTGGCTCGGATGCCACTGTTGGGGAACGCGGTAATTTCAAAAAAAAATCTACGATCACGCAAGATCTATCTATGTGATGCATACCAACGAGAGGGGAGAGTGTGTCCACGTACCCTCGTAGACCGAAAGCAGAAGCGTTATGACAACGCTCTTGATGTAGTCGTACATCTTCACGATCCGACCGATCTTAGCACCGAATGTACGGCACCTCCGCGATCAGCACATGTTCAGCTCAAGGACGTCCCTCGTACGCTTGATCCAGTTGAGGCCGAGGGAGAGTTTCGTCAGCACGACGGCATGGTGACGGTGATGATGAAGTTACCGGCGCAGGGCTTCCGCCTAATCACTACGACGATATGACCGAGGTGTGTAACTATGGAGGGGGGCATTGCACATGGCTAAACAATGTCAACTTGTGTGTCTATGGGGTTCCCCCATCCCCTGTATATAAAGGAGTGGAGGAGGGGGGAGGGCCGGCCCTCTATGGCGTGCCCTGGAGGAGTCCTACTCCCACCGGGAGTAGGATTCCCCCCCTTCCCTAGTTGGACTAGGAGAGAAGGAAGGGGGAGAGAGGGAGGTAGGAAAGGGGGGCCGGCCCCCCACCCAATTCAGATTGGGCTTGGGGGGGCACGCTCTCCACCTGGACGCCTCCTCCTCTCTCCCACTATGGCCCAATAAGGCCCAT
>NC_041383.1:463615101-463625129 GCF_002162155.2 Triticum dicoccoides | reverse complement strand
GGGGTCCGGTAACCTCCCGGTACTCCGGTATATGCCCGAACTCACCCGGAACCATTCCGATGTCCAAACATAGGCTTCCAATATATCATTCTTCATGTCTCGACCATTTCGAGACTCCTCGTCATGTCCATGATCACATTCGGAAGTCTGAACTACCTTTGGTACATCAAAACACATAAACTCATAATACCAATCGTCATCGAACGTTAAGCGTGCGACCCTACAGGGTTGATAACTATGTAGACATGACCGAGACACGTCTCCGGTTAATAACCAATAGCGGAACCTGGATGCTCATATTGGTTCCTACATATTCTACGAAGATCATTATTGGTCAAATCGCATAACAACATACGTTGTTCCCTTTGTCATTGATATGTTACTTGCCCGAGATTCGATCGTCGATATCTCAATACCTAGTTCAATCTTGCTACCGGCAAGTCCCTTTACTCGTTCTGTAATACTTCATCCCGCAACTAACTCATTAGTCACAATGCTTGCAAGGCTTATAGTGATGAGTATTACCGAGAGGGCCCAGAGATACCTGTCCGAAACACGGAGTGACAAATCCTAATCTCGATCTATGCCAACCCAACAAACACCTTCGGAGACACCTGTAGAGCACTTTATAATCACCCTTTTACGTTGTGACGTTTGGTAGCACACAAAGTGTTCCGCCGGTATTCGGGAGTTGCATAATCTCATAGTGTGAGGAACTTGTATAAGTCATGAAGAAAGCAGTAGCAATGAAACTAACACGATCATAATGCTAAGCTAACGGATGGGTCATGTCCATCACATCATTCTCCTAATGATGTGATTCCGTTCATAAAATGACAACACATGTCTATGGTTAGTAAACTTAACCATCTTTGATTAACGAGCTAGTCAAGTAGAGGCATACTAGGGACTATAGGTTTTGTCTATGTATTCACACATGTACTAAGTTTTCGGTTAATACAATTCTAGCATGAATAATAAACATTTATCATGAATTAAGGAAATAAATAATAACTTTATTATTGCCTCTAGGGCATATTTCCTTCACTCCCGATGAAGCTTGAGTAGTTTACCTCAGACCTACGGGTCCATAGCTAGTAGCTAGATGGCTTCTTATCTTTCTTTGATCTTCAATACAATGTTCTCCTCGATGTTCCTGGAGATCTATCCAATGTAATATTCTTTTGCGGTGTATTTGTCGAGATCCGTTGAATTGTGGATTTATGATCAAATTATTTATGGATATTATTTGAATCTTCTCTGAATTCTTATATGCATGATTATATATCTTTGTGTTTCTCTTCGAATTATCGGTTTGGTTTGGCCAACTAGATTGGTTCTTCTTGCAATGGGAGAGGTGCTTAGTTTCGGGTTCAATCTTGCGGTGTCCTCACCTAGTGACATAGTAGGGGTAGCGAGGCACGTATTGTATTATTGCCATCAAGGGTAAAAAGATGGGGTTTTCATCATATTGCTTGACTTTATCCCTCTACATCATGTCATCTTACTTAAGGCGTTACTCCGTTCTTATGAACTTAATACTCTAGATACAACTGGATAGCGGTCGATGTGTGGAGTAATAGTAGTATATGCAGAATCGTTTCGGTCTACTTGACACGGACGTGATTCCTATATTCATAATCATTGCCTTGGATATCGTTATAACTTTGCGCTTTTCTATCAAGTGCTCGACAGTAATTTGTTCACCCACCATATGCTTTCTTTCAAGAGAGAAGCCTCTCGTGAAACATAAGGCCCCCGGGTCTATTTTCTACCATACATTTTCAGATCTATAAACCCAAAAACCCAAAAATACCTCGCTGAGTTTTATTTACTTTTATTTTGTTTTACATTTTAGTAATCTTTTATATCTATCTCTATCAGATCTCATCCTTGTAAGTGACCGTGAAGGGATTGACAACCCCTTTATCGCGTTGGGTGCAAGTGTTTGATTGTTTGTGCATGTGCATAGATTGGATACTTGCGTGTACCTCCTACTGGATTGATACCTTGGTTCTCAAACTGGGGGAAATATTTATCTCTACTTTGCTGCATCACCCTTTCCTCTTTAAGGAAAAAACCAACGGAAGCTCAAGAAGTAGCAATAGTCTCATGCATGACCGATCGTTCATGGTCATTACTACTGGTAACTGCCATATTGAACTAGATATACCACCGTTGGGCAATGGCAACATTCAATGCATCATGGAGATCATGTGCCTCCCATAGTAGAGCCGAACACAATGCATCCGACAGCTACCTATCTTGGTGGTGACCGACCACCGGTACTTCTTCATCTCGGGGTGTAGAATCCGACTGTAGGCACACAATCCGTTGGTGAGGAACCCCCTCCTTTTATGATGTTTTGGGGTGTAACATTGATGGGCTTATTAAGTAACCCCTTGGCTCGCATCCTTGATGGGTCTGGGCCTTGGCTGGACCATACGTATACATGGCCTACCTCGTAGGTATTCCCCCATGACCTTCTTTTACTGGGTTGAATCGTGGGCCTGTACCAAAATCTATATAGATAGTAGTTGGGAAAATTTCCAATGCACCGGGCATGAGCCCTGGGTTCGCGGGGCCCAGCTCTGCTTTGAAGGAAATTTCTAATTCTTTGTCGCCTGAGAATTTTCCAATTTTTAGGTGACGTGAGAGGCGTTGGATCTTTTTGCTTATAGATCGTGCATACATCCACGAACATTGAACCATGCAATGCTGCCATTGGCTTGTGTGATTGTGGGCCTTTTTTCGGAGGAGTTCCAGTTTGTTCTATCGGGCCTTTTTCTGTTTTCTGGGCCTATTTGTGTTTTTCTTTTGATGTGGATTGTGTTCACGGGAGGAAAACGAGTCGCTGTCGCAGAGAGGGAGAGAGAGAGTCGGCGCATTTATGTACGTGCTTCACTCAGAGAAATGTGCAACTACTTTATTTTAGAAATGTACAGTTGGGTTGCTATGTATGTATTTTCTAGCTTGAGTTTACCTCAGTTGCAGTTTTTTTTTGATAAATGATAATTGTACTTTTATAGAAATGTGCAACTACCATTTTTAGTAGTGCAACTGGGTTTGCTATGTATGTATTTTCTAGCTTGAATATTCATCAGTTGTGCCTTTTTGTAGATAAATACCTGTACTTTTATAGATACGTGCAACTACCATTTCTAGAAAAATGCAACTAGGTTGCTATATGTATTTTTGTAACTTGAGTATACCACGGTTGCACTGTTCTATAAACACTAGGTGGTTTCCCCGCGACGTTGCTGCTGGATTTTAAAGATTAATTTTGGATAAATTTTGTATGAAGAAATGACCTAAATCAAAAGCTATTATTTTTAAAGTAATTGTGTGTGAACAAAGAGTATGCATGTAGGCTAGACCATTGGAGATGGAAAAATTAAATTGGGGTATTGATGTGACCAGCAGTGCAAAAAGAGATGAAGTTAATAATTTAAATATTTTGACAATCGGTCAAATTACAATGCGAGTACCATCGCCAGAACCACGAGCTGAAGAAGTCAATCCTAATTTTCGTACTCCGAGTTGGACGCTGGTCGGTGCTATTCTAATTCAACTAGTGTTTTGGTAAGAAAAAGAGTCCTGGTTTGGTTTTGTGATCCTAGTGAGCGTGGTCGTATATTTAATTAGTGGAATCCTTAATTAGTTTGTTTCTTTCAACTAGGAAACCGTGGTGTTTTTTTTTGAAGGGAGGAAACCGTGGTGTTAGATAAAGGAAGTACTAGTAGATTTCCTTGCCTGAGTTAAAGAGTCATAGTCGGTTTTGGTTCTGTGCCTGCGCGCACGCTTATAAATAAAGGCTTCGGCCATGTAATGAGGGGAGATTAGTTTTCACGTGAGTTGAATAAAAAGTCAGAAAACGTCCCATGTCAGGGGACACCAAATATTGTGTTTGCTTTTGCTGATCCAACTTGGATTTTGTCGTTGCTACGCATGGAGTTGATTCAGTCTGCTCGACGTCAGTTTTTGATCTAAGGGTCTTGCATCTTTGCTTGGCCGGAATTTCTTGTGCTGCTGCCAGTATCGTGAAAGATCGGACCGACGAACGACTTGCATCTAGTCGGGTCTTTATCAAGTGGTATTCAGAGCTAAGGTTGTTCACGGTACTGTGTTGATTGAGATGTCGACCTCGGTCAACAAGGAAGACGAGGTTGCTGCTGATTCTTAGGAAATTGTTCGTCCAGTGTACGCGGATGATATTCCTCAAAATATTCGGGTTGATTTTGACCACACATGCAACTACATCAAGCAATGTCATGATGCGTTCGGCAAAAGGATAGATGTCATGATCACTCGGTTCGATGGTTTGGCAGACATCATCAATATGCCGGCAACGAATTCTGCACCACCATAGACTGCTCCGGCTGCTCCACTGCGTTATGCACCACCGGCTCACGACGGACATGCCGGCATGCATGATCGCTGTTTGGCGGCACCTCATGTTGGAGATGATGGTCTTGATGGCGGCGTTGACCAGGCAGCGGGGTACGCTCCACGACCACGACACTATGAGCCTCGTCCTGAAACTTCCGTTCGTGGCGGAGTGCATGACCGAGTTGGTCAAGCTGTGCGTGTGCCTGCGGATGATGGAATTGGGCGCATAAAAATTTCAATCTCTTCGTTCTCTGGCAAATGCGAACCAGAAGGCTATTTAGAGTGGGAGATGCGTGTGGATCAAATTTTTGATGCCCATCATTATAGTGAGGAGAAGAAAGTTCAACTTGCTGGCATTGAGTTTACCGGTTACACGCTAATATGGTGGAATCAAATTTGTCGTTCAAGACATCGCCCGACGACTTGGCGAGGGATGAAAGAGTTCATGAGACGACGTTTTGTTCCTGAGCATTATAAAAGAGATATGTACAACAAGTTGCAGCGGCTCTCTCAAGGTAATATGAGTGTTGATGAATATTACAAGGAGATGAAATTGCTTATGATACGTACAGGGACAACGGAGGATCCGGAGGCGACCATGGCACATTTCTTTAACGGGCTAAATATCGAGATGCAGGATCGTGTTGAGATGGTGGTCTACTACAACATACAAGATCTTGTGCACCAAGTTGTGCATGCGGAACAACAGATTAAGCGGCACCGAGTCAGCACAGTTCCCAGTAACACTTTGAACACATGGCGACGCTCGCAGCATAAGAGTGAGGATGTCGTTCCTAGCTCCAGGACGACAATATCAAATCGTTCTCATGGTTCCGTGTAAAAGGATGCTTCAAAATCAGGACTGTCGAGGGTTGGTTCTAGTATGCAGTCTACCACACATACTAGTGACATCGAGTGTTTCAAGTGTGGAGGAAGAGAACATATGAAGCCTGAATGCCCTAATGAGAAAAGAGTGTTGCTAACGTAAGATGGCTATGCATCCGCTAGCGATGAAGAGGTTGTTTCTGACACTTCTAGTGAAAAATCTGAAGATGTTGAACAGGTGATTGCGAGTTTTGAAGCTGTTGAATCATACCCATCATTGATGGTGCAGCGAGTGCAAGAGGATCGCATTGAGGATAAGGGGCGGCGTTGGAATATTTTTCAAACTCAGTGCAAAATCAACAACACTAATTGTAAGTTGATCATAGACGGAGGAAGCTACACCAACGCTATCAGCAAAGAACTGGTGGATGTTTTAGCGCTACCTACGTGGAAACACCCGCAACCACACTGTATTAAGTGGTTATACCAGTCTGGTAGACTGAAAGTTACTCACAAGGTACGTGTAAAATTTTCAGTTGGTGACTATAAAGATACAGTAATTTGTGATGTCTTGCCAATGGATACATGTCACTTGTTGTTGGGAAGACCATGACAATATGACCATCATGCCACACACGAGGGCCGGTCCAACACTTACACTTTTTGGGATGACGGAAGAAGATATGTGCTGCGATCTATGTTTGCGGGAGAAAATAAGATAGATACAAATGTTTCACTGAAGAAGAAGGTCGTAAAATTTGGCACAAAACCGAGGACGGTTTTGTTTCAAGGAGGAGGGGATGATGTGACCAGCAGTGCAGAAAGAGATGAAGTTAATAATTCAAATATTTTGACAGTCGGTCAAATTACAATGCGAGTACCATCGCCAGAACCACGAGCCGAAGAAGTCAATCTTAATTTTCGTATACTCCGAGTTGGACGCTGGTCGGTGCTATTCCAATTCAACTAGCGTAGCTGATTCAGTCTTGTTTTGGTAAGAAAAAGAGTTCTGGTTTGGTTTATTCCAATTCAACTAGCGTAGCTGATTCGGTCTTGTTTTGGTAAGAAAAAGAGTTCTGGTTTGGTTTTGTGATCCTAGTGATCAGCGTGGCCGTATATTTAATTAGTGGAATCCTTAATTAGTTTGTTTCTTTCAACTAGGAAACCGTGTGGTGTTAAGGGCTTCACTTTTGATGAGCCACCTTGGAGGTCCGCAAAGCTGCATATCAGCGATGGAGCCGCGCCGAGCTCGGGTGAGAAGGTGATCCATCATTCTTTTCTTCGGTGGCTGCTGTCGTGGTGCCGGATTGCTATCTTTTCGGTTTTGTCATGTCGGTCCTTACGTAACTTGTACTTTAATCTTTATGATATGAATGAAACACGTATTACCATGCAAAGATAAAGGAAATACTAGTACATTTCCTTGCCTGACTTAAAGAGTCATAGTCGGTTTTGGTTCTGCGCGCACGCTTATAAAAAAAGGCTTCGGCCATGTAATGAGGGAAGATTAGTTTTCACGTGAGTTGAATAAATAGTCAGAAAACGTCCCATGTCAGGGGACACCAAATATTGTGTTTGTTTTTGCTGATCCAGCTTGGATTTTGTCGTTGCTACGCGTGGAGTTGATTCAGTCTGCTCGACGTCAGTTTTTGATCTGACGGTCTCGCATCTTTGCTTGGTCGGAATTTCTTGTGCTGCTGCCAGTATCGTGATAGATCGGACTGACGAACGACTTGCATCTAGTCGGGTCTTTATCACGTATGCATGTGCTACAAAATAGTTTTAGTGGATGTTGACGTGACACATTTGGAGATGTGAAGGGCTACATGTTGAATGAATTAGAGTTAGTGGGAATCAACAATTTAGATATTATAGATGAATTGGAAAAAGCTATTTGGGAATATGTCAATTTGCAAACAATGTATATTTTTATTCTAGGTGAAGTAATGTAAACTATTTTTAAAACAGACTTGTGATTTTTCTGAAATTCCGTCCTACTTTTGGTTCCGTTCAAGAAATCTCAAACCAACCCTTTTGGGTCATATAGTTACCAATCTTGTCAATCTGCATCAAGTTTCACATGTTTTTAAACATTGCACTAGATCCAACACAATGTAATTGCATTTACACGAGGACAATAACAAAAAATTTGTACATCCTAAAGGAAAGATATCATGCATATTTAATATGGAGGTAATACATAGGTACTCACAAAAAAGGAGATAAATACATACCTACTTTTTTTATTGAAAATTTATCATTTTATGTTTAAAAGTTCATATAATTATAAAATTAGAAAATCAACAACTTAAAACTTGAAAAATGTTATTTGAACTTACTACATTTAATAATAATTTAGATTGTGTGATAACAATAATCTCTAGCATAAAAGTTTTAGTTATATATTTTGTATCCAATATTTAATTTTATTTGGTTGGACGCATCGGCCCGCAATAGTGGAATGCTAGAGCGATCATGAAGACCCATGTAGGCTACATATGTGGATCCTCTCCAAAAAAAAATCAATATCATTTGGACATCAAATCCACATACTCAAATATTAACTGATAAGAACAAATACTACACTGATCTTAGTCAAAAGGTCGAAAAAGGTCTGATTTGGAGTGGAGGCGTGCTCCTCCTTTATATCTTCCTGAACCGACTTATTACGCCTTAGCCAGGCAATGTGGTACTACTAATAATCAGGACGTATGCTAATACGAATCTTATCAACTGGCTAAAATCCAATTCCATGACTCGCAACGAGGCCCAAATTAATAGTCCAAGCCCAGATTGTATGAACGATTGGACCAAACCGTCTAGCTAGCTTGTACCTCCCACTGACGATGAGGCCCACCCGTCGCCCCAACCATGATACAACCAGAGCGCTCCATTATTGCCTAAAAACCAGAGTGCTCCATTTTGAGGGAGCTAATAACTTCATTGATTACTTGCACCTTTTCGAGAAATGTTCAACTTCCATTTTTAGAAAAGTCCAACTAGTTTCATAATTTTTATACTTGCAAGTTTTTCCAGAGAAGTGCAACTAGTAAGTTGATTTTTTTCTATAAATAGTGATTTCACTTTCAATAAAAGGTGCAACTGCAATGTTTAGAAAAATGTAATTGGTTAGATATTTGTATTTTTTTAATCCCAAATAATCAGTACAAGTCACACTTAAAAATAAGTTCTATTTTTGTAAATGAAACTGGATATACTAATTTCTTTTTATCTCACAATTATCCTTCCTTTTTTAGTGGACTTTTCATCATTTTCTTTTATTTATTTATGGAAATGCTTCTTTTGGTAAATGAAACACAATGCACAAACAAATCAACATAACCCTATCGAGAAAAGGAACATAACAAAAAACTCATGTGGCGGTTCATCGGCCATGGAAAAAACATAAGCCCGGTCAAAAAAATCACGAACTCACACATAAACCACAAGCCCATTTGCACATACATAGGAGGAAGAATCCTTTCGAACAGGAAGATGAGATTAGTTGCTGGTCGACCAAGAATTCACTAATTCTCGGTCACCTGAGCCGTAGGCACTCCCATAAATTAAACAACCAAATAGTTTGGCATTTAGGGAAATAAATTAAATAGACAACAATTTAGCATTTAGGTAAATAAATTAAACAACAAAAAATCAGCATTTAGGCAAGCAAATTAAACATCCAAAAAGTTTTAGCATCTTGGAATCACTTATTTGTAGCTGGCGGCCTAATTGGCTTAACAATCCACTTTGTTGTTGTGGATGCATATGGTTTATGGTTGATCTAGTACTCACAAAGAATTGACATCGTGTGTATTGGGCAATTTCACAAGTTGTTGTGTTTTGAGAGTTTTATAGATTAAACTACATGAACATTAACCAAGTCTGGAGGAAACTTTCTCTTTCTAATGCACAATTTTAGATGTAGATGCTGCATGAAGCTTCTCACAGATTTCTCTTGGCTGTCCTGCAAACTGGGAATATCCCCCCTTTGTTGAGTCCCTCATTATGTTAATAATAATCTTCTTGGATTTCTTCCACTTGGCAATACACACATTTGCAAACATTTCTTCCAAGGCTGGCTTCTTCAAACTATTCATTTTCTAGCTAGATTAGGTACCATCTTGTCAAATATGTTAGCCATCCTCTCAAAATTAAATTGATAATTTTCTCTTTTAGGAAGGAAAGTACGCCCATTGTTGAAGCTTCCAACCTACCAACTCTCAGGCCTCGATGATCTAGTGCTTGATCTCCAATTGATCCAACCCAAACACACTTTTTTGGTGTGCACTAGCATTCCATACACTAACTGGATAAAGAACATCTTGCCCTCTTAAAGTTCCAAGACTAGAAGCCAGTACGTCGGTGATTGCATCCATGAGAACGAAAATGTTCTCAACGTACGGCGTCCTAGACACTAGAGTACTTATCGATAAGCACATTTACACAAAGGTGTGGTTGAACATGCCACAGTCTCTCCTTGCATGAAATCTAATTGTCGAGCCAGACACGCGTGCTGGAGGATGACTCGGCCCTCAAGGATGGATGCTAAATATTTATGACCTTGAGCCTAATTTATCCTACAAAATGTTTGCACTTGCCATGTAGAATGCTTTTAATATTCATGAATGTAGAGTTTATGGAGATCGTATGATTTGTTGTGCTTGACACGCAAGCAATGCAATGTTAAAGATTCCGTGTCCCTTAATCCCAAGCCACCACAAAATTTAGGTCATGTCATTGTTTCCTACAACATCCATTAAGGTTTCCTTTTTCCATGCTTCTTCCCCACCAGAAACTCGGGTTCAATGAGA
>NC_041383.1:463526378-463614660 GCF_002162155.2 Triticum dicoccoides | reverse complement strand
GCGCCCGAAAACAATGGTTGCTCAATTCATCCTTGAGCATGCTTCCACACCTGATCTTTCAGATATTTGAGAGATCCACTAATTGGCATTCCAACATGCCACATTTTACTTTCTATCAGACAAAATGCCACATACATGTTAATTTTTCCTTACCATGGTATACATCTAGGGTTATATGGGTCAAGCGTGCCAACTAAGTGCTAGGCGAGACTTGGCTTTGAAAGCAGACCGAATCTAAATGAAGCTACGATTCGTGTTGGGCTAGCAGGAGCAAAGACTATATATATGATCACGCGGGGGAGAACACATAACTGACGGTACGTATAACTAGAACTCTAGCCACCAAGTTTACCATGATCGTCTCCCAGCTCCCTCTTTCTTCCTTGCCGGTGTATTTGCCACTAAGAGGTGGGTGGAACTCCGGATCTTTACCTAAGTTTTTCATGCTTGCTTTGTGTGCCCTCGTCAATGGAGTCTCAATGCTCGAGATATGTTGTGTGGAACAAATGTCTCCTAGCTCCATTTCTGGTTTGGCGTGCCTTTGTAGCTGTTGTCTGGGGCTAGTGGTGTTTCAGCCTCTCCTACTTTATTTTATCATGATCATTGTCTTCTTCCTAAGTTCCACAACAACGTGGTGACAATTCAATTCGTCTGCATTATGTGGGGAGTGTCCTAGACACAATGTGTTCAAGGGTCTACTATTTTTAACTTTTTTGGTAGACGACTCATACAACTATTCAAACCTTTGCAGATAGTCTATCATGTGCAGGTATGTTCATTTCCGGTTCGAGGTTAGTCTAGCCTGTGCAAGACTGCAAGTACTGATCTTCTCCCTTTTTTTTCGTTTATAAGAAGAAAAAATCTACTCTGCTTTTCTACCATATACATGGAAGAACGTTGTGATGCAATTGGTGGAATTTGAGACAACGATTCTAGATCACTTTGGTGTAGCTTTTAGTTTTTCAATGTTCTATCGCAATGATTTTGCCTATAATTCTTAAAATCGGATTGTTGGTGTACCAGCATAAATATGGAAAACCCAGGGTCGAAAAATAAAAGTAAAGTAAAACAAAATACTTTAGCAAACTATATTTGTGATAATCAGCCTGAACATCGAGTTACATGGAAACCTATACCACCTAAATATCCACAATCAAATAGGAGTAGCTCTGTTCATGTCAACCTTTTTACGTTTCGATTTTTGTCCTACAACCATTCAGGTTTCTTTGCAGTCTTATCCTACCACGACCATCCTAGCTACTCCGCTAGTAATCAGCACCGCGGGGTCGCCGCTGCCTCGCCGCGCTCCTCCGATCGCTGCCGTGGACGTAGTCATCGTCGTCGAAGCTCGGCCTCTCCGCTCGGTCCTGTCGGAACGAGAAGAACCTCTGCGCACCAGCACAAACAAAATCGCAGATATGTAACATCCGAACACAGTTAGCTATCAAAGCGACAGAAAAATGGTATCCAGGGTATACCCTTGTCCTTGAGCCACTGGACGCCTGCGACTGAGCGAAGTCAAGGACCCGGAGGAAGAGCTCGTATCCCCTGTCCGTGAAGTTCTTGAGGTAGAAGACGATGAGGTCGCCGGCGTTGGCCCGCAGGTACCGCAGCCTCTCCTCGATGTTGGGCTCGTACTGCATCACCAGCGGCCGCACGAAGTTCTCGTACACGATGTCAGACCCCTGGTCAACGGGCAGAAGGTCTCTGTTCAGACATGGATCAATCAACAGACCACCAGAACTTGGCAACTTACCCTTGTCTGGGGGTACCAGAGGTAGACAAGGAAGGCGAGCTTGACTTCATAATACATCGGAATCCTGCGACCCCACGAAATGGTTTGTCAGACAACAGATTTCTTTCTTTCAAAGGAGGCGTAGAGCAGAGTACCGAGTACGGTGGCTACATTTGATGAGTCAATGAGTTGTGATTGGTGATTAGTACCTCGATATTAGGGCGCCTGCGATTTCATCGAATATGACCAGGATGACTAGTATGATCCTGCAAAGTTGCTGAAATTCGTCAAGCTCAGCAAGACCAAGATCTCTAGCCAGTTGTTCCATCCCAGTATCTCAAGAAGTCAAACTACATAGGCATTTTGGCAATTGCGTGATGCGCCCCCAAATTGCTGAAAGTGCGTCCTAAATCCTAATTCTAGCAATTGTAAGCATCGCGTACGGACGGATCCAACAAACCAAAGAATGAGGATTACTCGAGAGATAAAGGCTCGTGGATCAGTACCAATACTGGCACCAAAACCGGAGCTGATCGGTCCGGCCGGTCCGCTGCTCGACCGCCTTGAAGCACTCCAACGCCGGCATAGCATACCCGAACAGAACCCTGCAGCCCAAGCGATCAGCGATCGAGTCGACCAAGCAGAGGCATGGAAAATCCCGCCAAAATTACAGGCAACAGAGGTAGAAACGAGAGCGGAGGAACCCACTTACGTGAGGAATTTCGTGAGAAGCTCGACAGACATCGTGAAGTGGCGTCGAATTCTCGGGAAGAGGAGGCCAAGATCTGTGTAACCTATCTACCTAATTTCTTGATGAGTTCTCGGAAAGGAAGATAATGGCCGCCCCTCCCAAGTGATGTGTTTGGTGTGGCCTATGACATAGCTTACCTGCCCAAGTTGCTTGCGGCTGCGGGCAGGAGAAGACAGGTGGTTAGCTCAGCTCGGCCACTGCTCGAAACGGAATTTACGGTATTGCCCTTTCGGCTCCGTTGTGCAGTCAATGATTAGTGGGTCATGGGATTGATTCATTGATAGTTTGGGATTTGGGGTCCATGCTGGATATCTCCAGGGGTTGGAAGTATCTGTGAATATGAGGACGTATCCTGTGCAACGACTGAATTGATGCACCCAGTACACCAAGCGATTCTCGGCCACTGGATGGGGAATAGATGGACTGGATGTCATCATAAGCTGGCTACGGGTACATTTTACACAATGAACCTTGTCAAGTGGCTCAACTGCACAAAAGTCCTTCCGATCCCATCGTCTCATTCCCTTTGCTCTGTTCCGATCTGTACCTATCTCTCTGAGAACCCCTCTCTGTACCAAGCGATTTAGGATAGTGTGAGCTCTCTTCAGCACAACTCCTACCCCGCTGCAAATTCCTCTTCCCTCTATCTCCACAATCTATCCCTCTCCATGACAGTGCTGGCTACGGCTTGGCACAACCGACGGTGCACGCTCTTGGTTTGGCACCACCGCCGTCGTTGCAAGCTAAGATTCAACGCCGCCACAAATTTCTAACAAGCTGCGTTGCTTTCTTTATTCAGATAGTGAGTGCATATTTATTCCGTAGGAGCAGCGAAAAAAGAGCTAAGAATAATCGTTCCTGATTACTGTTTACAGTCGATATCGTTGAACTTCTCGTATTCATGAGCCAATAAATTCTTGAACGATTGCCGCAGATAAGAAAAAGTTCATAATGAGGTCAAGAAAATCTTGAACAAATAGCAGAAAATAAGAACAAGTTCTTTCTAATCAAACAAACAAATGATATTAGGATTAAGCTCCATGATCTGGTGCAAAAAATCTTAACTAACATCGCTGAAATTCTCTGCAGCATAAAGCTTAACCTTATCCAACCATATCATAAAGTTTGATCTTCTGTTGGATATGACCTGAAAATTGATATTCATGCTTTTCAGGTGTTATCTCTGCAGGTGCAGCCGCATGCTCGTCTACAGAAAAGAAAGTTGGTTGTACAAGTTAGTGTTCTACCTTCTAATTTTGCATCAACTTTGTGTATTTTGGCAACAAAAATGTCTCTTTCAGATGATCGGGAGAGCTGCATGCTGCTCAATCTGTTCCCTAAAGTGAACAGATATTGCTTTCCGGATACTTCAGTAGACAATGCTCACTAGCTGATTAATGTACGTGTGGAGGAACAATAGCAGATAAAAGAGTTGGACATACTTTTCCTTATGTACACAATGTTTGAACCGGTTTGTGTATATGCAATGTATACAAAGTTGTCTATATGACAGTAATGTACATAAAGCTAGCAGTGATCTTGTAAAAAAAATTTGGAGTTTTCTCTGTTAACATCCTAATTTGATTGAACTGCTATGAGACAGCTTTTTTTGGGGATCTATGAGACAATTGTACCTGGAATGAAACTACTTCAACACATCTTCAAGCATAAGTGCAAATTTCCGAGTGGTTCTCAAACCTGAGAGTCCCTGGTCCGGTTAGGCCACAAACGCCATAGTATCTATACTGCACAAGATTTGCATGCCACATCATGGATCTTACTCCTAAAAGCATTGGCGAGTGCTGATTACAACAACAAAAAAAGCTCTTACTTGTTGCCGTTACAAAAAAGGATTTGTGTACCAGATTACCGGATCTTGACCTTAATGCATGTTCTTTATTCCAGCAAGCTTATATGGTACATAAAATTTTAAAAGCAGAGGAGTACAGATGACCTGAAATTGTTATAGGTCAACTGAAGAATCATACTCTTGTTAGAGAAAAAGGGCACACCCCTTGGTTTCGTTTTATTAGAATGTAATAACAAGTGCACAAAGAGGGTGATTTCTCAGATGCGAGCACAGCAGAAAGCATCAGACTTAGTTCACAAACAGTTGAAAAAATAACAATAGCCAGAGGTTGGCCAGAGTACAAGCACGATCATCAATCAGCCAGAAAAATGTTGAGTGGACCTACAGCACGGCGGCGCTAAATTTACATGCTCCCGGCGGCGATGACGGTAGCTGCTGGGTGAGGTCGTTTCAGAGGATAGGAGGGCCATCGGTGCTAGAACTAGGTAGGGTGGTCTGACAGATGACGAGAGAGTAGCGATGGAGCAAATGGTTAACCCTAGCTCACAAATTGCCTGGTACAGGTACAGAAAGGGAACAGAGAAAAGGAAGGAGAC
The DNA here is from genome assembly GCF_002162155.2 of Triticum dicoccoides. Classification (NCBI taxonomy): domain Eukaryota; kingdom Viridiplantae; phylum Streptophyta; class Magnoliopsida; order Poales; family Poaceae; genus Triticum; species Triticum dicoccoides. The sequence goes on along the minus strand of NC_041383.1, from coordinate 463,609,768 downwards.
GATGGGTTCGTAGGGACTGTTTTGCACAGTTAAATAATTTTGCAAGGTCCACTCTGTAAAATATACCGGCAGCCACCTGATGATAACATCCCGCCCATCAATTTTCAATCCAGTGGCGCAGAATTGCTCGGAGCATCGGGTGCACGAGTCCAGCCGTTGCACAGGATACATTCTCCTGTGAATATACTAAAAGTCAGAGGGAAAGGTGAATGGGAGTGTGAGAAAAAGGAGAGCTCAATAATGTTAAGTAGCATAATTTGGTGATATTAGATGGTGTGACACGAAACCTATCAAAACTGAATGGGAGATCAGAATTATTGAGCTAGTACAGAGCATTAGTATCGTCTCTATGCAGCCGGACACACAATTGACTGGAACTGACTCTGGACATGGGATGAATTATATAACCTCTGTCAAAAAAGCTTGTCTTATATTACCTCCGTCAAAAAAAAAACTTGGCTTATATTACCTCCGTCTGTCTTACACAAGCTTTTTGGACGAAGGGAGTACATGCATTTTGAAAAGAAAATAAATGATAGAAGATTATGCAAACATTTAACTATTTGTTCACAATATCACGGAGAAATTTTCAGTCAAGCAAACAGAAGAATATGCAAAAAAAAAAGGAAAAACAGTAGCAAACTGCTTGTCTACAGCCGCTTTGTGCATCTCTGTTTTCAGCCTTTTGTTCTAGAGTTGTCCATGCTTTCTGTACAGTTTCATAAATAAAAAAAAATAAGAGCAGCTCCGACGCGTCGATCCAAACAGACACACACCATTTCTTTGCTCTTTCTGTATACATGTATCAAAAAAATTGCCTCAAATTCATATAATTCAAACAAATACAAATATTTTATAGTTTACAAGCAAAATAAAATTTAAATTGTCACAAATACATTTGGAAGAAAAAAAATAGGTACTATATGTATTGGTTGCCAAGGTGAGCCCACGTATGCTCAACCAAAACATTTTGTAGTTGAATGTGAGTTTCTCATTCACGCATTTGATAATGAAACTCGGTGAACTGTGCAAATGTTTCCGCTCCTCCATGCTCAGGCACACATTTTCACTCTGAAATTGATACCCCTGATCATAGATTTCATCCTCTACGATCATGTTGTGCATGATCACACAAGAAGTCATCACCTTCCAAAACTTTTGGTGCTCCAAGTTCTAGCAGGATACGCAACGATGCCTCATCGAGATTGAAGAACACCGAAAACACGCTCCACATCGTTTCTAGCACTCTCCTATGCTTGGGCAAATCTCCGCCTCTTCTCTCCTATCAGGTTGGGGATTGTCTTGACAAGAGTAGTCCACTGAGGATAGATACCATCAGCTAGGTGGTATCATTTGTTGTAGCGGTGGCTATTGATCTCAACATTGACCTCTGGGCAGTTGCCTTTTGCAAGCCTTGCGAACACCAGTGAGCGCTGAAGCATGTTGATGTCATTGTAAGAGCAGGCCATGCCAAAGAAAGAGTGCCAAATCCAAATATCTTGTGAAGCCACGGCCTCAAGTATGATAGTGCAAGCTTTAACATGACCCTTATATTGCCCCTGTCAAGCAGAAGGGCAGTTCTTCCACTCCAAGTGCATACAATCTATGCTACGAAGCATCCTCGGAAAGTCCCTACTGGCATTGATCGCTAACAACCGGGTTGTATCTGCAGCAGGCCCTCTCAAGTACTTCGGGTCAAATACTGCTACCACAGGCTTGCAGAAGTTATACATGGATTCTAGGCACATGGACTCGTGATACGTCTTCAACGTATCTATAATTTTTGATTGTTCCATGCTATTATAGCATTAACCTTGGATGTTTTTTATGCAATTATATATCTTTTTTGAACTAACCTATTAACTAAGTGTCAAGTGCCAGTTGTTGTTTTTTGCCTGTTTTTTGTTTTTCAGAATATCAATACCAAAAGAAGTCCAATTGCCACGAAACTTTCTGATGATGTTTTTCTGAGACCCTGGAAGCTTCGGGAGAGGGCCAGAAGATGGAGGAGTAACCCACAAGGCACCCCCCCGGGGGGCGCCATGGTGGCTTGTGGGGCCCGCGTTCACCTATTTGACCTAATTCCAACTCTATAAATTCTCTAAAAATCAGGAAACCAACAGAGAGACACCCGGAACCCTTTTTCCGCGGTCGCAAGCTTCTATTCTCGAGAGATACCATCCGAGGCCTTTTCTGGCACTCTACCGAAGAGGGAATCAGCCATAGAGGGGTTCTACATCAACCTTGCTGCCCCTTCGATGATGTGTGAGTAGTTTACCATAGATCTACGGGTCCATAGCTAGTAGCTAGATGGATTCTTCTCCCTTTGATCTTCAATACAATGTTCTCCTTGATGCTCTTGGAGATCTATTCGATCTAATCACTTTTTGCGGTGTGTTTGTTGGGATCCGATGAATTGTGAGTTTATGACCAGATTATCTACAAATATTATTTGAGTCTTCTCTGAACTCTTTTATGCATGATTATTATAACTTTGTATTTCTCTCCGATCTATTATTTGGTTTGGCCAACTAGATTGATTTTTCTTGCAATGGGAAAGGTGCTTTGTGATAGGTTCAATCTTGCGGTGCTCAATCCCAGTGACAGAAGGGGACATGACACGTATTTGTATCGTTGCCATTAATGATAAAAAGATGGGGTTTATTCATATAAATTGAGTTTACTTTGTCTACATCATGTCATCTTACTTAAGGCGTTACTCTGTTCTTTATGAACTTAATACTCTAGATGCATGTTGAATAGCGGTCGATGTGTGGAGTAATAGTAGGAGATGCAGCCAGGAGTCGGTCTACTTGTCTCGGATGTGATGCCTATATACATGATCATTGCCTTAGATATCGTCATGATTATTCCTTTTTCTACCAGTTTCCCAACAGTAATTTGTTTACCCACCGTATGCTATCTTTGAGAAAGAAGCATCTAGTGAAAACTATGGCCCCCGAGATCTAAATCATATATTAAAATCCAAAAATATATTGCTGGACTTTTATTTACGTTATTTTATTTTGTGTTTCTATTTATCTATCTATCACTATGAGATTTGATCCTTAGAATTAGCCCCAAGGGATTGACAACCCCTTGTTTGCATTGGGCGCAAGTATTTATTATTTTGTGTGTAGGTGTTGCTAATGAGTTGTTGCATGGTTCTCCTACTGGATTGATAACCTTGGTTTCTAACCGAGGGAAATATTTATCTCTACCGTATTGCATCATCCCCTCCTCTTCGGGGAAATCCCAACGTAGCTCACAAATAGCAACTCGCTCATTCGGACATACTCACCAATCAGATCATCGTATGCAACCATCCGAATAGCTGCAACGCATTTCTGATAAGAGGAGAAGCCAGCCTTTTCCAAGGCATCCTCTTTGTACTCGATATAGTTATCGTACGCCGCCACCCCATTCCGGTTACAGTTGATACATGTTTAGCTATTCAGAAGCGGCGCTGCAATAGGTTGTGTTAGAAGAGTAGGTTAGGGGACTGGAAGTAGTCCTGCCAGAGTAGGCAATGGTCGCTCTTTCGGTTGCGATTCAAAGCGGGAGTATGCCCTGATCGAGCCCCTACACATCGGCCACTGCCTACTAATGTGGTCATGGATGACCAAAGCAGCGACCACAATCTCCTCATCATCGGACGATGAATCATCCGAATTGCAAATGAAATTGTTGAAAAAGTACTCGTCTCCACTGTCCATTTGTCCTTGCAGGCGAAATGTCGAACACCTTGCGGGCATGGTGGAAGAAGTCGGCCAGTGTAGAGCCTCGCGCCTCTCCCAGACCAGCCCGCAAACCTATCAGCATGGAGGCGACCGACGAGCAAGGTAATCGTGCTTCGTAGTGTTGCCATCGACGAATGTGAGGGGATGGTGGTGTTAACGTTGGAATGTTGCGACAACGATGAAAACGGTGTTGGGAAACGTTGCATGAAAACAAAAAAAATCCTACGCCCACGCAAGATCTATCAAGGAGATGCATAACAACAAGAGGGGACAGTGTGTCTACGTAAAGCGTTTGACAACGCGGTCGATCTAGTCGAACTTCCTTGCGCTCCAACCGATCAAGTACCGAACGCACGGCACCACCGTGTTCTGCACATGTTCAGCTCGGGGACGTCCTCCGCCTTCTTGATCTAGCAAGACGGCGAGGCAGTAGATGAGTTCCGATAGCACGACGACATGGTGACGGTGATGGTGATGTGATCTCTGCAGGGCTTCGCCTAAGCACTACGAAAATATGACCAAGGGAGTAAACGGTGGATGGGGCCGCCGCACATGACTGAGACAATGTTGTGTCCTTGTGTGGTGCCCCCTCCCCACATATATATAGGTGGGAGGGGGAGGAGGTAGCCAGGGCGCGCCCCAAGGGGCTAGCCGCCGGCCCTAGGGCTCCTGCCCTCATGCGCCTCCCCTTTCCTTGTATGAAGAAGGGGAAAGGAAAGAGGGGGGAGAGGGAAGGAAGGGGGAGTCCTACTCCACACTTTCCTTTCCCTCCCCTCTTTTCTTATCCTCCTCATAGGGTCGGCCTCTATAGTGGCGCACTAGCCCCTTGTGGGCTGGTGTGTTCCCTATCTTGGCCTATAAGGCCCATATCTTTGTCGGGGGTGCCCGAAACTCCTTTCCAGTGACCCGATAAGTACCTGGTACCCTCTGAAACACTTCTGGTGTCCGAATACCATCATACTATATATATCAATCTTTACCTCTCGACCATTTCAAGAATCCTCGTCATGTCTGAGATCTCATCTGGGACCCCTAACAACATTCGGTCACCAAATCACATAACTCATATAATACATATCGTCAACGAACGTTAAGCACGCGAACCCTATGGGTTCGAGAATAATGTAGAAATGACCGAGACACCTCTCCGGTCAATAACCAATAGAGGAACCTAGATGCCCATATTGGCTCCAACATATTCTACGAAGATCTTTATAGGTCGAACCGTTATGACAACATACGTAATTCCCTTTGTCTATCGGTATGTTACTTGCCCGAGATTCGATCGTCGGTATCTTCATACCTAGTTCAATCTCGTTACTAGCAAGTCTCTTTACTCATTCCGTAATACATCACCTCGCGACTACTCCTTAGTCATTTGCTTGCAAGCTTATGATGTGTATTACCGAGAGGGCCCAAAGATACCTCTCCGATACTCGGAGTGACAAATCCTAATCTCGATCTATGCCAACTCAACAGACACCTTCGGAGATACCTATACAGCATCTTTATAATCACCCAGTTACGTTGTGACATTTTATAGCACACAAGGTATTCCTCTAGTATCCGGGAGTTGCATAATCTCATAGCCGAAGGAATAAGTATTTGACATGAAGAAAGCAATAGCAATAAACTGAACGATCATTATGCTAAGCTAACGGGTGGGTCTTGTCCATCACATCATTCTCCTAATGATGTGACCCCATTATCAAATGACAACACATGTCCATGGTTAGGAAACCTTAACCATCCTTGATCAACGAGCTAGTCTAGTAGAGGCTTACTAGGGCCACGGTATTTGTTTATGTATTCACACATGTATTTAAGTTTCCGATCAATACAATCTAGCATGAATAATAAACCTTTATCATGAATAAGGAAATATAAAATAACAACTTTATTATCGCCTCTAGGGCATATTTCCTTAAGTCTCCGACTTGCACTAGAGTCAATAATCTAGTTCACATCGCCATATGATTTAACACCAATAGTTTACATTGTCATGTGATTAACACCCATAGTTCACATCGCCATTGTACCCCCTAGATCTACTCCTGGATCACTATTGTACCCCCTTGCCAAACTCATGGCAAGGTACACAATAGGCCTGGTACACAGCATGACATACTTTATAGAACCTATGGTTGAGGCATATGGAATGACTTTCATTCTCTCTCTATCTTCTGTCGTGCTCGGGTTTTGAGTCTTACTCAACTTCATACTTTGGAATGCAGGTAAGTACCCTTTCTTTGACTGATCTGTTTTGAACTTCTTCAAAACTTTGTCAAGGTATGTGCTTTGTGAAAGTCCTATTAAGCGTCTCGATCTATCTCTATATATCTTGATGCCCAATACATAAGTAGCTTTACCGAGGTCTTTTATTGAAAAATTCTTATTCAAGTATCATTTTATGCTATCTAGAAATTCTATATCATTTCCAATCAACAATATGTCATCCACATATAATATCAGAAATGCTACAGAGCTCCCACTCACTTTCTTGTAAACAGACGCTTCACCATAAGTTTGTATAAAACCATATGCTTTGGTCACCTCATCAAAGCGTATATTCCAACTCCGAGATGCTTGCACCAGTCCATAGATGGATCGTTGGAGCTTGAACACTTTGTTAGCACCTTTAGGATCTAAAAAACCTTCTGGTTACATCATATACAACTCTTCTTTAAGAAATCCATTAAGGATTGCAGTTTTGACATCCAATTTCCAGATTTCATAAAATGCGGTAATTGCTAACATCATTCGGACAGACTTAAGCATCGCTACGTGTGAGAAAGTCTCATTGTAGTCAACCCATTGAACTTGTCAAAAACCTTTTGTGACAAGTCAAGCATTGTAGACAGTAACATTACCATCATCGTCTGTCTTCTTCTTGAAGATCCATTTATTCTCTATGACTTGCCGATCATCGGGCAAGTCCACCAAAGTCCACACTTTGTTCTCATACATGGATCCTATCTCAGATTTCATGGCTTCAAGCCACCTGTCAGAATCTGGGCACATCATAGCTTCTTCATAGTTCGTTGGTTTGCCTTGGTCTAGTAACATGACTTCTAGGACAGGATTACCGTACCACTCTGGTGCGGAATGTGTTCTGGTTGACCTACAAAGTTCAGTAGTAACTTGATATGAAATTTTATGACCATCATCATTAGCTTCCTCTCTAGTTGGTGTAGGCATCACGAGAACGGTTTTCTGTGATGTGCTACTCTCCAATTCGAGAGAAGGTACAATTACCTCATCAAGTTCTACTTTCCTCCCACTCACTTCTTTCGAGAGAAACTCCTTCTCTAGAAAGGATCCATTCTTGGCAACAAAGATCTTGCCTTCGGATCTGTGATAGAAGGTGTACCCCAATTGTTTCCTTATGGTATCCTATGAAGACGCACTTCTCCGATTTGGGGTCGAGCTTATTAGGTTGAAGCCTTTTGACACAAGTGTCACAACCCCAAACTTTAAGAAACGACAGCTTAGGTTTCTTGACAAACCATAGTTCACACGGTGTCGTCTCAACGGATTTAGATGGTGCCCTATTTAACGTGAATGCAGTTGTCTCTAATGCATAACCTCAAAATGATAGTGGTAAATCGCTAAGAGACATCATAGAATGCACCATATCCAATAAAGTACAATTACGACGTTCGGATACACCTTTACGTTGTGGTGTTCGAGGTGGTGTGAGTTGTGAAACAATTCCACATTATTTTAAATGAAGGCCAAACTCGTAACCCAAATATTTGCCTCTGCAGTCAGATCATAGAAACTTACCTTCTTATTATGATGATTCTCCACTTCACTCTAAAATTCTTTGAACTTTTCAAATGTTTCAGACTTGTGTTTCATCAAGTAGATATACGCCTACTCAAATCATCTGTGAAGGTCAGAAAATAACGATACCCGCCGCGTGCTTCAACACTCATCGGACCACATACATCGATATGTATTATTTCCAATAAGTCATTAGCTCGCTCCAGTGTTCCGGAGAACGGAGTCTTAGTCATCTTTCCCATGAGGCATGGTTCGCAAGTACCAAATGATTCATAATCAAGTAATTCCAAAAGTCCATCTGGAACCAATATGACCTAAACGGCAGTGCCACAAGTATGTTGCACTATCATTATCAAGTTTGCATACTTTGGTATCAATATTATGAATATGTGTATCACTACGATCGAGATTCAATAAACCATTCACATTGGGTGTATGACCATAGAAGGTTTTTATTCATGTAAACAGAACAACAATTATTCTCTGACTTAAATGATTAAATGTATTGCAATAAACATGATCTAATCATATTCATGCTCAACGCAAACACCAAATAACATTATTTAGGTTCAACACTAATCCCGAAGGTAGAGTGTGCGATGGTGATCATATCAACCTTGGAATCATTTCCAACACACATCGTCACCTTGCTTTTAACTAGTCTCTACAATTCCTATTTCGAGTTACTAATCTTAGCAACTGAACCGGTATCAAATACCTAGGGGTTACTATGAACACTAGTAAAATACACATCAATAACATGTATATCAAATATACCATTGTTCACTTTGCCAACCTTCTTATCCGCCAAGTATTTGGGGTAGTTCTAGTTCTAGTGACCATTTCCTTCACAGTAGAAGCACTCAGTTTTAGGCTTGCATCCAGCTTTGGGCTTCTTCACGAGAGTGGCAACTTGGTTGCCATTATTCTTGAAGTTCCCTTTCCTTCCCTCGCCCTTTTTCTTGAAACTAATGCTCTTGTTAACCATCAACACTTGATGCTCTTCTTGATTTCTACCTTCGCCGATTTCAGCATCGCAAAGAGCTTGGGAATCGTTTTTGCATGCCTTGCATATTATAGTTCATCGCAAAGTTCTAGTAGCTTGGTGATAGTTACTAGAGAACTCTGTCAATCACTATCTTATTTGGAAGATTAACTCCCACTAGATTTAAGCAATTGTAGTACCTGCTACGTCTTGAGCTTGCGTTGGTTTTCCTTGAATAGGAAAGGGTGATGCAGCAATAGTAGCGTAAGTATTTCCCTTGGTTTTTGAGAACTAAGGTATCAATCTAGTAGGAGGCTCCTCAAAAGTCCCACGCACCTACACAAACAAACAAGACCTCGCAACCAACGCAATAAAGGGGTTGTCAATCCCTTCACGACCACTTGCAAAAGTTAGATCTGATAGAGATAATATGATAAGGTAAATATATTTTTGGTATTTTATAATATAGATAGGAAAAGTAAAGATGCAAATAAAAGTAGATTGAAAGCTTATATGATAAGAGATAGACCCGCGGGCCATAGGTTTCACTAGTGGCTTCTCTCAAGATAGCATAAGTATTACGGTGGGTGAACAAATTACTGTCGAGCAATTGATAGAAAAGCGAATAATTATGAGATTATCTAGGCATGATCATGTATATAGGCATCACGTCCATGACAAGTAGACCGACTCCTGCCTGCATCTACTACTATTACTCCACACATCGACCGCTATCCAGCATGCATCTAGAGTATTAAGTCCATAAGAACTGGGTAACACATTAAGAAAGATGACATGATGTAGAGGGATAAACTCATGCAATATGATATAAACCCCATCTTTTTATCCTCAATGGCAACAATACAATACGTGCCTTTCTGCCCCTGCTGTCACTGGGAAAGGACACCACAAGATTAAACCCAAAGCTAAGCACTTCTCCCATTGCAAGCAAGATCAATCTAGTAGGCCAAACCAAACTGATAATTCGAAGAGACTTGCAAAGATAACTTAATCACACATAAAAGAATTCAGAGGAGGTTCAAATATTTATCATAGATAAACTTGATCATAAACCCACAATTCGTCGGATCTTGACAAGCACACCGCAAAAAGAGTTACATCGAATAGATCTCCAAGAAGATCAAGGAGAACATGGTATTGAGATTCAAAGAGAGAGAACAAGCCATCTAGCTAATAACTATGGACCCGAAGGTCTATGGTAAACTACTCACAACTCATCGGAGAGGCTATGGTGTTGATGTAGAAGCCCTCCATGGTCGATTCCCCCTCCGGCGGAGCACCGGTGAAGGCTCCAAGATGGGATCTCACGGATACAGAAGGTTACGATGGTGGAAATAGTTTTTCGCGGTCGCCCCTGATGTTTTCAGGGTACATGGGTATATATAGAAGGAAGAAGTAGGTCGGTGGACGCCCGAGGGGCCCACGGCACAAGGGGGCACGCCCAGTAGGGGGCGCGCCCTCCGCCCTCGTGGCTGACTCGTTTATTTCTTGACTTCCACTCCAAGTCCTCTGGATCATGTTCGTTCCAAAAATCACGCTCCCGAAGGTTTCATTCCGTTTGGACTTTGTTTGATATTCCTTTTCTTCGAAACAGTGAAATAGGCAAAAAACAACAATACGGGCTGGGCCTCCGGTTAGTAGGTTAGTCCCAAAAATGATATAAATGTGTAAAGTAAAGCCCATAAACATCCAAAACAGGTAATATAATAGCATGGAACAATCAAAAATTATAGATACGTTGGAGACGTATCAAGCATCCCCAAGCTTAATTCCTGCTCGTCCTCGAGTAGGTAAATGGTAAAAACAGAATTTTTGATGTGGAATGCTACCTAGCATATTTCTCAATGTAATTTTCTTTATTGTTGCATGAATGTTCAGATCCAAATGATCCAAAATAAAAGTTCACATTGACATAAGAAATAGTAATACTTCAAGCATACTAATCAAAGCAATCATGTCTTCTCAAAATAACATGGCTAAATAAAGTTCATCCCTACAAAATCATATAGTTAGGTCATGCTTCATTTTTGTCACACAAAAATGCTCCCATCTTGTACACCCCCGATGACAAGCCAAGCAATTTTTTCGTACTTAAATAATCTCAAACCTTTTCAATTTTCACGCAATACATGAGCGTGAGCCATGGATATAACACTATGGGTGGAATAGAATGTGATGATGGGGATTGTGTGGAGAGGACAACAAAGAGAAAGTCTCACATTGACGAGGATAATCAACGGGCTATGGAGATGCCCATCAATTGATGTCAACATGAGGAGTAGGGATTGCCATGCAACGGATGCACTAGAGCTATTAATGTATGAAAGCTCAACAAAAGAAACTAGTGGGTGTGCGTCCAACTTGCTTGCTCACGAAGACCTAGGGCATTTTGAGGAAGCCCATCGTAGGAATATACAAGCCAAGTTCTATAATGAAAAATTCCCACTAGTATATGAAAGTGACAACATATGAGACTCTCTATATGAAGAACATGGTGCTACTTTGAAGCACAAGTGTGGAAAAGGATAGTAACATTGCCCCTTTTTTATTATTATTTTGGGCCTTTCTTTTTTTATTTGGCCTTCCTTTTTTTATTTTTTATTTGGCCTTTCTTCTTTTTGGCCTTTCCGTTTTTTTATCTGGGGACAATGCTCTAATAATGATGATCATCACACTTCTATTTATTTACAACTCATGAATTACAACCCAAAACTAGAACAAGATATGACTCTATATGAATGCCTCCGGCGGTGTACCGGGATGGGCAATGAATCAAGAGCGACATGTATGAAAAATTATGCATGGTGGCTTTGCCACAAATCCGATGTCAACTACATGATCATGCAAGGCAATATGACAATGATGATGCGTGTCATAATGATGAATGGAATGGTGGGAAGTTGCATGGCAATATATCTCGGAATGGCTATGGAAATGCACTAATAGGTAGTTATGGTGGCTGTTTTGAGGAAGATATAAGGAGGTTTATGTGTGATAGAGCGTATCGTATCATGGGGTTTGGATGCACTGGCGAAGTTTGCACCAACTCTCAAGGTGAGAAAGGGCAATGCACGGTACCGAAGAGGCTAGCAATGATGGAAGGGTGAGAGTGTGTATAATCCATGGACTCAACATTAGTCAAAAAAGAACTCATATACTTATTGCAAAAATCTACAAGTCATCAAAAACCAAGCACTACGCGCATGCTCCTAGGGGGATAGATTGGTAGGAAAAGACCATCGCTCGTCCCAGATCGCCACTCATAAGGATACACAATCTAAGAACACCTCATGTTTCAAATTTGTTACACAACTTTCACCATGCGTGCATGCCGCGGGACTTGCTAACTTCAACACAAGCATTCTTTAAATTCGTAATCACCCAACTAGCATGACTCTAATATCACTACCTCCATATCTCAAAACAATTATCAAGCATCAAATTGATCATAGCACCCAATTCACTTCCTATGATAGTTTTTATTATACCCAACTTGGATGCTCATCATTCTAGGACCAATTTTATAACCATAGCAAATACCATGCTGTTCTAAGAGACTCTCAGAATAATATAAGTGAAGCATGAGAGACTAACAATTTCTTCAAAATTAAGCCACCGCCGTGCTCTAAAAGATATAAGTGAAGCACTAGAGCAAAAACTATCTAGCTCAAAAGATATAAGTGAAGCACATAGAGTATTCTAATAAATTCCAATCAAGTGGGTTTCTCCCAAAAGGTGTGTACAGCAAGGATGATTGTGGTAAACTAAAAATCAAAGACTAATATCATACAAGACGCTCCAAGCAAAACACATATCATGTGGTGAATAAAAATATAGCTCCAAGTAAAGTTACCGATAAACTAAGACGAAAGAGGGGATGCTTTCCCGGGGAATCCCCAAGCTTAAGCTTTTGGATATTCTTGAATATCTTGGGGTGCCATGGGCATCCCCAAGCTTAGGCTCTTGCCATTCCTTATTCCATAGTCCATCAAATCTTTACCCAAAACTTGAAAACTTCACAACACAAAACTCAATAGGAAATCTCATAAGCTCCGTTAGTGCAAGAAAGAAAAACCACCACATAAGGTACTGTAATGAACTCATTCTTTATTTATATTGGTGTTAAACCTACTATATTCCAACTTCTCTATGGTTCATACCCTTACATACTAGCCATAGATGCATCAAAATAAGCAAACAACACACGAAAGGCAGAATCTGTCAAAAACAGAATAGTCTGCAGCAATCTGTAACTCTTGAATACTTCTGGAACTCTAAAAAGCCTAACAAAATAGGAAGTCATGGGAAATTTGTCTATTGATCTACAGCAGAAAGAATCAATGCAAAATCACGTGTCTGTGAATTACTAAAATTATTTTTGTGTGTGCAAAGTTTCTGTTTTTCAGCAGAATCAAATTAACTATTACCATAGGTTATCCTATAGGTTCTACTTGGCACAAACACTAATTAAAACACTAAAGCACTTATAAACAGAAGGTAGAAAGAAAATTTATTACTAAACAGAAGCAAAAATACAAAACACAAATAAAATTGGGTTGCCTCCCAACTAGCGCTATCGTTTAACGCCCCTAGCTAGGCATAAAACCGAGGATAGATCTAAGTAGTGCCATAATAATAAGATAGATCACGAAAACTCATCTCATATTCTCTATGTTCAGCAGCAAGTTTTCTTTGAGGCAAGAAAAAGTAATCAAAAGGGCTAAATTTAATGGGACAAAAGTCCCCAAGATCAATCACAGGAGGAATGGGTTCCTCCTTTGGCCCTTCATATTGCACACTAATTCATCATTATAAGCATTCTTTTGGCAGAATTTCGTGAGCCTATACTCAAGAGAGTATCCTAGTTCATTGTTTCAAAGAGCAAAATCATTATTAAGTTCGGAAATTCTATCAACTAGGACATTGGTAGGAACTTTTTCCTAAGGTTTTCATTAAAAGCAACATAGTCCAAAGATTGAAAACGCCTAATTTCCTCTTGATCAAAGAGGATCACCTCTATGGGAGGATGGCCGGCGTCCACCCTATAGTGCACAAAGATTTCTTTGGACTCTTTTATTATAAATCTAAACTCATGAGCCAAAAATATAGTAGCGGCGCGCTTAACAGAAGAATGCTCAATATTAGAAAATTCCAGGAAAATTCTTTGTATGAAAGGATGCATATGCATAAATTGTATTTCAAGCTCAACTAAAAGCATAGCGACAGCATCCGCAAGACAACTAGTTCTATGAAGAATAGAAAAAACTGATAGAAGGTAAAGCACTGGCACAAGTAAAGAAGTCTTGAATAACCCCTTTTCCAATAATATTACCACTACCGATTCGAAACATTTTAGTATGCAAGATAGGGGGTTCTTTAGCAAGAGCATCAGAATTTTCTATGTTATCATTATTGTCCATATCGATGATAATCTCCCCAATTTCAGACATAACAGCAAACAAAAGCGAGGAAGAAGAAGAGGGCAAGCAAAAGAGAGAGAAGATTGGGAAAGAGAGGGCGAATAAAACGGCAAGGGTGAAGTGGGGGAGAGGAAAACGAGAGGCAAATGACAAATAATGTAAATGCGAGGGAGATGAGTTTGTGATGGTACTTGGTATGTCTTGACTTGAGCAAAGACCTCCCCGACAATGGCGCCAAAAATCCTTCTTGCTACGTCTTGAGCTTGCGTTGGTTTTCCTTGAAGAGGAAAGGGTGATGCGGCAATAGTAGCGTAAGTATTTCCCTCAGTTTTTGAGAACCAAGGTATCAATCCTGTAGGAGGCTCCTCAAAAGTCCCACACACCTACACAAACAAACAAGAACTCGCAAGCAACGCAATAAAGGGGTTGTCAATCCCTTCACGGCCACTTGCGAAAGTGAGATCTGATAGAGATAATATGATAAGGTAAATATATTTTTGGTATTTTATAATATAGATAGGAAAAGTAAAGATGAAAATAAAAGTAGATTGAAAGCTTATATGATAAGAGATAGACCCGGGGGCCATAGGTTTAACTAGTGGCTTCTCTCAAGATAGCATAAGTATTACGGTGGGTGAAAAAATTACTGTCGAGCAATTGATAGAAAAGCGAATAATTATGAGATTATCTAGGCATGATCATGTATATAGGCATCGCGTCTGTGACAAGTAGACCGACTCCTGCCCGCATCTACTACTATTACTCCACACATCGACCGCTATCCAGCATGCATCTAGAGTATTAATTTCATAAGAACTGAATAACGCATTAAGAAAGATGACATGATGTAGAGGGATAAACTCATGCAATATGATATAAACCCCATCTTTTTATCCTCGATGGCAACAATACAATACGTGCCTTGCTGCCCCTGCTGTCACTGGGAAAGGACACCGCAAGATTGAACCCAAAGCTAAGCACTTCTCCCATTGCAAGAAAGATCAATCTAGTAGGCCAAACCAAACTGATAATTCGAAGAGACTTGCAAAGACAACTTAATCACACATAAAAGAATTCAGAGGAGATTCAAATATTTCTCATAGATAAACTTTATCATAAACCCTCAATTCATCAGATCTCGAAAAACACACCGCAAAAAGAGTTACATCGAATAGATCTCCAAAAAGATCAAGGAGAACATGGTATTGAGATTAAAAGAGAGAGAAGAAGCCATCTAGCTAATAACTATGGACCCGAAGGTCTGTGGTAAACTACTCACAACTCATCGGAGAGGCTATGGTGTTGATGTAGAAGCCCTCCATGGTCAATTCCCCCTCCGGCGGAGCGCCGGCGAAGGCTCCAAGATGGGATCTCGCGGATACAGAAGGTTACGATGGTGGAAATAGTTTTCCGTGGTCTCCCCTGATATTTTCGGGGTACATGGGTATATATAGGAGGAAGAAGTAAGTCGGTGGACGCTCGAGGGGCCCACGAGACAGGGGGGCGCGCCCAGTAGGAGGGGCGCCCTCCACCCTCGTGGCCACCTCGTTTATTTCTTGACTTCCACTCCAAGTCCTCTGGATCACGTTTGTTCCAAAAATCACGCTCCCGAAGGTTTCATTCCGTTTGGACTCCATTTGATATTCCTTTTCTTCGAAACACTGAAATAGGCACACAAGAAAAGCAATACGGGCTGGGCCTCCGGTTAGTAGGTTAGTCCCAAAAATGATATAAATGGGTAAAGTAAAGCCCATAAACATCCAAAACAGGTAATATAATAGCATGGAACAGTCAAAAATTATAGATACGTTGGAGACGTATCAGTACCCAGACATTCTGAGTACATACTCACTGACTGAGCTATTCTCCTCCATCTTGTAGGCAAAGTACTTGTCAGAGGTCTCATACCTTTCAACACGGGCATGAATCTGAAATACCAATTTTCAGCTCTTAGAACATCTTATATGCTCTGTGGCGTTCAAAACATTTTTGAAGTCACGGTTCTAAGCCGTAAAGCATGGCGCACTAAACTATCAAGTAGTCATCATATCGAGCTTGCAAAACGTTCATAACGTCTGCATCTGCTCCTGCAATAGGTTTGTCACCAAGCGGTGCATCAAGGACATAATTCTTCTGTGCAGAAATGAGAATAATTCTCAGATCATGGACCCAGTCCGCATCATTGCTATTATCATCTTTCAACTTAGTTTTCTCTAGGAACATATCAAAATGAGGGGAGCTATATCGCGAGCTATTGATCTACAACATAGATATGCAAAACTGTTAAGACTAAGTTCGTGATAAATTAAGTGCAACTAATCAAATTACTAATGAACTCCCTATTAAATAGAGATCCATGAAGTCATCTAAGTGATACCTGATCCAAATCAACTAACCCATGTCTGATCATTATGTGAGATGGGGTAGTCATCAATGGTGAACATCTCTATGTTGATCATATCTACTATATGACTCATGTTCGACCTTTCGGTCTCCAGTGTTCCGAGACCACGTATATACATGCTAGGCTCGTCAAGTTTAACCCAAGTATTCTGCATGTGCAAAACTGTCTTACAACCTTTGTATGTGAACGTGGAGTATATCACACCCGATCATCACGTGGTGTCTCGAAAGGATGAACTTTCGCAACAATGCATACTCGGGGAGAACACTTATATCTTGAAATTTAGTGAAGGGATCATATTATAATGCTACCATCGTTCTAAGAAAAATAAGATGCATAAAAGATAAACATCACATGCAATCAAAATATGTGACATGATATGGCCATCATCATCTTGTGCTTTTGATCTCCATATCCAAAGCATCGTCATGATCTCTATCGTCACCGGCTCCACACCTTGATCTCCATCGTTGCATCGTGGTCGTTGTCGGTGTCAAAACCGGCGGATCTCGGGTAGGGGGAACCGATCTGTGCGACTAGGTTAATGGTAACAGGAAGCAAGGGACACAATGTTTACCCAGGTTCGGGCCCTCTCGATGAAGGTAAAACCCTACTTCCTGCTTGGTTAATATTGAAGATATGAGTAGTACAAGAGTAGATCTACCACGAGATCGTAGAGGCTAAACCCTAAGAGCTAGCCTATGATGGTATGATTGTAATTGTGATTGGCCTTCTAAGGACCAACCTCTCTGGTTTATATAGACACCGGAGAGGGCTAGGGTTTACATGGAGTCGGTTACAAGGAAGGAAACACAATATCCGGATCGCCAAGCTTGCCTTCCACGCAAAGGAGAGTCCCATCCGGACACAGGCCGAAGTCTTGAGTCTTGTATCTTCATGCTTCAATAGTCCAGACAATGTATATAGTCTGGCTGTCCGGATACCCCCTAATCCAGGACTCCCTTAGTAGCCCCTGAACCAGGCTTCAATGATGATGAGTCCGGCGCGCAGTCTTGTCTTCGGCATTGCAAGGCGGGTTCCTTCTCCGAATACTCCAAAGTAACTATTGAACACTCAAACCGTGTCCGGATCTGCAAGATGATCTTCACATACCATTGTAGGGAACATAGCGTAAATCTGATCTGCCGACAATCTTCGTACGTCGTGCCCTTATATCGTGGCCTGGTCCAACATGAACCGGTGCTTCTCGCCCCGCCTCGACTCGCACTGCGAGGCGGTTTTATTGGCACGTCCTGTCGAGGCAGAGATCGTGTTCCTCTTATTACGGGATTTTCCATTAATGCGGGCGTGCGTAGCCCCATGATGACTGTTGGTATGACTCCGTGTGCTGTCAGGTAAACCTCAAGCGGTCACCCTAAGGACTCTTGATATTCACCCCCTTTATAAAAAGGGGCCGAGGCCTATGCTTCTTTTCCACCTTCCTCGCGCCTTCTCGCACCTCAAGTTCTAACACCCGAGATCTAAGCTCCAACACCCCAGATCCTCCAATATGTCCGGATCCAACCCTCAAGGCCGGTGGGTGGCCTCCTCGATTCAAAAGGAGGACATTGCGAAGCTTAGGGAGGTCGGATATCTGACCCCCGACATCCAGCACAGGCTTCCTGCTCCAGGGCAGGTCATCCCTACACTGGAGCCCAATGAGTGTGTCGTGTTTGTTCCTCACTTCCTCCGTGGCTTGGGCCTCACCCTCGATCCTTTTGTGAGGGGTCTTATGTTTTATTATGGGTTGGATTTTCATGATCTAGCTCCGGACGCCATCCTCCATATCTCGTCGTTCATTATAGTGTGCGAGGCCTTCCTCCATGTCACCCCACACTTCGGCTTATGGCTCAAGACCTTCAATGTGAAGCCGAGGATGATCGAGGGGCAACACGCAGAATGCGGAGGTGCCGTAATAAGCAGGAACGCCAATGCCCCATGCCCAGAGGGTTCTTTCCCAGAAGTATCCGATGTATGGTAACGGAGGTGGTTTTATGTCACGGCCCCCAGAGGCACAATGTGGGTGGCCGCCCCCGAGTTCCGCTCGGGCCCTCCATCACAACTAGCGTCTTGGAACGACGTAGGACGGAATTGGGGGCCCGCTGGCGATGTACCTGTACTGCAGAGACGCATCCGAGAGCTTCTTGAGAGGGACATTAACCTTGTCAGCATAATGCAACTGATGTTAATCCGACGGATGTTGTCGTGCCAACGCCGGCCTCTCCGGATGTGGGAGTTCAACCCAGAGGGTCCGCGGACTGTCAAGCACTTCTTCGGCTTGAAGCTCGAAGGGATGTGCAAATTATTCTTCGGACCGAAAGTAGAGTGTCCGGACACCACCGAGGATGCGGGCCTAAGCTGCAATCGCCTAGATACCCAAGTAAGTAGTCTTGATACCGGACACCTTGTTTTGTATTTGTCATGATTGTTTATTCTAAAAATCATCCGTGGCCAGGAATGGCTCAGCAAGGCGGAGAGAATCAGGTGTCCGGCGCCACTTCCCGAAGGCTCGCCTGGTCCCACCATGGCCAAGATGCTTGACTGGGTACTCAGCAGAATGCCCTCAGGGAGAGACAAGGGGAAGAACAAAGAAACCGAACTCCACATGCTACGCATCCGAACCGGGGGAATTGTTACCTCCCCTAAGGATGATAGTTGGGAAGGGGAGGCTAAGGCCTCCTCCCCGCGTGGGAAGAAGAGGGCTGCCTCCAAAGACTTGGAGATGGAGATGCCCAAACCAGGGAAAAAGGTATCCCCGGGGGCCCCTGCCCCGACGGGCACCCTCACCGCATCATGCCCGCCAACGGGCCAGCCCTCCACCGAGCTGTAAGTCAATCGTTAATTCGAAGGTACTATGTTTCTCCTAGATCAATAACCAGGATTCTTCTTTTGCAGTCCGGCTAGCAGCTCTTCTCAACAGAGTTCGTCTTCGGGGGATCTTCCTCCGGAGATGATGGAGAGCGAGACCCCACCCACCTCTCTGACTCAGGAAGCGGGCGAAACCGAGGTGTCGTCACGGAGGAGTCCGGATTTGCCGAAGCCGGAAGCCAATGCATCAGCCGCCCTGAGCCCGAAGCGTTTGGCTCCCACGAGGGGCGACGAGAAGGGTCCAACACAGTTCAATGTCCGGCCGGACGTACTGACAGGCTTACTGGAGCGAGCTGCGCTCTCGGAGGAGCACCGCTCATTAATGAGTGCGGTGCTCAAGAAGATTTCATCCGCTACAAGCGGCTTGAATGAAGCATTTACAAGCCTGCTCAAAGGCTTTGAGGTATGTAGTGAAGAATACACTATTTTTTGGCTGTGAGGCACGCGCTAGGTGTGCTCCATATAGATAGTAGCCCCTGAGACTCTTGTTGCCCGCCCTAGGCGGCAAACGGGGGATCATAAACCAATGATTGTGCTGCAAATATGTGCAGGTACTTGTGGGTCCGGCCGCCGACCAGTCCGTTGAAGTTGCCGAACTAACGAGGCAAATTGGATCGATTGATGCCAATATCATGCTGGTGAACGAGCGGCTGGACAAATCACAAGGTATGTGCTCTGCCTTCCTTTGTATAGGAAAATATGAAGGCGGCATGATATTAATGCAATATGCTTGGACTGCAGACGGTGCTGCTACCGTGGAAGCCCTGAGGGAGGAACTTGCCCAGGCCAAGGAACAAGCACGGGTTAGCAAAGCGGCTGCCCTAAAGGCGGTCGAGGAATTGATAGCTGAACAGGCTGCTCATCGCTGAAGCGAGGAAAAGATAGCCAAAATGGCTGTGGAGTTAAAGAATGCCGCTGACCGGTATGAGCTCCTTAAAAAGGAGCATAATGATAGTTCGGCCGATCTGAACGAGGCACTTAATGCCACCAAGGAAATATGGACCGAGCTCAGGGGTGCGCGGGAGGAGCTTCAACAGGCCGGTGAAATCGTGACTGGGGGCTCCTACTTGCTGCGGACGAAGTTTTTCGATCCGAAGTACACTCTCCTGGATGGACGCTGGAGTCCTGCGGACGCGTATGCGGATTTGGCAAAGAGTACAACTGACGCTGCCAAGTTCTTCGATGATCAGGGTGATAAGGAAGTGGAGAAGCTTTTCTGGTCGCAATTCAATGCTCCCACTCGCCCGCTGCCGTTAAGTGACAAGATGGCTGCTGTAGCGGAGCTTCACAGGCTGTCCGGGCTTGCAATGCGGTCTGTAATAGACCATCTTTGGCCGAAGGGGCCTAAGCCGGACAGTTACTTTGGGTTGGTGCAACAATTCCTTGGGGTCGTGCCTCGGATCGACGCCATGAGGAGGTCGGCGTGTATAGAAGGTGCACGGATGGCTCTTGCCCTTAAAGCCTATTGGACGGATATGGATGCCACCATTGTAGCGACCCAGGATCCAGTGGGGGGCCAATATCCGGCCGAGCACTACTTGGCGCAGGTCACAGAAGGTTCCCGCCTAATAGAGGCGCAGTGCTCGAAGAATGTCTTGTTCGAGTGATGAATCGAATCATTGTAAAAACAATGTTTATTTTGATTATGAGGCTATATTTATATTTTTTGCCTGAAAATATGATTGTGTCCCCTGTGCGGCCGTTTATATATATATATATATATATATATATATATATATATATGTTTGTGTGTGTGTGTGTGTGTGTGTGTGTGTGTGTGTGTGTGTGTGTGTGTGTAATCTGAAACTTAGCAGTCGTTGGCTTCAGCCCCCACGCATATAATGCGGGGGTGTTCGCGAAAAATATGCTTAATCACACTTGATCCAACGTCTTGGTCCATTAAGGAGGTGATCGCATGTCGAACTAGGCAACCGGACTATATAGCTGTAACACTTTCGCTTAGCCATGGGAGTCTAACGTTGGGGCTACTATGTAGCCCTTGGTACCTTCGCGTGCATCCGAATACGGGCGCATATGTACATGACCGGGAAATGGCCCTTCGTTAATGCGGAGGAATCCTAAAGATTCCGGTGAGTTTTCGAGTGGTTGATCAGTCTCTCGCTATATCATGACAATCAGTTTTCGGCTTTCTCTACTGAGGTGCTCATCCAGAATAACCAGGGCACAATCGCAGTAGTTCTCCTTTGGCCACCTTAGCCGATAATAACGGAAGGTAAGGCGGCAAACCCAGGAGCCAGGCAAACCCAACATTTGACCAAAGACATGATTCGGAGCTGATGCATACAAGGACAAACTCGTGACGCCGAACACTCCCGAAGGTATTCGGACTTTATAACAGACGATGGGCTGAAGAATGCCCATTCATTATAAACCATGTGTTTCCAGGTACGTGCGTTAATCTGTCGTGGCGAAATGCCAATAATGGCATTATCCTCTGTGGGTATGGAACCCATGGGATGGTTAAACAACAAGAGGTAATAGAAAAGGTTTACACATGGGCTTAATCTAAAAAGAAACCTGTTGAACGGGGCCCCACTACACGTCTGCACCTTTGTCTCCGTTGTGTCGTATCCTGGAAGGGTATCGCGCGGATGTTGTCTGTGGAAAAAATAAAACTCATAGGAGAGTACAACGTAAGTATGTGATGGATAGTAAAAGTGTAAGATGTTGGCCTGCCAATAAGGTTGAGCCAAGTGTGGGGCTTTATTTAAATATTTGTAGCCCCTGGTGTCCGCTATGGGATTACATATACGGTGCCCTGGTTCGATTTTATCTGGGCTACCGGACTCGTCTAACCGTGTCTGTGGTCATGTTTTTTGATATTGGAGGCCGCTTATAGTCCGGCCGCTAGGGCCGTCGCGTGTTCCTCTACGTGTGAAGAGTGCTCTGTTATTTTGTTAATGGTGATGACGCCACGTGGACCGGGCATCTTGAGTATAAGGTAGCCATAGTGCGGTAATGCGTTCAAGCGGGCGAAGGCCGTTCTTCCAAGCAATGCATGATAGCCGCTTTGGAAGGGTGCGATGGTGAAGAGTAGTTCTTCGCTTCTGGAATTGCCTGGGGAGCCAAATGTTACCTCCAGTACGATGGAGCCCCTGCCATAGGCTTCAACGCCTGGTATCACCCCTTCAAAGGCGGTGTTGCTTTGGCTAATTCTGGATGGGTTTATCCCCATCCCGCGGACAGTGTCCTCATATATTAAATTGAGACTACTGCCGCCGTCCATGAGGACACGGGTGAGACGGTATCCGTCGATTATTGGGTCAAGCACCAAGCCCTTTGATCCTCCGCGCCGAATACTAGTTCGGCCATCCAAGTGATCGAAAGTGATCGGATAAGACATCCAGTAGCTAGGTGTGGGTACGATGGGCTCTATATCACGCGCGTCTCTATGCGAGCGTTCGTGCCTTCTCATGGATGTGTGAGTCGCGTGGATCATGTTCACTGTTTTAACCTCCGGCGGGAATTTTTTCTGTCTCCCAGTGTTTGGCTGGCGAGGTTCATCCTCGTCTTCACTTGGTGTTTCCCTTCCCTTGTGTTTGACATTTAATTTGCCGGCCTGCTTGAAGACCCAGCACTCTCTATGCGTGTGGTTCGCAGGTTTGTCAGGGATGCCATGAATTTGGCACATTCTGTCTAGGACTCTATTCAGACCGGACTGTCCCTCTTTACTGCCTTTAAATGGCTTCTTTTGCTGATCAGGTCGAGAGCCGCTGAATCCGGCATTAACCATTGTGTTATCCGGGCTCTCTTCCTTGTTTTGGCGTTTGTTTTTATTATGCCATGGCTTCCCGTTGCCATCCCTTATTTCGGATGTGCTGGGGTCGCTGGTGCCTTTACGGGCTAACCGGCTATCTTCACCCGCGCAAAAGCGGGTCATAAGGCTTGTTAGGGCTGCCATTGTCCTTGGCTTTTCTTGGCCGAGGTGTCTGGCGAGCCACTCGTCGCGTAAGCTGTGTTTGAATGCTGCTAAGGCTTCGGCGTCCAGACAATCGACAATTTGATTCTTCTTAGTGAGGAATCTGTTCCAAAGCTTGCGGGCGGACTCTTCGGGTTGTTGGATTATGTGACTTAAATCGTCAGCATCCGGAGGCCGGACATAAGTCCCTTGAAAATTGTCCCTGAAAGCGTCCTCGAGTTCCTCCCAACTCCCAATTGAATTTTCGTGGAGGCTTTTCAACCAGTGTCGAGCTGGTCCCTTCAACTTTAGGGGAAGGTATTTGATGGCGTGGAGGTCATCCCCACAAGCCATGTGAATATGTAGGATAAAATCCTCGATCCAGACCCCTGGGTCTGTCATTCCGTCGTATGCCTCTATGTTCACAGGTTTGAAACCTTGTGGGAATTCATGGTCCAGTACTTCTTCGGTGAAGCACAGGGGGTGAGCAGCCCCTCTGTATTTGGACGCGGTGTGGCATGCGGTCGGCTGTTGTTTGTCCGGTGTTTATTCGAAACTGGTATTTGATTAGCATAATCATTTTGGTGACCATAGTCCCTCACCGGGGTGTGTCCTTTAGATCCATAGATGGAACTAGCTGCGCCAGCCTTCTTATCCAGGTGCTCATGTAGATCGTGCATGGCATCGGTGGCTGTTCCGTTGCGGTTGTGGAGCGGTATGTTGCGCCTCTTGGTCGTATTAGTCTTTGGTGGAACGGCCCCGTCGTCGAATTCTGGCAGTAGCTTGAGTTTTGGACAGCTCTTTGTATGGCGATCGTCGCCATATCTTTCTTCAGTGTCTAGCACTTTATTCCATCTGCAGTTGAGTGTTTCCTGTGCGGCTTTGAGCCATTGCTTCTGCTTCTTTAGACTTCTCGCTGTGGCCATAAGCTTTCTGTTGAGGTTATCTTGTTCCACGCGTTCTTCCGGAATGATGAATGCATCATCGTCCGGACTGTGTTCTTGTCCTGGGGCGGTTTGATGAACTCGTCCCTCGGGATCATTGTCCTCGGGCGTCTGCTCCGAACTGTGTTCGGCGTGACCAGGCTCGTCCTGCTCCATCGCTGGTTCCGTATGGTCGTTGTTGCCTTCGGGGTTGACCGGAGTATCGATCCTTCTGGCGCCCTTGCTGCTATTTTTATTGTTGCTGGACTTGGAACGACGTCTGCACCGTTGCTTTGGCTTTTGCCCAGGGGTTTTATCTTCCGGATTGTCACAGTCGTCCTCCTTGGGCGTATCCACCATGTATATGTCGTGTGACAAGGCGGAAGTCCGGCACCCCATAGATTCTGAATCTTCTCATGCATCATCGTCCATACCGTCGATGCCTTTGGAGTCGAAGTCAAGCACGTCGGTTAAATCATCAACCGTGGCTATGAAGTGGGTGGTGGGTGGGTGACGAATTCATTCATCGCCTGCTTCCCACTCGAGCCGGACATAGCTTGGCCCGGAATTTTCTGTCAAAGAGAAAGTTTTTAATGAATTCAACATGTCGCCAAAGGGCCAGTGCTGGAAGATATCCGCAGCAGTGAACTCCATTACCGGAGCCCAACCTGCCTCGACTGGCTCGGGAGTACGCGGACAGGAACCAACATCCGGATGCGAATCCGGGGGTCCGAAGTCACAGGCCACCACAGAGGTGAGATCCGTGTTCGGCTCCACCGCCGATGAGTGTGCGGCCTGCGGGGCGGGGTCCATCCCTCTGTCCTCAGGCGACGCAGCCTGCTCCGGATTTAGGTCCGGGGCCGCTGCGGGGGTGATACCCCGAGCTTTATCCGACAGCAGTCTAAGCCGTGCTCATCGTGACTGTTCGGTGCTCCTGGCACAGGCCTAAATCCGTCGAAGATCAAGTCTCCGCGAGTATCCATTGTGTAGGTGAAGTTTCCGAACCTGACCTGGTGGCTAGGGGCGTAGCTGTCGATCTGCTCCAGACGGCCAAGCGAATTGGCCCGCAGTGCGAAGCCGCCGAACACGAAGATTCGTCCGGGGAGAAAAGTCTCCCCCTGGACCGTGTCGTTGACGATTCAAGGTGCCATCAAGCCCCACAGCGACGACACAGAGGAACTCTCAATGAAAGCACCAATGTCGGTGTCAAAACCGGCGGATCTCAGGTAGCGGGTCCCGATCTGTGCGTCTAGGCTGATGGTAACAGGAAGCAAGGAACACAATGTTTACCTAGGTTCGGGCCCTCTCAATGGAGGTAAAACCCTACTTCCTGCTTGATTAATATTGAAGATATGAGTAGTACAAGAGTAGATCTACCACGAGATCATAGAGGCTAAACCCTAAGAGCTAGCCTATGATGGTATGATTGTAATTGTGATCGGCCTTCTAAGGACCAACCTCTCCGGTTTATATAGACACCGAAGAGGGCTAGGGTTTACATGGAGTCAGTTACAAGGAAGGAAACACAATATCCAGGTCGCCAAGCTTGCCTTCCACGCAAAGGAGAGTCCCATCCGGACACGGGCCGAAGTCTTGAGTCTTGTATCTTCACGCTTCAATAGTCCAGACAATGTATATAGTCCGGATGTTCGGATACCCCCTAATCCAGGACTCCCTCAGTCGTCTCTTCAACTATTGCTTCTACAACTGTTGCTAACGCATAGCGATAAAGTAAAGCAATTACATGGCATTTGCATTTCATACAATAAAGAGACAACCATAAGGCTCCTGCTGGTTGCCGATAAATTACAAAACATGATCATCTCATACAATAACGTATATCACATCATGTCTTGACCATATCACATCACAACATACCATGCAAAAACAAGTTAGACATCCTCTACTTCGTGTGATGGACAGCCTTTGCCATGCAGTTTCTTCTACGCACTGTGTGTGATGCATTCAATAACGCAAACGATAAAATTATTAATATTGTGTGCGA
Source organism: Triticum dicoccoides (assembly GCF_002162155.2). Classification (NCBI taxonomy): domain Eukaryota; kingdom Viridiplantae; phylum Streptophyta; class Magnoliopsida; order Poales; family Poaceae; genus Triticum; species Triticum dicoccoides. The sequence continues at coordinate 463,583,697 of NC_041383.1, read as the reverse complement.
TGGGAACGCTATCACAAATGATTTAACAGGGAAAATTGTGTGTGATGTACCTACGAACGGAAACATTTTCCTTGCAGCGATTGTGTGGATGTATATACGAATGGAAACGTTTAGCGGGGACTGACTGTGTGGATGTATATACGAACGGAAACATTTAGCGGGGACTGACTGTGTGGGATGTACATATGACCAGAAACGATTTTGCATGTATAATTGTATTTTTTAGCACTATTGTACGTATAACCGTATTTGCTCGCTCGCCGGTCGCACACGACCTCATTTTGCTGAGCGTGTGTGCCAGGAGTTCATATCCCCAACGTTTTCTGGGTTGTGTGGGAAGGACCCCCCTATCGTAGTCACTCACTAGGTGACGGTTCCAAACGCCGTCGTGGAAAGGGGTTAAAAACCGTTTGTATAGCACCTCGCTGTACCAGTGGGGAGAGTGTGTCTACATACCCTTGTAGAATGTAAGAAGAAGCATTTGACAACGCGGTTGATGTAGTCAATATTCTTCGCACTCCAACTGATCAAGTACCGAACACACGACACCTCCACGTTCTGCACATGTTCAGCTCAGGGACGTCCTCCGCCTTCTTGATACAACAAGACGGCGAGGTAGTAGATGAGTTCCAACAGCACGATGGCATGGTGACGGTGATGGTGATGTCATCTCCACAGGGCTTCGCCTAGGCACTACGAAAATATGACCAAGGGAGTAAACAGTGGACGGGAGCGCCGCACACTGCTGAGACAATGTTGTGTCCTTGTCTAGTGCCCCCTCCCCACATATATATAGGTGGGAGGGGGGAGGCAGCCTAGGGTAGCCAAGGTGCGGCCCAAGGGGCTGGCCACCGTCCCTAGGTCTCCTGCCCTCCTGCGCCTCCCCTTTCCTTGTATGAAGAAGGGGGAAGGAACGAGGGGGAGAGGGAAGGAAGGGGAGTCCTACTCCACAATTTCCTTTCCCTCTCCTCTTTCCTTCTCCTCCTCCTCATAGGGCCGGCCTCCATAGGGGCGCACCAGCCCCTTGTGGGCTGGTGTGTTCCTTCTCTTGTCCCATAAGGCCCATATCTTTGCCGGGGGTGCCCGAAACTCCTTTCCGGTGACCCGATAAGTACCTGGCACCCTCCGAAACACTTCCGGTGTTCGAATACCATCATCATATATATCATTCATTGCCTCTCTACCATTTCGAGACTCATCGTCATTTCCGTGATCTCATCCGAGACTCCGAACAACATTCGGTCACCAAATCACATAACTCATATAATACTATATCGTCAACGAACATTAAGCGCGCGACCTTACGGGCTCGAGAACTATGTAGACATGACCGAAACACCTCTATGGTCAATAACCAATAGCGGAACCTGGATGCCCATATTGGCTCCTACATATTCTACGAAGATCTTTATCGGTCGAACCGTTATGACAACATACGTAATTCCCTTTGTCTATCAGTATGTTACTTGCCCGAGATTCGATCGTCGATATCTTCATACCTAGTTCAATCTCGTTACCGGCAAGTCTATTTAATTGTTCTGTAATACATCACCTCGTGACTAACTCCTTAGTCATTTGCTTGCAAGCTTATGATGTGTACTACCAAGAGGGCCCAGAGATACCTCTCCAATACTCGGAGTGACAAATCCTAATCTCGATCTATGCCAACTCAACAAACACCTTCAAAGATACCTGTAGAGCATCTTTATGATCACCCAGTTATGTTGTGACGTTTGATAGCACACAAGGTATTCCTCTGGTATCCGGGAGTTGCATAATCTCATAGTAGAAGGAATAAGTATTTGACATGAAGAAAGCAATATCAATAAATTGAACGATCATTATGCTAAGCTAACAGGTGGGTCTTGTCCATCACATCATTCTCCTAATGATGTGATCCCATTATCAAATGACAACACATGTCCATGGTTACGAAACCTTAACCATGTTTGATCAATGAGCTAGTCTAGTATAGGCTTACTAGGGACATGATTTTTTTTATGTATCCACACATGTATTTAAGTTTCCGATCAATACAATTCTAGCAAGAATAATAAAACTTTATCATGAATAAGGAAATATAAAATAACAACTTTATTATTGACTCTAGGGCATATTTCCTTCAAACGCTCCACCAACGGAGGAGTATGGGTCCGTCTAGAGGTGGCATGCTGCTGGGGGTTGTATGTGGGTGCGGGCGGCCAGCCCGGGCACCGGAACTAGGCGGCGACAGCGAGGGGGTGGCCCGGTGTGGTGGTTGTCGACGGGAGGAAGCGGAAATGGTCAATGTGTTACTGACTGGTGGGCCAGGGGGAGGACATGGGCGGGCATCGTGCGTCCTTACGTGTCCGCATTGACGCAAACCAAGACCAAAATTTGGGCCTAAAATGGGTTGCGCGCGTGGATGCTGGTCTATTTGCATCGGCGCCTTGGGCTGCCATTTGTGTGTGTTCTAAACCAAACTGACACACATAGACAGTTTGCATCGGCGCGTTGGAGTTGCTCTAACAACCGTTAGATTGTTATAAACCACCTCAAGGTCATACCAAGCCTATGTATCAAGAGGTTTAGGGTGCTAGAGTACCCGCCTTCCTGGGGCATCAAGGGCTGAGAACGCCTCCATGACATCCGTTTTCGACTGGCGTGCCCTGTGGCCTCTCAGGGGCTCTTCACGCCGTTCAACAGCATGCTCCTAGGTGACCTGCCTGGGTGGTCCATGACAGGTGGACCACGGGGTCGTGCTCGGGGCCACTTTCATTGGGCGGCAGCGGGCACACCATGATAGCCCTATAGCATGTTGCCCCACGCACCACCACATGCGCGATGGGCTAGCCAGATCTACCTATCAGCCTTTGGCCCCGGTCGGTTGGTCCGATTATGCTAGTCGATGGGTCGCCCTCTGATACGTCCATTTTGCATCATGCGTTTATATCAATATTTATTGCATTATGGGCTGTTATTTCACGTTATGTCACAATACTTATGGCTATTCTCTCTTATTTTACAAGGTTTACATGAAGAGGGAGAATGCCAGCGCCGGAATTCTGGGTTGGAAAAGGAGCAAATATTAAAGGACTATTCTGCGCAACTCCAAAAGTCCTGAAACTCCACGGAATACCTTAAAATAAATAAAGAAAAATCATCACCAAAGATGAAGGCCAGGGGGCCCACACCCTGCTCACGAGGGTGGGGGGCGCGCCCCCCTACCTCATGGGCCCCCTGGTGGCTCTCCGACGTCCATCTTCTCCTATATGAAGTCTTTCGATGAGAAAAAATAGAGGAGAACCTTTCGGGACGAGACTCCGCCGCCACGAGGCAGAACCTTGGCGGAACCAATCTAGGGCTCCGACAGAGCTGTTCTGCCGGGGACACTTCCCTCCGGGAGGGGGAAATCATCACCATCATCATCACCAGCGCTCCTCTCATCGGGAGAGGGCAATCTCCATCAACATCTTCACCAGCACCATCTCATATCCAAACCCTAGTTCATCTCTTGTATCCAATTCTTGTCTCCAAGTCCGGGATTGGTGCTAGTAGTTTGCTAGTAGTGTTGATTACTCCTTGTAGTTGATGCTAGTTGGTTTATTTGGTGGAAGATCATATGTTCAGATCCTTTATGCACATTATTACCCCTCTGATTATGAACATGAATATGCTTTGTGAGTAGTTACGTTTGTTCCCGAGGACAAGGGAGAAGTCTTGCTATTAGTAGTCATGTGAATTTGGTATTCGTTCGATATTTTGATAAGATGTATGTTGTCTAGCCTCTAGTGGTGTTATGTGAACGTCGACTACATAACACTTCACCATTATTTGGGCCTAGAGGAAGGCATTGGGAAGTAATAAGTAGATGATGGGTTGCTAGAGTGACAGAAGCTTAAACCCTAATTTATGCGTTGCTTCGTAAGGGGCTGATTTGGATCCATATGTTTCATGCTATGGTTTGGTTTACCTTAATACTTTTGTTGTAGTTGCGGATGCTTGCAATAGAGGTTAATCATAAGTGGGATGCTTGTCCAAGTAAGGGAAGTACCCAAGCACCGGTCCACCCACATATCAAATTATCAAAGTACCGAACGCGAATTATATGAGCGTGATGAAAACTAGCTTGACGATATTCCCATGTGTCCTCGGGAGCGCTTTTCATATTATAAGAGTTCGTCCAGGCTTGTCCTTTGCTACAAAAAGGATTGGGCCACCTTGCTGCACTTTATTTACTTTTGTTACTTGTTGCTCATTACAATTTATCTTATCACAAAACTATCTGTTACCACTTATTTCAGTACTTGCAAAGAATACCTTGCTGAAAACCGCTTATCATTTCCTTCTGCTCCTCGTTGGGTTCGACACTCTTACTTATCGAAAGGACTACGATAGATCCCCTATACTTGTGGGTCATCAAGACTCTTTTCTGGCGCCGTTGCCGGGGAGTGAAGCGCCTTTGGTAGGTGGAATTTGGTAAGGAAAAATTTATTTAGTGTGCTCAAATTTTCTGTCACTTGTTACTATGGAAAGTAATTGTCTGAGGGGCTTGTTCGGGGTATCTTCACCCCGTCCAGTTGAGCCAAGAGTTGCTCCTCAACCTACTGAACCTATTGAACCTACTGAAAATGAAACTCCTTTTCAGATTCCTTCGGGTATGATGGAAAAACTGCTAGCTAACACTTTTGCAGGAGATGGAACAAAGCATCCTGACGAACATCTACGCTATGTGGATGATATTTGTGGACTATTTAAGCTTGCAGGTATACCCGATGATGTTGTTAAGAAGAAGGCTTTCCCTTTATCTTTGGAGGGAGACGCATTGACATGGTATAGGCTATGTGATGATACGAGATCATGGAACTATAAAAGAGTGAAATTGGAATTTCATCAAAAGTATTACCCTATGCATCTTGTTCATCGTGATCGCAATTATATATATAGTTTTTGGCCTCACGAAGGAGAAAGCATCGCTCAAGCTTGGGAGAGGCTTAAATCAATGTTATATTCATGCCCCAATCATGAGATCTCAAGAGAAGTGATTATGCAAAAAAAATATGCTCGACTTTCTGATAACAATCGCACCATGCTCGATAATTCTTGTGCTGGCTCTTTTATGATGAAGCCTATTGAATTTAGATGGAATTTATTGGATAGAATTAAACGCAACTCTGAAGATTGGGACCTCGACGAAGGTAAAGAGTTAGGTATGACACCTAAGTTTGATTGTGTTAAATCTTTTATGGATACCAATATTTTCCGTAAGTTTAGCACTAAATATGGACTTGACTCTAAGATAGTAGCTTCTTTCTGTGAATCTTTTGCTACTTATGTTGATCTCCCCAAGGAGAAGTGGTTTAAATATCATTCTCCCATAGAAGTAAAAGTAGCTACACCTATTAAAGTTGAAGAAAAGACTGGCACTTACAATGATCCTATTGTTCCCACTTCTTATGTTGAGAAACCACCTTTCCCTGTTAGAATGAAGGATCATGCTAAAGCTTCAACTGTTGTTCGTAAAAGCAATACTAGGACTTATACACCTCCTGAGCAAGTCAAAGTAGAACCCAATATTGCTATTGTTAAAGATCTCTTGTCTGATAATATTGATGGGCATGTTATTCAATTCTCTGGTGAAACTGCTAGAATTGCTAAACCCTGTGATAGAGATAAACATAGACCTGTGGTAGGCGTGCCCGTTATTTCTATTAAAATAGGAGATCATTGTTATCATGGCTTATGTGATATGGGTGCTAGTGCTAGTGTTATACCCATTGGCTTATACAAAGAAATTATGCATGAGATTGCACCTGCTGAGTTAGAGGAAATTGATGTTACAATTAAACTTGCCAATAGAGATACTATATCTCCAATGGGAATTGTTAGAGATGTTGAAGTCTTATGTGGGAAAACCAAATATCCTGCTGATTTTCTTGTTCTTGGTTCTCCACAAGATAGCTTTTGTCCCATTATATTTGGTAGACCCTTCTTGAATACTGTTAACGCTAAGATAGACTGCGAAAAGAATGTTGTTACTATTGGCTTGGACGATATGGTTCATGAGTTTAATTTCTCTAAATTTAGTAAACAACATCAAGAGGAAGAATTGCCTAGTAAGGATGAAATTATTGGTCTTGCTTCTATTGCTGTACCTCCTAGTGATCCTTTAGAACACTATTTGCTAGACCATGAAAATGATATGTTCATGAATGAAAGAAGGGAAATAGATGAAGTATTCTTTAAACAGGAACCTATTCTGCAACACAATTTGCCTGTTGAAATCCTAGGGGATCCTCCTCCACCCAAGGGTGATCCTGTGTTTGAGCTTAAACTGTTGCCTGATAATCTTAAATATACTTATCTTGATGAAAATAAAATATATCATGTCATTATTAGTGCTAACCTTTCAGAGCATGAAGAAGAAAGATTATTGAAAACTCTGAAAAAGCACCGTGCCACTATTGGATATACTCTGGATGATTTTAAGGGCATTAGTCCCACTCTATGTTAACATAAAATAAATTTGGAAGCTGATGCCAAACCAGTTTGTGATCCTCAACGACGTTTGAATCCTAAAATGAAAGAAGTGGTAAGAAAGGAAATACTCAAGCTTCTGGAGGCAGGTATAATTTATTCCGTTGCTGATAGTCAGTGGGTAAGTCCTGTCCATTGTGTCCCTAAGAAGGGAGGTATTACTGTTGTCCCTAATGACAAAGATGAATTGATTCCGCAAAGAATTATCACATGTTATAGGATGGTAATTGATTTCCGCAAATTGAATAAGGCTACTAAGAAAGATCATTACCCCTTACCTTTTATTGATCAAATGCTAGAAAGATTATGCAAACACACACACTATTGCTTTCTAGATGGTTATTCCGGTTTTTCTCAAATACCTATGTCGGCTAAAGATCAATCAAAGACTACTTTTACATGCCCTTTTGGTACTTTTGCTTATAGACGTATGCCTTTCGGTTTATGTAATGCACCTGCTACCTTTCAAAGATGCATGATGGCTATATTCTCTGACTTTTGCGAGAAAATTTGTGAAGTTTTCATGGACGACTTTTCCGTCTATGGTTCCTCTTTTGATGATTGCTTGAGAAATCTTGCTCGAGTTTTGCAGAGATGTGAAGAAACTATTCTTGTCTTGAATTGGGAAAAGTGCCACTTTATGGTTAATGAAGGTATTGTCTTGGGTCACAAAGTTTATGAAAGAGGTATTGAAGTTGACAAAGCCAAGGTTGATGCTATTGAAAAGATGCCATGTCCCAAGGACATCAAAGGTATAAGAAGTTTCCTTGGTCACGCCGGATTTTATAGGAAGTTCATCAAGGACTTCTCAAAAATCTCTCGGCCTCTGACCAATTTATTACGAAAAGATGTACCATTTGTCTTTGATGATGATTGTGTAGAAGCATTTGAAATACTTAAGAAAGCATTAATCTCTGCACCTGTTGTTCAGCCACCTGATTGCAATTTACCCTTTGAAATTATGTGTGATGCTAGTGATTATGCTGTAGGTGCTGTTCTAGGGCAAAGAGTTGATAAGAAATTGAATGTTATCCATTATGCTAGTAAAACTCTAGACAATGCTCAAAGAAATTATGCTACTACCGAAAAGGAACTTTTAGCAGTTGTTTTTGCTTGTGATAAATTCAGACCCTATATTGTTGATTCTAAAGTTACTATTCACACAGATCATGCTGCTATTAAATATCTTATGGAAAAGAAAGACGCAAAACCTAGACTTATTAGATGGGTTCTCCTGCTGCAAGAATTTGATTTACATATTGTTGATAGAAAAGGAGCTAAGAACCCCGTTGCAGACAACTTGTCTAGGTTAGAGAATGTTCTTGATGACCCACTACCTATTGATGATAGCTTTCCTGATGAACAATTAAATGTCATAAGCACTTCTCGTAGCACTCGATGGTATGTTGATTATGCTAATTATATTGTTGCTAAATTTATACCGCCTAGCTTCACATACCAACAAAAGAAAAAGATTTTCTATGACTTGCGACATTACTTTTGGGATGACCCACATCTTTACAAAGAAGGAGTAGATGGTGTTATTAGACGTTGTGTACCTGAGCATGAACAGGAACAGATCCTACGCAAGTGTCACTCCGAAGCTTATAGAGGACACCATGCTTGAGATAGAACTGCACATAAGGTATTGCAATCCGGTTTTTATTGGCCTACTCTCTTCAAGGATGCCCGCAAGTTTGTTTTGTCTTGTGATGAATGTCAAAGAATTGGTAATATTAGTAGACATCAAGAAATGCCTATGAATTATTCACTTGTTATTGAACCATTTGATGTATGGGGCTTTGATTATATGGGACCTTTTCCTGCCTCTAATGGATATACACATATTTTAGTTGATGTTGATTACGTTACTAAGTGGGTAGAAGCTATTCCAACTAGTAGTGCTGATCATAACACTTCTATTAAAATTCTTAAGGAAGTTATTTTTCCGAGGTTTGGAGTCCCTAGATATTTAATGACTGATGGTGGTTCACATTTTATTCATGGTGCTTTCCGTAAGATGCTTGCTAAATACGACGTTAATCATAGAATTGCATCTCCATATCATCCGCAGTCTAGTGGTCAGGTAGAATTGAGCAATAGAGAGCTCAAATTAATTTTGCAAAAGACTGTCAATAGGTCTAGGAAGAATTGGTCCAAAAAACTTGATGATGCATTATGGGCCTATAGAACTGCATACAAAAATCCTATGGGTATGTCTCCGTATAAAATGGTCTATGGAAAAGCTTGTCACTTACCTCTCGAACTAGAACATAAGGCATACTGGGCTATTAAAGAGCTCAACTATGATTTCAAACTTGCCGGTGAGAAGAGGTTATTTGATATTAGCTCACTTGATGAATGGAGAACCCAAGCTTATGTAAATGCCAAGTTGTTTAAAGAAAAGGTTAAAAGATGGCATGATAAAAGAATACAAAAGCGTGAGTTTAATGTAGGTGATTATGTATTGCTATACAACTCTCGTTTAAGATTTTTTGCAGCAAAACTTCTCTCCAAATGGGAAGGTCCTTACGTTATCGAGGAGGTCTATCATTCCGGTGCCATAAAAATCAACAACTTCGCAGTCACAAATCCGAAGGTGGTAAACGGTCAAAGGATCAAACACTATATCTCAGGCAATCCTATAAATGTTGAAACTAATATTATTGAAACTGTAACCCCGGAGGAGTACATAAAGGACACTTTCCAGAACGTCCCAGACTCCGAAAAGGAATAGGTATGTGGTACGGTAAGTAAACCGACTCCAAAACAATTTTTCAGGCAATATTTCTCCGTTTTGGAATATTTAGAAAAATAGAAAAATAAGTAGCAGTCCGGGGAGGACATGAGGCCTCCACGAGGGTGGAGGGCGCGCCCTACCCCCTGGGCGCGCCCCCCTACCTCGTGAGCACCTCGTGTGCCCTCCGGACTCCGTTTTCTTGCACGATACGTATTTTGGTCGGTAAAAAATCATTATATATTCTCCCGAAGGTTTTGACTCTCGTATCATGCAAATCTCCCCTATTCTTGTTTCGAGCTGTTTTTCTGACAGGCCTAGATCATCATGACGACCCCAAGTGCTTCCAAGGACAAGTTCTTCGAGAAGGTGATCAACCCTTACCTCGCGGAGGTGCTGCGACACCCTCAAACCATTGAGATGCGTGATGGGTTGCTGCACATCCGCGATGTTGAGGGACCAAAGGGAGCCGGAAGCATGGAGTCGAGGCTCGAAGCAATGGAGCAACAAGTTTTCAAGTGCCAAGGGATGGTGGAGCGTGGAATCAACGCTACCCACAAGATGCTCGCGGAGTTCACCAACAACTACGAGCCGGATGCAAAGAAGACCGAGGAGGCCATCTTCAAGCTACATGAGAAGATCGAGCACCTCCAAGCCCAAATCTATGATCTGCAAAACCAAAACTGTGAGTATGAATATAGATTCAAAAGGATGAGTTTGGCTGCAGATTTGAGGATTCCGGAGACTCGATCATCCTTCTATGATGGTGAGCCTATTCCATGGAAGGTGGACGACAAGCTCGCATCATCAACAACACCTCCACCGCCAACAACAAAGAAGGAGACATAATCACATGGGTATGGGCACTCCCCTTGGCAACTGCCAAGCTTGGGGGAGGTGCCCTGGTATCGTATCACCATCACAACTCCTATCTTTACCATTTTTCTTAGTTTGATCCTATTAGTAGTATCTTGATTTAGTAGAATAAAGTCATGGCATGATCTAGTTTTGAGTTTTACTTTATGATCCTTCTTTTGTAATCGAGTCCGTGAGCTATATAATAAAGATTAGTGTTGAGTCAAGGGCTTGATTTTTTGCCATGATCTTGGGTGATTAGAAGAAAAAGAATAAAAAGAATCAAAGAGTTCATAATGATCTTAGTGAAAGTAATGACTTCACATAGAAAGAGTATGATGATTAAAAGTTGTTGGGAGTTGGCAAATATAGCTTTGGTCATCGTTGCAATTAATAGGAAGTAATAAGGAAAGAGAGGTTTCACATATAGATATATTATCATTGACATCTTTTATGATTGGGAGCACTCATTAAAATATGACATGCTAAAGAGTTGATGTTGGACAAGGAAGACAACATAATGAGTTATGTTTTCTTACATCTGAGATAAAGTATGTTGTCATCGATCCTCTACCGTGTTGAGCTTGCCTTTCCCCCTCATGCTAGCCAAATTCTTAGCACCAAGTAGAAATACTACTTGTGCTTCCAAATACCCTTAAACCAGTTTTGCCATGAGAGTCCACCATATCTACCTATGGATTGAGTAAGATCCTTCAAGTAAGTTGTCATCGGTGCAAGCAATAAAAATTGCTCTTTAAATATGTCGGATTTCGGGTTCCGGCAGACCCTTGAGGTTCGAACACTGGGGTGCGTGCGAAGATCACAGCCCCAGCCTACTCATGTCTCACTGCCTCACTAGGATCTAAACTACACGAAGAACAACACTAGGGACACAAGATTTATACTGGTTCAGGCCACCATTGTGGTGTAATACCCTACTCCAGTTTGTGGTGTATGGATTGCCTCTGGGGCTGATGAGGAACAGTACAAGGGGAGAACAGCCTCGCGAGGGTCTATTCTTGGTTGAGGCGATGAACTGCTAGGGGAGTTCAGTCACCTCTCTCTCCTTGTATCTTGGATGCGGATCCCATCAGATCTCTCCTCTCTGTGGGTGGCTAGTCCTATTTATAGGCGAAGGCCCCGGGCCTCTTCCCAAATATTGAGCGGGAAGGGCGCCAACAATTGGCCATTTTTAAGGGGAACATCTAGTACACTTATCCTGAATAAAGTTGGTCCTCGCCTGCCAAAGACCCTGACGATGACTCTGGCTTGGGCTCCATGACGACCTCCGTTCTGCCGTCCTGTTGGTCTTGGTCTTGTTGCACCGAAATGGTTGCCTTTGCTTGATACCCTTGCATGTACTTGCCCCCTTTGCACCAAAGGGGAAACAAGGACTCTGCGCAGGCCGGCGCCCGCCCGGCGCCCGTGTAGGACCTTGAGAAGAGGTGTCTAGAGGGGGGGGGGTGATTAGACACTAAGTACCAAAGTTGCAGTTTTTAACCTTTTTAAAGTTTAAGTGAAGTTTAGGCACAAGTTTAACATTCACAACACATATCAAGCAAGCATGCAAAGAGTGTATGAGCAGCGGAAAGTAAAGCATGCAACTTGCAAGAATGTAAAGGGAAGGGTTTTGGAGGATTCAAACGCAATTGGAGACACGGATGTTTTTGGCGTGGTTCCGATAGGTGGTGCTATCGTACATCCATGTTGATGGAGACTTCAACCCACGAAGGGTAACGGTTGCGCGAGTCCATGGAGGGCTCCACCCACGAAGGGTCCACGAAGAAGCAACCTTGTCTATCCCACCATGGCCATCGCCCACAAAGGACTTGCCTCACTAGCGGTAGATCTTCACGAAGTAGGCGATCTCCTTGCCTTTACAAACTCCTTGGTTCAACTCCACAATCTTGTCGGAGGCTCCCAAGTGACACCTAGCCAATCTAGGAGACACCACTCTCCAAGAAGTAACAAATGGTGCGTTGATGATGAACTCCTTGCTCTTGTGCTTCAAATGATAGTCTCCCCAACACTCAACTCTCTCTCATAGGTTTTGGATCTGGTGGAAAGAAGATTTGAGTGGAAAGCAACTTGGGGAAGGCTAGAGATCAAGATTCATATGGTAGGAATGGAATATCTTGGCCTCAACACATGAGTAGGTGGTTCTCTCTTAGAAATGGTAAGTTGGAAGTGTAGGTTTGTTCTGATGGCTCTCTTCACGAATGAAGAGGAGGTGGAGGGGTATATATAGCCTCCACACAAAATCTAACCATTACACACAATTTACCAGACTCGGTGGGACCGAATCATCAAACTCGGTCGGACCAATTTAGTAAACCTAGTGACCGTTAGGATTTTCGGTGGGACCGAAATGCAAATCGGTAAGACCGATATGGTTAGGGTTAGGGCATAATGTAATCTCGGTAAGACCGATTACACAAACTCGGTGGGACCGATTTTGGTAATTGGCTTTCCAGAGAGTTGGTCAGGAAAACTCGGTGGGACCGATTTTGATAATAAGTTAACCAGAGAGTTTGCATTGTAATCTCGGTAGTGCCGATTGCTCAAACTCGGTGAGACCAATTTTGATAATGGACATACACCGAGAGATTACAATCCCATCTCGGTGAGACCAAGATCCCTATCGATAGGACCAATTTGCCTAGGGTTTGTGGCAATGTCTATGACATTAGAACCCAGTGGCACCGAATAGGAAGAATCAGTGGGGCCAAGTTTGACTTTAGGTTTAGGACATATGTGTGGAAGTGGGAAAGTAGTTGAGGGTATTTGGAGCATATCACTAAGCACTTGAACCAAGAGGCTCATTAAGCAATACCTCATCCCTCCTTGATAGTATTGTCTTTTCCTATAGACTCAATGTGATCTTGGATCACTAAAATGTAAAATGAAGAGTCTTGAGCTTGAAGCTTGAGCCAATCCTTTGTCCTTCGCATATTGAAGGAGTTCCCACATCCTTTAGTCCATGCCACTCCATTGTTGAACTTATCTGAAACATACTAGATAAAAGTGTTAGTCCAACAAGAGATATGTTGACATTAATTACCAAAACCACCTAGGGAGCACTTGAGTCACAACAAAAAGCACTGATAAAAATGTGATGCTTGTAGAGGACAAGATTCATTGAGTGGAGCTGGATCAGAAGAAACACAGAATAAGTGGCAAACTGATTTTCCTGTTGTGAAATCGGTGGCACCGAGTGGTATGCTTCGGTCGGACTGAAAGGATTCGGTTGGACCGAAAATAACAAATCGGTGTAACCGAGTTCATCGCAGAGAAAGCACTTGTCACCTCAGCTCACTAGACTAATAAGATCTCACAAAGATTTGCAAGGAATTAACTGAATGATATGCAATGAATTTGATGCAGAAAATGCAGAGAAAACAGAAAGAAATCTAGATGAAGTTTTTTTTGAAAAGGAGAAACAAATATGCATGAGACAAATGCAAAACACATAAAAGAACACAAGAGAACTTCATCTAGAGATGGTCGGCGACAAAGTCACCTATGTTAGAGTATATTGACTTAGGAGTCAAGTGAGATCACTTGATCATAGGTCATACTCATCGTTTAAGCTCAAAATGGGGTTTCCATTTTTCGTTTAAGCATCTTGATGTATTCACATCTTGTCGAGTTGCTTTAACTCATGACTTGGAGTAAAGCTTCTCTAAGATGGAATAACATACCTTGGTTGGTGATGTTATCCTAGTAGTTGAACTTGTGTGGGTTGCTCAAGGTTCCTATTGCTCATCAAGAGTTGGGAGCACCACTTGGAATTTGAGTCCATCTACCTACATGGGTTAGTTCTTGCAAGGAAGATCACTTGTGTATCCAATAATGACAATCATGAAGCTCGGCATAGAATTTGTCAAAGGATATGTTTGAATGGTTCCGTGCTTCCTTGGCTTCAACCTCCTTTGTGTAGAGACTTGGTGGTGTAGAGATTGCTCAAGATATGAGTAGGTTACAATCTCATGAAAATAGATTCAACCAAGTACCTACATGGGTTAGATAACATGCAAGATACAAATATATCCAAGACATAAGATTTTCATCATAAGAGAAATATCAAGGGTTAGTCATAAGCTCATGTCTTGCATGTATCCAATGGAGTTTCTACTCCAAGTTTGAAGCATCAATGATGTTCAATTCTCCTCTTAACCTGCAAAACACTTTCTCATCAAGAGGTTTAGTGAATATATCCGCTAATAGCTTTTCGGTGCGAACATGCTTAAGATCAATGTCACCCTTAGCAACATGATCTCGAATGAAATGATGACGAACTTCAATATGCTTAGTTCGAGAATGTTGCATAGGATTATGACCAATTTTGATAGCACTTTCATTGTCACAAAGCAATGGAACATGTCTCACATATATCCCATAATCTTTAAGAGTTTGGGTCATCCAAAGTAATTGAGCACAACATGAACCAGCGGCAATGTATTCTGCTTCGGCAGTGGATAAGGATACCGAGTTTTTTTTTCTTGGAGAACCAAGACACAAGAGATCTACCAAGAAATTGACAAGTACCCGAAGTGGACTTTCTGTCAACCTTGTCTCCGGCATAGTCCGAGTCGGAGTAGCCAACAAGATCGAAAGAGGCCCTCTTAGGATACCAAATGCCAAAATTTGGTGTATGGATTAAGTATCTCACTATCCTTTTCACGGCCTTAAGATGACATTCTTTAGGAGCAGCTTGATATCGTGCACACATGCACACACTTAGCATGATATCGGGACGTGAAGCACATAGATATAACAATGAACCAATCATAGAGCGATAAACCTTTTGATCAACCGGTTCACCATCTTTGGTCAAGTCAAGATGTCCACTAGTAGGCATGGGTGTAGTCATACCTTTGCATTCTTGCATATTGAACTTCTTGAATAAGTCCTTGGTGTACTTCGTTTGAGAAACAAAAGTACCTTCCTTAGTTTGCTTGATTTGAAGCCCAAGAAAGAATTTGAGTTCACTCATCATAGACATCTCAAACTTCTCCGACATTAGCTTCCCAAACTTTTCACTAAAATGAGGGTTAGTTGAACCAAATATAATATCATCAACATAAATTTGGCACACAATGAGTTCTCCATTAACCCTTTTAGTAAAAAGTGTTGAATCAATTTTCCCAATTTCAAAGCCTTTTTCAATAAGGAACTTGGTCAAGCATTTATACCATGCTCTACGAGCTTGTTTAAGACCATAAAGAGCTTTGTGAAGTTTGTAAATATGATTGGGTTTCTTAGGATTGACAAAGCCGAGAGGTTGTTTAACATAAACTTCCTCCTCTATTTCACCATTTAGAAAAGCACTTTTAATGTCCATTTGGTACAAGGTGATATCATGGTGATTAGCATAGGCAAGTAAGATGCGGATGGACTCAAGTCTAGCAACGGGAGCGTAAGTCTCACCATAGTCCATACCTTCGACTTGTGTGTAACCTTGGGCGATGAGACGTGCTTTGTTTCGAACTACTTGTCCATCTTCATCTTGCTTGTTGCGAAACACCCATTTGGTACCGATGATGTTGTGGTCGTTGTCGGGCTTCTCAACCAATGTCTAAACTTGGTTCCTCTCAAAGTTGTGTAGCTCTTCATGCATAGCATTTATCCAATCTGAATCTTCCAATGCTTCTTCGACCTTCATAGGTTCAATGCTAGAGATGAAAGAATAGTTTTCACAAAAGTTAGCTAGACGAGTTTTTGAGCGAGTGATTCTCCCGGTTTGAATATAATTGTAGATTTGCTCGACGGGATGGTCTTTAGCAATTCTTGCTCGAACTCGTGAAAGCTTTTGCTTGTTTCTTGGTTGAACTTCTTCTTCATCTTGTTCTTCTTCTTGGCCTTCTTCATTGTTGGCATTGTCGTTCTCTTGTCGTGGTGGAGAAGGAGGTTGTTGACGTTCATCTTGATGCGCTTCCTCATTTTCTTCATCTTGGTGTGTCCCACTTGTGAATGCTTCCGTATCAACTCTTGGTTCACCTTGTCGTGAAGAGAAGCTTCCACTTGGACAGACGAGGTACTCTCCTTCACCTCCGTTGGACGGACCTTGCCAATAGACAAGTCTTGGATTGCTTCCAAAGGATCTTTGTCTCCTACATCAATTGGCAATTGCTCTATTTGCGAGCCGTTAGATTCATCAAACTTCACATCTACCGTCTCTTCAACCTTTCGGGTGAAATTGTTGTAGACACGGTAAGTGTGAGAGTTTGAGCCATAACCTAGTACGAAACCTTCATGAGACTTAGGAGCAAATTTAGAGCGACGATGCTTATCAAGAATGTAGCACTTTGAGCCGAATACTCGAAAGTATCCAACTTGGGGTTTGTTACCGGTGAGGAGCTCGTATGACGTCTTGCCGAGTAGCTTGTGAAGATACAGGCGATTTGTTGCATGACAAGCTATCTCAACCGCTTCTGCCCAAAAGTGCTTCGGCGTCTTGTACTCATCAAGCATCGTTCTCGCCATTTAGATGAGTGTCCGGTTCTTCCTCTCAACAACTCCATTTTGTTGAGGTGTGTACGTAGCCGAGAACTCGTGTGAAATCCCTTCTTCGTCAAGAAAGGTGTCCACATTTGCGTTCTTGAACTCCGTTCCATTGTCGCTGCGAACCTTCTTGATCTTCACTTCAAATTGGTTTTGGGCCTTCCTAGCGAAGTTTTGAAGATCTTTTGGACCTGCGATTTATCATTGAGAAAGAACACCCAAGTAAATCTTGAAAAATCATCAACTATAACTAGACCAAAGGAATTTCCACCGAGACTCCTGTAGGAGTTGGGACCAAAGAGATCCATATGAAGTAGCTCAAGTGGCCTCTTTGTGGTCATGATGTTCTTCACGGGATGCCTTCCTCCAACCTGTTTACCTGCTTGACAAGCACTGCAAAGTCTATCCTTATCAAATATTACATCGTTAACACCAAGGATAGGATTCCCTTTAATAAGCTTGTCAAGGTTTCTCATGCCAAAATGACCTAGTCGTCTATGCCATAACCAACCTTTTGAGGATTTTGCAATGAAGCAAGTTTTAGATTGAGCCTTTTTAGTGAAATCAACAATGTAAAGATCACCTCTACGTACACCGGTAAAGACCATTTTATGATTGTCCCGACGAAACACTTGGCAATCTACTTTAGTAAATAGGACATTGAATCCAAAATCAGCAAGTCTAGATACTGAAAGTAAGTTGTAGCCAAGAGATTCAACGAGCATGACATTTTGTATGGAGCTATCATGTGATATGGCCACCTTACCGAGGCCAACCACCTTACCCTTTGAGTTGTCACCGAAAGTGACATACTTTCGAGGACCATCGTTCCCAGCAAGCTCACAAAACATGTCTTTATCTCCGGTCATGTGATCGGTACATCCACTATCAAGAACCTATTCCTTTCCTCCTGACATATATCCCCAAAGATTTGCCATAAGACCAAAGTGTCTCATTGCATCATCAAGATCGAAGTCACTATCATCATCCTCATCATAGTATCCATGTTCAACATCGTCATGTGGTGGATCAAATCCTAGAGAGGGTGATTCGTTAGAGTGAGTTTGACAATGATCTTGCTTATGAATTTTTATAGCTTCGGAAATAATATCACTAATAATTCCAACATCTCCTTTGGCACGCATAAGGTTTGTAAGCTCAAATAGACGATCACCAAACATAGGATCACTAGTATTCATCTTACTCAAAGCAATAGACTTATGGAGAATTTCATCAAGATTTTTCAAGGAATAATCTGGAAAGTGTTCGTCAAGAAATTTCCATATAGTGTAGGCACAAGAGTAGGCAAACATCCAATCATGTTTCTAGGCAATCCTCTAATAATAAGTTCAGCAGTTCTAAGATTCCTAACCATGTCAATTGACTCATCAAGGGTAGGATGCATAGGATCAACATGAGGTGCACAAGGTATAACAATGTACTTGTTCAAATGATATTGATTGAAAATTACAAGCATCTCATTTTTCCACTCATGAAAGTACTCTCCATCAAGAATAGGCACTCTATGTCTAAGACTCCCCAAAGTAGACTCATCCATCTTCCACCAATGGTGATTAAACCAAGGTAATGGAGACCAATGCTCTGATACCACTTGTAGGACCTTGAGAATAGGTGTCTAGAGAGGGGGTGATTAGACACTAAGTACCAAAGTTGCAGTTTTTAACCTTTTTAAAGTTTAAGTGAAGTTTAGGCACAAGTTTAACATTCACAACACATATCAAGAAAGCATGCAAAGAGTATATGAGCAGCGGAAAGTAAAGCATGCAACTTGCAAGAATGTAAAGGGAAGGGTTTTGGAGGATTCAAACGCAATTGGAGACACATATGTTTTTGGCGTGGTTCCGATAGGTGGTGCTATCGTACATCCACGTTGATGGAGACTTCAACCAACAAAGGGTAACGGTTGCGCGAGTCCACGGAGGGCTCCACCCACGAAGGGTCCACGAAGAAGCAACCTTGTCTATCCCACCATGGCCGTCGCCCACGAAGGACTTGCCTCACTAGCGGTAGATCTTCACGAAGTAGGCGATCTCCTTGCCCTTACACACTCCTTGGTTCAACTCCACAATCTTGTCGGAGGCTCCCAAGTGACACCTAGCCAATCTAGGAGACACCACTCTCCAAGAAGTAACAAATGGTGTGTTCATGATGAACTCCTTGCTCTTGTGCTTCAAATGATAGTCTCCCCAACACTCAACTCTCTCTCATAGGTTTTGGATCTGGTGGAAAGAAGATTTGAGTGGAAAGCAACTTGGGGAAGGTTATAGATCAAGATTCATATGGTAGGAATGGAATATCTTGGCCTCAACACATGAGTAGGTGGTTCTCTCTCAGAAATGGTAAGTTGGAAGTGTAGGTTTGTTCTGATGGCTCTCTTCACGAATGAAGAGGAGGTGGAGGGGTATATATAGCCTCCACACAAAATCTAACCATTACACACAATTTACCAGACTTGGTGGGACCAAATCATCAAACTCGGTCGGACCGATTCAGTAAACCTAGTGACCGTTAGGATTTTCGGTGGGACCGAAATGCAACTCGGTAAGACCGATATGGTTAGGGTTAGGGCATAACGTAATCTCGGTAAGACCGATTACACAAACTCGGTGGGACCGATTTTGGTAATTAGCTTTCCAGAGAGTTGGTCAGGAAAACTCGGTGGGACCGATTACTCAAACTCGGTGGGACCGATTTTGATAATAAGTTAACCAGAGAGTTTGCATTGTAATCTCGGTAGTGCCGATTGCTCAAACTCGGTGAGACCGATTTTGATAATGGACATACACAGAGAGATTACAATCCCATCTCGGTGAGACCGAGATCCCTATCGGTAGGACCGATTTGCCTAGGGTTTGTGGCAGTGGCTATGACATTAGAACTCAGTGGCGCCGAATAGGAAGAATCAGTGGGGCCGAGTTTGACTTTAGGTTTAGGACATATGTGTGGAAGTGGGAAAGTAGTTGAGGGTATTTGGAGCATATCACTAAGCACTTGAAGCAAGAGGCTCATTAAGCAACACCTCATCCCTCCTTGATAGTATTGGCTTTTCCTATAGACTCAATGTGATCTTGGATCACTAAAATGTAAAATGAAGAGCCTTGAGCTTGAAGCTTGAGCCAATCCTTTGTCCTTAGCATCTTGAAGGTGTTCCCACATCCTTTAGTCCATGCCACTCCATTGTTGAACTTATCTGAAACATACTAGATAAAAGTGTTAGTCCAACAAGAGATATGTTAACATTAATTACCAAAACCACCTAGGGAGCACTTGTGCTTTCAGCCCGCCTGGCCTTGGTCGTCATGGCTTGCGTCACGGGCACCTCGTGAGGTACCCCGCCTTGATCTCTCCGCCTCCTCGCGAGCCAGCCTGATGAGGCCGTGCCTGAGGAAGCCTCCTGTCGTCCTTCCCCGTGAGGCTTGGCCCCTCGCGAGGGTCTTGAGCATGTGTTGATGAAGATGGGCCATACTAGGCCACTCCTTGCGCCACGCCGTAGGCCGCAGGTAGGCAAGTCTGGGTACCCCCGTTACCAGAACGCCGATAGTAGCCCCCGGGCCTAAGGCGCGCTTGGACTTGGCTTAGTAGAGAAGCGAAGAGGCAAGTACGAAGCGCCGCGGGCCCCAATAGCCTGCGGCCTTGGGCGCCGTGTGGCGGTTGATTGGACGTGGGCGTCCTGGTTCCCCCATGACGCCTTGGTAACTGCACGAATTGACAAGTCCCTGCATGCAAAACAGGTCATGATTACCTGTGATCGTGGAGGCCGACGGTTGGCCTCCCTCGGCTATATGTACAGAACGGCGCGAGCCCCTCCGGTTCATCCCTCCTTGCTACTCTCTGTCTTCTTCTCGACCGCTCACCGTCCCCATGGCTCCGCTGAAGAGGTTCTCGGTCGCGGAGAAGGGGAAGGCTCGCAAGGAAGGGCCCTGCTCCCCTCCGACCAAGCGCGGCCGGGGCCGCCCTCGTAAGCACCCCACTGCCCCTGCTGCGGCCTCCCGGGGCCGTGGAAGCAGCCCTCTGTGCAGCGGTGGGCGTCCGGTCGCCATCGAGAGGTACGCTGGGGCTGTGCGACCCCCAAGGCCGCGCTTCTGCTCGGCGGAGGTGCTGCCGGAGTTCGTCGTGTGGTCGGCGGACCCGACCGGCACCTGGCTCCAACTTCCCCGTTTCTTCATAGGTGAGCTTCCGGCTGGTGCCCCAGGCGGCCTTTGGCTTCAGGCAGATGGTTGCTGCAGCAGGTCCTCTTGGGCTACCCTGGAGGTCTCCACCGCCAGGGAGGCGGCCTTGACCTGTGGCTGGCAAACATTTGCCCGCGCGCGCGGCCTGCACCGATGTTGCACTCTACACTTCAAGTTCGACAGCGACGCCACCCTCTACGTGAGGGTGTTCAGGGAAGACAGCCGCCGTGCTGGGTGCTGCCCCGAAGACGATGACCACGGCCACGCGCCCGGCCTCGGTGTTGGTCGGGGTGAAGGGGGCGGAGGGCGCGCGGGTAGCAGAGCCCGAGATCCACCAAGCTCCGGCGACCCCCCTTCGGGTAGCAGCTCCTCCAGTGGTGGTCGCGACCAGCCCCCTTGTCGGTGTCAAAACTAGCGGATCTCGGGTAGGGGGTCCCAAACTGTGCGTCTAGGCGGATGGTAACAGGGGACAAGGGACACGATGTTTTTACCCAGGTTCGGGCCCTCTCGATGGAGGTAAAACCCTACTCCTGCTTGATTAATACTGATGATATGGGTAGTACAAGAGTAGATCTACCACGAGATCAGAGAGGCTAAACCCTAGAAGCTAGCCTATGGTATGATTGTTGTTCGTCCTACAGACTAAAACCCTCCGGTTTATATAGGCACTGAAGAGGGTTAGGGTTACATAGAGTCGGTTACAATGGTAGGAGATCTACATATCCGTATCGCCAAGCTTGCCTTCCACGCCAAGGAAAGTCCCATCCAAACACGGGACGAAGTCTTCAATCTTGTATCTTCATAGTCTAGGAGTCCGGCCAAAGGTGATAGTTCGGCTATCCGGACACCCCCTAATCCGGGACTCCCTCAGTAGCCCCCGAACCAGGCTTCAATGGCGATGAGTCCGGCGCGTAGATTGTCTTCGGCATTGTAAGGCGGGTTCTTCTCCAAATCATGTGTACCTGTTGAATAACGTCCGGCTTCCTGTAAATATTGCGCTCCTCGGCTTCCACACCAAATTATGGCCATCTTCCACGTGTTGAACGAATGCGAAAAGCCAGGGTATTTTTTCATTTACCCTCCTAGATGCGCAAATGAGCTGCCTATAAAAGAGACGAGGATCTAGATCCGAATCACACCATCCTCCCTTCGCGAGCATTCATTAGAGCGCATCTGACAGGAATCCATTCCATCATGGACAGTCGACGCGGCTCCTCCTCTCGCCCTCCCAGCCCTCAGCCTGGAGATTGGGAGAGATGCTCCATCCCGCACGGCGAGTTAGTGATGCTCCAAACCAAAGGATTTCTTCCCCCAACCTTCATGGTTCCGGTTTGAGTCGGACTCGCCACCTATAAGGGCGGAAAGCAAGCAGAGAGCGTCCCCAGCCCCTCCAAAGGAGAGCGGGTATGCCTTGTCTCTTATTTGATAAGAGGGCTCGGATTTCCAATTCATCCGTTTCTCTGGGGGCTCCTGGAGTTCTACGGCCTCCAGTTGCACAACCTTACGCCTGCCTCCATTTTGCATATTGCGGGCTTCGTGGCCCTTTGCGAGCTGTTTTTGGGCATCGAGGCTCATTTTGCACTATGGAAGAAGCTGTTTTGCCTTGTGCCCCGTTCTCAAGAGGGGTCAATATATCAAGTGGGCGGAGCCGAACTATGGCCCATCGCCGGGACCGGATATCTATCCAGAACCCAAAGAAGGCGTCTAAAGACTGGCCTTCGGAATGGTTTTATATAGAAGATGTCCCCCTGCCAGACCCTGTTCGGATCGGCCTCCCTGAGTTCAATAACGCTCCTTTGAAGAAACGCCTAAGCTGGCGTCCACGGAGCCCTCAGAAGGAAAATGACAGGGACGTCCTTTACCTGATGAGCCGAATAAGGTTGTTAGCTCATTCCGGACTGACCATGATCGGGGTCATGGCCACATGCATTATGCGGGGGGTGCAACCGCTCCAGTATAGAGGCCACCCCATGTGGGATTTCAACGGGGAGGATGATGCCACCCGCTGTGGCCGTAAGGGGGCGGGATCGGTCGCCGATCTGATGAAGATCTTGTCCGCATTGTACAAGGGAGAAGAGGAGGAATTTCTCTGCGTCAATCCACGGGACGGATTTTCTATGAACAATCCTCCAAGCTGGGTAAGCGGACATTTATTTTTGCTTATCCGATCCATACTCCCATAGTCAAGTATCTAATTTTGTGATTTCGACGCAGGAACTGCGCCGGGCCGTAAAGGATATAAACAGCCTGCTTCCACAACCCGAGGATCCGGAACGGTTCCTCGATCCGACCTCCCAAGAGGATCCGGACATATCGGTGGAGCTGATCGATGGGGTATTTCACCAACTGAGCATCGATAATGCCTTGGTCGCCATTATGGCCGATTACCCCGGAATACTTCCAGCCTCGCAGGTAACTGAGACCGAAGTCCCAATACTTTGAAAATGACCCATCCGTGCTTGTTTTTTATCACCTTCTACCAATGGTGTTTCGCAGGGGAAGTCCTTGAGACGGAAGGCCGAGCCTGCGACGGCTAGTCAACACGGGACAGCAAGGCCCAATAGGCTGAAAAGAAGTGCAGTCCAGATTGAAACGGCGGTGCAACGGTATGGCATGTCATCTTACTCCCAGGTTTTATTCCCGGGAAGCATACTAACGCTCGTGCTTTTTCAGGAAGAAGAGCGCTCGCCGGACTATATCCGGAGAGGTTGCCAATCAATCCTCCGCTCGCCAGGCTCCAAAGCCAGGTCCAAAAGCGGAGGCGAACACGAGGCGTGCGTCGGATGCTCCTCCGACAGAGGATGCCGACAGGTTATCTGCCACCAATTCCGAGGTGGAGAGTGCCATGAATCACAGGCGTCGCTGGACAGTTCTTCGTGACGCATGTTTCTCCCCAGAGGCATTGGATGCCTTCAATTCGGGAGATGCGCACCTCCGTGCCGCTCAAAATGGTCTAGCCAGAGCCAGGGAGCAGTATGTAAAAGACATACGGGTGAGAAAAATTGACAGTTATATATGCCAGTAGCCCGCGAGACTTGAAATAGTTAGAATAACTGATTTAAGGATCATTTATTGTGCAGGATCTTACAGAAAAGAATACCCAACTGTCCCAGGAGCTGGAGGAGTGCAAAGCCCAACTTGAGGCCGCACTAGCCGCAGCGGGGGAAGCCAAAGAGACCCCCTCTGGTAATATATGCTTCAAAAGATAAGTAATTTGTGAAGTGCGGCGTGTGTATAAGTCTGACAATAATATTACAGATGGCGCCGGGATAGATCCGGACAAGCAACAACTCATGCGCCGGTTAAAGGTCGGCGAGAATGTGCTTACAAGGGTGAGGCAAGAGAAAATAATCTCCAAGATGCCAACACCCAGCTGGGTGAGGAACTAAAGGATGTTCGTGCCCAGCTGTCTGACTCCGTTAAGGAGAATCGGCGGCTTCGACGCGGCATTTTTAGTAAGTGCTTAAATGAACTTTGAAAAAGAGTTCGGCGAGGAAGTCGACTAACAGAGGTATGTCTGTAGGTATGCTCACAGGCCGTCCTGCAGAGGAAATGCCCAGTTCTACGGGTGACCTTCTTCTCGAGCCCTTGCAACTGCACGAACGAGTTCGACAGGTGATGAAAGGCGTCGCCCAGGCCTTATGGCCATCTCTCTCCCTGCCCGAAGGCCTTGGGGAGCTTGCAGAGAGGCTTCAGGGAGCGCGGCGGCGCTTCCGATTATGGAAGATATCGTCCTGCTGTCAAGGCGCCAGGGAGGCCTGGGCCATGGTGAAGACGCAGTACACGAAGGCAGACCCAAACCACATGGCCGAGGTCGGACCTGTGGGGCCTGATGGGAAGGAGATCCATGTGAGCTTAGTGTACGGCCAAGTAGAGTTGGCCGCAAAGTATTCCCAGTAGGACTGTAAACTAGACAGCCTATTAGATGGCATTGAAGAGGAATACAATCAGTCGAATTGACTGTGTAATTTAAGATGACATGTAAAATGCCTTCTAGCCGGATTGTAGATCGTTTGTCATAGCGGACCTTTTGGCTTCAACCTCGGGACCCAATAGTCCGGAGTGTGTCCGAATACCCTCGCGGTTATATAAGAACCGGGGCATGCGTGGAGACCAGGCGTAGGGGTCATTAGTGCTTTATCAGACAAGTGCCCAACTAGTTATGTTATATTACATGGTTAGTAAGAAACATCTTCCAGGGAGAATAGTTCCGTTAGGGGTTCCTTTCCCTGGGAGGCATGCCCTAAAGTGCATGTCCGGACTGCGAAAAAAGCAGAAAAACATTTGGGGGCAGATAAATAAATAGGTAAGAAATCGTCTTTTAGTTCTCCGACCGAATATTCCCTTAAGAACGCTAGCTTTCGGCTTCACCCAGTCTGAGGTACACATCCGGCTGACCCGGCAGTAACAATCACAGAGGTGCTCCCTTTACCACCTAGCCGAACAATCGGGAACATAGGGGTAAGCACAGGAGCCAGGCAACCCAGCTTGGCCAAAACTTAAGTCATATCGATGCATATAATGGTGAATAAAAGGTACATGCGGAAGTGTGACACATGTGTTGGGCATGAAGCCCGTATAAATAAGCTTCTGTTAAAGAAGCCCCCAGGTATAATGAGCGCGGATAGCGCGTCAAGTGTGTGCGAACAATGCACAAACAAGCTTTCAAAGGCTGTAATAGAAAAGGAGGGAGAAGGAGAGAAACAGAAGATAGCTAATATGCAAAATATAGACGGAGGAAGGAGACGAACTTAGAATCTGGTGCTAGGCTTAGAATCTTCGGAGACGGGCTGCGTTCCATGGGTTCGCTCGAGTCATTTATCCGATGCATCTTGCAGATGGTACGCTCCACCGGTCAGGACTTGGTCGATGATAAAGGGACCTTCCCATTTGGGCTTGAGTTTGTCCTTTTTCTTGTCTGGCAGGCGTAGAACTAACTCGCCAACGTTGTAAGTTTTGGCCCGTACTTCTCTGCTTTGATATCTTTGAGCTTGCTGTTGATAGAATGCAGAACGGGCTTTTGCCACGTCACGCTCCTCCTCCAATGCGTCCAAACTGTCCTGCCGATCGAGCTCGGCTTCTCTTTCTTCATACATGCGCACATGAGGCGAGTCATGAATTATGTCACAGGGCAGAACTGTCTCTGCGCCGTATACCATAAAGAATGGTGTAAATTCGGTGGTGCGATTCAGAGTGGTCCGCAGCCCCCAGAGTACGGAGTCGAGCTCCTCTACCCAGTGTGTGTTAGATTCCTTGAGGGACCGCACTAATCTGGGTTTGATGCCGCTCATGATTAGACCATTTGCTCGCTCGACTTGACCGTTAGTTTGAGGGTGATAGACTGAAGCATAGTCGAGCTTGATGCCCATGTTTTTGCACCAGAGTTTGACCTCGTCGGCCGTAAAGTTCGTGCTATTATCAGTGATGATGCTATGGGGGACGCCGTAACGTTGTACGACCCCTGATATGAAGTCTATCACCGGTCCGGATTCGTCCATCTTAACAGGTTTGGCCTCTATCCATTTGGTGAATTTATCCACCATGACCAGTAGGTATTTTTGCTTGTGGGTTCCTCCTTTAAGGGGTCCAACCATGTCAAGCCCCCAGACCACGAAGGGCCAGGTTATGGGTATAGTTTTGAGGGCGGTGGGTGGCATGTAGCTTTGATTAGCAAAGAGCTGGCAACAGACGCATCATTGGACTAAGTCCTGAGCATCTGCCCGGGCCGTCGGTCAATAAAATCCTGTACGGAAGGCCTTGCCTACAAGGGCCCGGGCTGCGGCGTGGTGCCCGCCGAGTCCGGCATGAATATATGCCAGAAGATTCCGCCCTTCCTCTTCGGAGATACACCTTTGAAGGACTCCGGTTGTGCTTTTCTTGTAAAGCTCTCCCTCATGGACCTTATAGGCTTTAGATCGCCGCACTATGCAGCGGGCTTTGTTTTGGTCCTCGGGAAGTTCCTGCCTGGTTAGGTAGGCTAGGAATGGTTCCGTCCACGGGGCAATGACTGCCATTATTACGTGGGCTGAGGATGTTACTTCGTTGGCAGAACCACCGATTGTGTCAGAATGTTCGGTGTCGGGCAGTGTGGTTGGGTCCGGCTTGTTATTTCTGGATTCCCCCTCCCATATCACGGATGGCTTGAACAACCTCTCTAGGAAGATGTTGGGAGGGACGGCATCGCGCTTTGAGCTAACGCGTGCCAATACGTCTGCTGCCTGGTTGTTATCCCGGGCTATATGGTGAAATTCGAGCCCCTCAAACCGAGCTGACATTTTTAGGACGGTGTTGCGATAAGCTGCCATTTTCGGATCCTTGGCATCGAAGTCTCCATTTATTTGGGCTATCGCGAGGTTCGAATCCCCGCGCACCTCTAGGCGTTGAATGCCCATGGAGACTGCCATCCGGAGGCCATGTAGAAGGGCCTCGTATTCAGCTGCATTGTTGGAGTCCGTATACATTATCTCGAGTACGTATTGAACCGTATCTCCAGTTGGGGACGTCAGAGCGATGCCGGCCCCAAGACCAGCCAATATTTTGGAGCCATCGAAGTGCATGATCCAGTTGGAATATGCACCATACTCTTTAGGGAGTTCGGCTTCAGTCCATTCGGCGACGAAGTCGGCCAAAACTTGCGACTTAATAGCTCGCCGTGGCTTATAGGTTATGTCGAACGGGAGGAGCTCAATGGCCCATTTGGCAATCCAGCCCATCGCGTCGCGGTTGTTTATAATGTCATTAAGAAGTACTTCGGAGGCTACTGTTATCGAACACTCTTGGAAGTAGTGTTGCATCTTCCGGGATGCCATGAACACCGCGTACGCTATCTTTTGATAATGCGGGTACCGTGACTTGCATGGAGTTAGGACAGTGGACACGTAGTAAACTGGTTTTTGAAGGGGGGACTTGTGTCCGTCTGTTTCTCGTTCGACAACGAGCACCGCGCTCACAACTTGATGAGTTGCCGCGATATATAATAGCATTGGTTCACCCGTGTTGGGCGCGACCAGGACCGGGTTTGTTGCCAATATGGCTTTTATTTCTTCGAGTCCGGCCGTGGCGGCATCCGTCCACTCGAAGTGTTCGGTGCGTCGGAGGAGGCGATAAAGGGGTAATGCCTTTTCTCCTAAACGGGAGATAAAGCGGCTTAGAGCCGCCATGCATCCCGTCAATTTTTGTATTTGTTTGAGGTCCTTTGGGATATCCAATTGTGACAGAGCTCGGATCTTGGATAGGTTTGCTTCAGTTCCTCTACCGGATACAATGAAGCCCAAGAGCTTTCCGGCTGGTACACCGAAAACACATTTTTCCGGGTTAAGCTTATGTCATATGTTCGGAGATTATCGAACGTGAGCCTCAAATCGTCTACTAGAGTTTCGACGTGCTTGGTTTTGACGACCACATCATCTACGTATGCTTCCATTGTTTTGC
Organism: Triticum dicoccoides; assembly: GCF_002162155.2. Taxonomy (NCBI): domain Eukaryota; kingdom Viridiplantae; phylum Streptophyta; class Magnoliopsida; order Poales; family Poaceae; genus Triticum; species Triticum dicoccoides. The sequence continues at coordinate 463,555,464 of NC_041383.1, read as the reverse complement.
CGATCGGGTTTGCCAGACATGTCTGAATCATGCGCTGATATGTTGCGCTGGCGTTTTTGAGCCCAAAGGGCATTGTGTTGAAGCATAATGGGCCGTATGGGGTGATGAATGCCGTTGCGGCCTGGTCGGGCTCTGCCATCTTAATTTGGTGGTGGCCGAAGTATGCGTCGAGGAAACACAATGAATCGTGTCCTGCGGTAGCGTCGATAATTTGATCGATGTGGGGGAGTGGGAAGGGATCCTTTGGGCAAGCCTTGTTGAGGTCCTTAAAATCAACGCATAGGCGCCGAGATTTGTCCTTCTTTGGTGCCATCACTAGGTTTGCTAGCCTGTCCGGATGTTTTATATCTCTGATGAATCTGGCCTCCAATAATTTGGCTAGCTCCTCTCCCATGGCCTGTCTCTTGGGTTCAGAGAAACGCCGAAGAGCCTGTTTGACTGGCTTGAATCCTTTTAGGATGTTTGGGCTGTGCTCGGCCAGCCGGCGTGGGATTCCTGGCATGTCTGAAGGGTGCCATGCAAAAATGTCCCAATTTTCGCGTAGGAATTCTCGTAGTGCGGCGTCTACATCAGGGTTTAATTGTGCCCCAATGGAGGCCGTTTTTGTAGGGTCTGTTGGATGGACTTGGAATTTAACTATTTCGTCCGCTGGTTTAAAGGAGGTGGACTTGGATCTCTTATCGAGTATCACATCGTCCCTATTCACCATGGAGCGCAGCGCAGTGAGTTCCTCGGCCGCTAGGGCTTCGGATAGTGCATCAAGGGCCAGTGCGGCTGTCTTATTTTCGGCGCGGAGTGCTATGTCCGGGTCACTAGCAAGAGTGATGATTCCGTTAGGCCCGGGCATTTTGAGCTTCATGTACCCGTAATGGGGTATAGCTTGAAAAATTGTGAATGCATCTCGCCCTAATAGAGCGTGATATCCGCTGCTGAACGGGGCCACTTGGAACGTGACCTCCTCGGACCTGTAATTATCCGGCGTGCCGAACACCACATCCAGTGTGATTTTTCCTGTACAGCATGCTTCCCGACTGGGGATTATTCCTCTAAAGGTTGTGCTGCTTCGCTCAATGCGGCTCCAGTCTATTTCCATTTTTCGGAGGGTTTCCTCGTAAATGAGGTTCAATCTGCCGCCACCCTCCATGAGTACCTTGGTAAGGCGAAAATTGTCCACTATTGGACTGAGGACCAATGCGGCTGGTGCTCGGGCTGTTCGGAATTTAGGTTCGTCACTGGCATTAAAGGTAATAGCCGTGTCACTCCATGGGTTTATTGTTGCTACTTGGTAGACTTCGGCAAGGCTACGGAGTGTTCGTTTCCGCATATTATTTGATGTGAAAGTCTCGAAGACTGTTAATACCATACTGGTATCCTTGGGCTGGTGCTCTGGAGTTAGAAGCTCTTCGCCACTTTTGGCCACCTGCCGTAGTATCCAACATGCTCATGGTCCATCGAGCCATCCTTCTAGTACGGTTCCATTCCCTATAGAGGGTTTTTGCTTTTTGGTGTTTAACTCAGGTGCCCGGCGATAATGCACCCTTTTATTTTAGACTGGGGTTGTATTCAGGGCCGGATTGTCCCAAAATTTGATTTCGGTTTTCCATGCGCTTTCCATCTCACAGTACTTTCGTACTATGGACGCCAATTCAGCGAAGCGTGTAATTTCACGACGGCTTACGGCGTTGGGGATTCCCTTGTCCGTGCAATTATTGCAGAAGAATGAAATCGCGTCCTCCTCGCGGTAGTCCTTTATCCTGTTTATAACCAAGAGGAATCTGGCCCAGTAATGGTGTACTGTTTCTGCGGTCTCTTGCCGGATTTGGGATAGATCGTTTATGTTTGGGTGGGCGGGTGGAATTAAATTCGGAACCCCGTCCAATCTAAGACTCAGGGGCCAAGAAGTTTCCGAACTTGGAAGCTTGGGTTCTTGGAAGTTGTCCAATGAATCTAGCCTGCCGCCTGACTTTAGGTTCAGGGCTTGAGTGACGTCCTCCCCTCCGCGGGAATCCGGCATGGAGGGATCGGGAATCCGGACATAGCTAGTCCTTAAAATAGAGAAAGGGTCGCCGTATTGTTCCTCAACCACAGCAACATGGTGGGTAACCTGGGGAGAGTTGATCTCTCTCAGATCGGGTTTAGGCCCAATCTGATCGTAATCTGTAGCGACTCCCAGGGCGGCGATGCGATCCAAGAGCTCGTTTAAGGAAGAGAGCTCCATCGGATCTAACTGCTCGGCGAGTTTCGAGTTAACGTGAAGATTGCTTTTGATGACCCAAGAAGTCATCGTCGGCGCGGTGGCCGAACAGGCGGTCATAAGAAAACCGCCTAGCCGGAGAGTTTGGCCGATGGCCAAAGCTCCTTTATAAATAGTGCCATCTTTAAAGACGGGATGAGGCATCCTTCCTGATGGCGACAGCACAGAGGAACTCTCAATGAAAGCACCAATGTCGGTGTCAAAACTAGCAGATCTCGGGTAGGGGTTCCCTAACTGTGCGTCTAGGCGGATGGTAACAGGAGACAAGGGATACGATGTTTTTACCCAGGTTCGGGCCCTCTCGATGGAGGTAAAACCCTACTCTTGCTTGATTAATACTGATGATATGGGTAGTACAAGAGTAGATCTACCACGAGATCAGAGAGGCTAAACCCTAGAAGCTAGGCTATGGTATGATTGTTGTTCGTCCTACGGACTAAAACCCTCCGGTTTATATAGGCACCGAAGAGGGTTAGGGTTACACAGAGTCGGTTACAATGGTAGGAGATCTACATATCCATATCGCCAAGCTTGCCTTTCACGCCAAGGAAAGTCCCATCTGGACATGGGACGAAGTCTTCAATCTTGTATCTTCATAGTCCAGGAGTCCGGCCAAAGGTGATAGTTCGGCTATCCGGACACCCCCTAATCCGAGACTCCCTCACCCCTCGTCGTCGCTCTCGTTTGGGAGAGGGCAGCGGGTCGGCCCGCCGCCGCGCTCCGGTGAAGCGGGAGACGGAATCCAGCTGAGCTTCGGAGGCAGTACGATCCTTCGCTGAGAGCTGGCACCGAGCAAGTCGTCCCCCTTTTGCTTTCCTTTCTCTCCTGCGCGAAAAGAATGTAATCCGTTGCCCCGCAGGGTGTGCTGAACTGTTGCTGTTTTAATTGGTGCGTCGTTTCTACTGCTTATGCGCTATGTTTTCATTCTGTGTGCCTATGCATGGAAATCACTTAGCTTAGGGGGCTCATCGCGGTCCTCGCCTCCCGAGGCCAGCGCCTCGTCCTGCGCCTTGTGTCCTGCAGAGTTTAGTCAGCAGGGGTAGTCTCCAGCCCTGGTAGTGAGGGGAACCAACCCAGAACCCTGCGATCGTGTCGCGATGCCCGTGGGGCCCGGACCGGGAGGGGTGCTCCCGCAGCGGACTCGAATCAGGGAAGTTCCAAATTACTGGGCAGAAAACACTCGCGAGGGTGCCCACGCTCCCCCCTCGTGAGACTTTGCGGGAGAAAACGAAACGAACAAGTGAAACGGAAGAGTCGCGAGCTCGAAATGGCAACAGCTTCAGAAAAAACTTCAAATAGGAACAAACATGCCAACTGCAGAAAGCAAATGAAAGAAGTCGCGTCCGGCACCTAGTCTAGTCTTCGACGCCTTCTCACCAGCGCGGAGCTAAGTGCTGCCACTGGGCGTGGGCGGGAGCCCCCGAGGCCCGAGGGCGGCACTCCGGAGACTCCGGGGCGTGTACAGCCCCACTCATTATTACGTGAGAGTGTCACGGGCGGCGAGCTTCACAGGCGTTTGCCTTCTTCACAGGCACCGGGCCTTTTCCAAAACACAACTACTTCACATGCGTTCGCCTTCTTCACAGGCACCGGGCCTTTTCCCAAAGCACAGCTTCTTCACAGGCATTTGCCTTCTTCACAGGCACCGGGCCTTTTCCCAAAACACAGCTTCTTCACAGGCATTCGCCTTCTTCACAGGCACCGGGCCTTTTCCCAAAACACAGCTTCTTCACAGGCATTCGCCTTCTTCACAAGCACCGGGCCTTTTTCAGGGGTAAAACCTTCGGAGGTGTTGGATGTTCCACGCGTTCTGGATGGGCACCCCCTCCTCGGTCTCCAAGCGTGCGGAGCCGGGCCTGGAAACATGGACAACCTTAAACGGGCCCTCCCACATGGGAGAGAGCTTGTGCAGCCCCTCCCTGGAGAGAACCCGTCTGAGCACGAGGTCCCCTACCTCGAGAGTCCTGGGGCGGATGTTGTGGCAGTGGTATCGCCGCAGTGCTTGTTGGTACCTTGCTGCCCGCAGCGCGGCTTCTCGGCGATGCTCCTCCCCCAGCAAGAGATCCGTCCCCCGCATGGCGTCCTGCTGCGCTTCGTCGAACGCCAGGACCCACGCGGAACGACGACTGACCTCGTGAGGGAGAACGGCTTCAGCCCCATAAACCAGAAAGAATGGGGTCTCGCCAGTCGGCTTGGTTGCGGTCGTGCGGATTGACCACAGCACAGACTGGATCTCGTTGTACCAGCCCCTGCCACAGGCCTCCAGCTTCTTCTTGAAGGTCCTGGTCTTGAGGCCCCTCAGGACCTCTGCGTTGGCTCGCTCGGCCTGACCGTTGATTCGCGGGTGCGCCACCGAAGCGTAGCATATCTGCGTTCCAAGGTTAGCACAGTATTTTTTGAAGAGGTTACTGGTGAACTGCGAAAGTTGTCGGTGATGATACGGTTCGGCACCCCGAATCGGCTCACGAGGCCCTTGATGAACTTGACCGCGGAGCTTACGGGGATGGTGCGGACAACTTCCACCTCAGCCCACTTGGTGAACTTGTCCACGGCAACGTAGAGGTAGCGGTAGTCCCCTGGCGCCCGAGGGAACGGGCCTAGGATATCCAGTCCCCAGACTGCGAAGGGCCACGAGTGGGGTATAGTCTACAGACCTCCCGCCGGCTGATGGATCTGCTTGGCATGCAACTGGCAGGCCTCGCAAGCTTTCACCAGCTCTGCAGCGTCATTGAGCACCGTGGGCCAATAGAACTCGCTGCGGACCGCCTTGCCGACGAGAGTTCGTGACGACGAGTGATGCCCACAGTCGCCACCGTGTATGTCCGCCAGTAGCTCCTTCCCTTGCTCCCTGGAAATGCAACGTAGAGACACGTCGTTCAGTCGTCTTCGGTAGAGTTCCCCATCCTTAAGGCAGTATGTTGTGGCCTGCCGTGCCACACGCTCCGCCTCCTCCTCCTTTTCCGGCAACGTGCCTTGGGCCAGGTAACTCCTGAGCTCCATGATCCAGCACCCCTCCTGAGGTTCCAGTGCCAGGAGCAGGCACGCTCCTGACGTCGGGCCATAGACTGGGGCTCCCGAGGCAGGCGGCTGGGGGAGCTCCCCCCGAGGTTGCGCCGTGCTTGATAGTGATGGCGTCGCCGAGGGCTTGAAGAGCCGCTCCTCGAAGACGCCAGGCTCCTGAGGTAGCCGCCTGGATGCCCTTTTTGTGATGTCATCAGCCTCTTGATTGGTGCCTCGAGGCACATGCTGCAACTCCAGCCCCCAAAACTGCTTCTCCATCCTATGGACCTCCGCGAGGTAGGCTTCCATGTGCTTGTCCTTTGGTTCGTACACTTTATTGGAGAAGTTGACAAGGAGCTGCGAATTACCCTTGATGGTGAGGCGCTTCACCCCCAGGGCGACTGCGGCCTTCAGGCCTGCTATCAGGCCTTCGTATTCTGCTATGTTGTTGGAGACCTTTTCCCCATGCTAAAAACAGAGTTGCACGGCATAGTAGAGCTTGTCTTGAGTGGGGGATACGAGTACCGCACCAGCCCCTGCGCCGTGTCGGGAGAATGCCCCGTCAAAGTACATGACCCATCCGTCCGGCGCCTCGCTCCCTGGGGAGAGTGATCGATCCTCGTCAGCCTCGAGGCCTGGCGCCTCTGCCCATTCCGCCATGAAGTCCGCAAGCGCAGCCCCTTTGATGACTCTGGTTATGCTGAATTCTATCTGAAACGCCTGCAGCTCGATGTTCCACTCAGCGACTCTTCCAGCTGAGTTGGGGCTCCTGAGCACCCTTTCCAAGGGGTAAGCTGAGACAACCTTGATGGGATGGCCTAGGAAATAGTGTCGCAGCTTGCGCGAGGCCACCAATAGTGCGAGGAGGAGTTTCTGGGGCATGGGGTACCGCGCCCTTGCGTCCCGCAATACCGTGGTGATGAAGTACACAGGGTGCTCGACTAGGTTGGGAGTGTTGGTGCCACTAGCGTCCTTCGGAGGCCGGGGCGCCTCCTGAGACAACGGAGCCCCCGGCGACTGGTTGCCTGGAGGAGGGGCCTCCTTTGTTTCGGGTGTGCCTTCCTTCTGTGGCTGGTCCTCCTTGGCTGCAGCCGCGGTCGCTGTGAGGCCCTCTCGGCCCTGCTTTGCTTTAACCCGGACGGTCGCTGCGGCCTTGGTCCTACACTCCTCCCTAACAGCCACCAGGGCTGCACTGGCAGAGTAGGGGGTGACCGCAAGGTAGAGCACCAGGGGCTCCTGAGGGCGCGGAGCCACCATCACCGGGGGGCTGGTCAAGTACCTCTTGAGGTCCTGGAACGCCTTGTCGGCCTCTTCAGTCCATTCAAAGGGGGCCTTCTTCTTCATCAGCTTGAAGAAGGGCAGCGCTTGTTCCCCCAGCTTGGAGATGAAACGCCCTAGTGCGGTCACGCGCCCGGTGAGCTTCTGCATCTCTCTAAGGGTCTTCGGCGGGCTCATGTCCTCGACTGCTGTTACCTTTTCCGGGTTGGCCTCGATGCCCCGGTGGGATACTAGGAAACCCAGGAGCTTGCCCGAGGGGGCTCCAAACACACACTTCTCCGGGTTGAGCCGCAGGTCCACCTTATTAAGGCTCGCGAAGGTTTCCTACAAGTCATGTATCAGAGTTTTTTCCTCCCGAGACTTTACCACAATGTCATCAACATAAGCCTCAGCATTCCTCCCGAGCTGCCGACCCAAGGCGATGTGCATTAGCCGCTGAAAGGTCGCACCGGCATTGCGCAACCCGAATGGCATGCACGTATAGCAGTACACCCCGCATGGGGTCAGGAAGGCCTTCTTTTCCACATCTTCTACTGCCATCTTGATCTGGTGGTAGCCGGAGAAGGCATCCAGAAAACACAACAAGTCGCACTCGGCGGTGGAGTCGACGATCTGGTCGATGCGAGGGAGAGGGAACGGATCCTGCGGGCAGGCCTTGTTGAGGTTGGTGAAGTCGACACACATGCGTTCCTTTCCCCCCTTCTTCGGCACGACCACAGGGTTAGCCAGCCAGTCTGGGTAGCGGACCTCGCGAATGACCCCCGCCGCCTCCAACTTGCGGGTCTCTTGGACGATGAAAGCTTGCTTCTCAGTGGACTGCCGCCTCGCCTTATGCTTCACTAGGCGCACGTTAGGGCACACATTGAGGTGATGCTCGATTACACCCCTCGGGACCCTTGCCAGCTGATCAGGTTCCCACGCGAATACCTTCTTGTTCGCATGCAGGAATTTTACCAAAGCTTCCTCCTGTTCGGGCTCGAGGTTTGCGCCCATGGTGAAGGTAGCACTGGTGGATCCGTCCTCGTCAACCAGTACCTGCTTGGTTTCCGCCTTGTCCTGAGTGAATAGCTGCTTCTTCTTGGCCGGTGCAGCCCCCTTGGGTTCAGAGGTGTCTGAGTCGGCGGGCTGCGCCGCCACTATGGCCTTGAAGGCAAGCTTGAGCGCTTGCAACGCGTCCCCGGTGTCCCTAGTCACGGTGAGGACGCCGCTACTCCCGGGCATCTTCATGAGGTTGTATGCCGGGTGAGTTGCAGCCATGAAACGGGCTAGCGCCGGGTAGCCAAGGATGGCGTTGTAGGGGAGGCTGATGGGGGCGATGTCGAAGTCGATTAGCTCCGTGCGGAAGTTGTCGTATGTGCCGAAAGTCACCGGAAGGCGGATCTTCCCCAGGGAGCCGGTGTAGCCACCTCCGACGCCCAAGAAGGGATTGCTGGGCTGCAGCCGTTCCAGCGGTACGTGGAGAAGGCTGAAGGCCTCTACTGAGAGCACGCTGAGGCCAGCGTCGCCGTTGATGAGGGTCTTGGTGACCGCCACATTGCAGATGGTGGGGGTGCATAACATCGGGAGCGCGCCCGAGCAGGCCGAGTTGGAGGGGTGATCATCTGAGCTGAAGGCCAGATCGACTTTAGGTGCCGCCCAACCCGGAGGCGCCCCGCGCGGCACAAATGCGGCGCCGATTGGGCGGACGAATGGCTTGATGTGGTGGCCTAAAGGTGGTGCCTGCGATCCGCCCAGGAGTGCTGCGACGACTAGGGGTGCCGGCGCAGCATGATGGGCGAGGAAGAGGTTGCGCAACTCCTCCCAGGAGGCCACAGAAGCCGCCGGTAGGTGGAGCAGCCACATGCGCGGGACGCCGGTGAGGGCCATGGGCAGCCAGTTAGCCATGACCCTGTCATCGCCTCCGTCCTTGAGGACGGCTTCTTCATATGCTAGAAGGAAGGCCAGTGGGTCGGCCGCGCCGTCGTAGCGCGGCAGCATGCCCGGCTTGAACTTGTTCGGCCACTGCACCTGTCGCAAGGTGGGGGCCAGGGCTCGAAGCCCCCTGGTTCCCGCGCCGGCGTCGACAACCGGAGCGGGCAGTACATTGGCCGCCATGAGGGCGGAGCGCGACGCTGATGGAGAACGGGTCGACGGAAGGGAGAGCTCCGGCGCACCCCTACCTGGCGCGCCAAATATCGGATTTCGGGTTCCGGCAGACCCTTGAGGTTCGAACACTGGGGTGCGCACAGAGATCACACCCCCAGCCTACTCATGTCTCACCGCCTCGCTAGGATCTAAACTACATGAAGAACAACACTAGGGACACAAGATTTATACTGGTTCAGGCCACCATTGTGGTGTAATACCCTACTCCAGTTTGTGGTGTATGGATTGCCTCTGGGGCTGATGAGGAACAGTACAAGGGGAGAACAGCCTCGCGAGGGTCTGTTCTTGGTTGAGGCGATGAACTGCTAGGGGAGTTCAGTCGCCTCTCTCTCTTTGTATCTTGGATGCGGATCCCATCAGATCTCTCCTCTTTGCGGGTGGCTAGTCCTATTTATAGGTGAAGGCCCCGGGCCTCTTCCCAAATATTGAGCGGGAAGGGCGCCAACAATTGGCCATTTTGAAGGGGAACATCTAGTACACTTATCCTGACTAAAGTTGGTCCTCGACTACCAAAGACCCTGACGATGACGCTGGCTTGGGCTCCACGATGACCTCCATTCTGCCGTCCTGCTGGTCTTGGTCTTGTTGCACCGAAATGGTTGCCTTTGCTTGATACCCTTGCCTGCGCTTGCCCCCTTTGCACCAAAGGGGAAACAAGGACTCTGCGCAGGCCGGCACCCGCCTGGCGCCCGCCTGGCCTTGGTCGTCATGGCTTGCGTCACGGGCACCTCGTGAGGTACCCCGCCTTGATCGCTCCATCTCCTTGCGAGCTAGCCTGACGAGGCCGTGCCTGAGGAAGCCTCCTGTCGTCCTTCCCCACGAGTCTTGGACCCTCGCAAGGGTCTTGAGCATGTGTTGATGAAGATGGGCCGTACTGGGCCACTCCTTGAGCCACGCCACAGGCCGCAGGCAGGCAAGTCTGGGTACCCCCGTTCCCAGAACACCGACAAAATATGCATGACTTATTAGTGTGGAGAAATAAGCTTTGTACGAACTTGTTGTGGACGCAATAAAAGCGACGGACTGCATAATAAAGGTTCACATACAAGGGGCAATATAAAGTGACGTTCTTTTGCATTAAGATTCTGTGCATCAACCCTAAACACGCATGACAACCTCTGCTTCCCTCTGCGAAGGGCCTATCTTTTATTATTATCCTCTACCTTATGCAAGAGTCACGGTGATCTTCACCTTTCCTTTTTCATTTTATCCTTTGGCAAGCTCAGCATGTTGGAAAGAACATGATATATATATCTAATTGGATGTGGGGGAGCATGAATTATTATTGTTGACATTACCCTGGAGGTAAAAGGTTGTGGGGCAAAACTATAAGCCCCTATCTTTCTCTGTGTCCGATTAAACCTCCGTAACCACACGTATTGCGTGAGTGTTAGCAATTATGAAGGACTAAGTGATAGTTGAGTATGTGGACTTGCATTTAAGCTCTGACATAGACTCTTTCCGATGTTATGATAATTGCAATTGCTTCAATGACTGAGGGTATAATTTGTTGGTGCCCAATAAGGTTTCTGACTCATACTTTGGCTTTGTGAAAAGATCATCACTTGAACATGAGTAATCATATGACAAAATCTATTTATGTTGCTGTTATGAAATAATCATGATGCCTTCATGTCTGTATTTTTTTTTATCGACGCATCTACCTCTAAACATGAGGACATATTTATTGTTATCGGCTTTTTGCTTGAGGACAATCGAGGTCTAAGCTTGGGGGAGTTGATACGTCCATTTTGCATCATGCTTTTGTATCAATATTTATTGCATTATGGGCTGTTATTTCACGTTATGTCACAATACTTATGGCTATTCTCTCTTATTTTATAAGGTTTACATGAAGAGGGAGAATGTCGGCAGCCGGAATTTTGGGCTGGAAAAGGAGCAAATATTGAAGGACTATTCTGCGCAACTCCAAAAGTCCTGAAACTCCACAGAATACCTTAAAATAAATAAAGAAAAATCGTCACCAAAGATGAAGGCCAGGGGGCCCACACCTTGCTCACGAGGGTGGGGGCGCCCCCTGGGTGCGCCCCCTACCTCATGGGCCCCCTGGTGGCTCTCCGACGTCCATCTTCTCCTATATGAAGTCTTTCGATGAGAAAAAAACAGAGGAGAACCTTTCGGGACGAGACTCCGCCACCACGAGGCGGAACCTTGGCGGAACCAATCTAGGGCTCCGGCAGAGCTGTTCTACCGGGGACACTTCCCTCCGGGAGGGGGAAATCATCACCATCGTCATCACCAACGCTCCTCTCATTGGGAGAGGGCAATATCCATCAACATCTTCACCAGCACCATCTCATCTCCAAACCCTAGTTCATCTCTTGTATCCAATTCTTATCTCCAAGTCCGGGATTGGTGCTAGTAGTTTGCTAGTAGTGTTGATTACTCCTTGTAGTTGATGCTAGTTGGTTTATTTGGTGGAAGATCATATGTTCAGATCCTTTATGCACATTGTTACCCCTCTGATTATGAACATGAATATGCTTTGTGAGTAGTTACGTTTGTTCCTGAGGACAAGGGAGAAGTCTTGCTATTAGTAGTCATGTGAATTTGGTATTCGTTCGATATTTTGATAAGATGTATGTTGTCTAGCCTCTAGTGGTGTTATGTGAACGTCGACTACATAACACTTCACCATTATTTGGGCCTAGAAGAAGGAATTGGGAAGTAATAAGTAGATGATGGGTTGCTAGAGTGACAGAAGCTTAAACCCTAGTTTATGCGTTGCTTCGTAAGGGGCTGATTCGGATCCATATGTTTCATGCTATGGTTAGGTTTACCTTAATACTTTTGTTGTAGTTGCGGATTCTTGCAGTAGAGGTTAATCATAAGTGGGATGCTTGTCCAAGTAAGGGCAGTACCCAAGCACCGGTCCACCCACATATCAAATTATCAAAGTACCGAACGCGAATCATATGAGCGTGATGAAAACTAGCTTGACGATATTCCCATGTGTCCTCGGGAGCGCTTTTCCTATTATAAGAGTTCGTCCAGGCTTGTCCTTTGCTACAAAAAGGATTAGGCCACCTTGCTGCACTTTATTTACTTTTGTTACTTGTTGCTCGTTACAATTTATCTTATCACAAAACTATCTGTTACCAGTTATTTCAGTACTTGCAGAGAATACCTTGCTGAAAACCGCTTATCATTTTCTTCCGCTCCTCGTTGGGTTCGACACTCTTACTTATCGAAAGGACTACGATAGATCCCCTATACTTGTGGGTCATCACCCTCAATGCCTCTGTCGCATGTTACCTCGCCCGCAATCGCCGAGCCAGACCCGCCCGTTGCCAGCTTTCGGCCTCGTGCGCGAAGACCGAGCCAGACCCGCACCTATCGGTTGCCTTTGGCCCCTGGCGGGTTGGTCTAGTTGCACTAGCCGGGTCCGTGTGCATGTCTAGTTGGTGCCTGCTAGGTGGTCCGAGAGGGCCTACCGGACAAGGATCGCCATCACGGGCCAGACATACATGAGGTCTATCTGGACAAGGGTCGCAACGCCAAGAGGTCAAGCACGCATGCACATGCCCACTGTTGGGTTTGTTCGTTCGCTTTGTGCTGAGCAATTTTGGTCGGTCGACTCGAGCCGGCTTGAGGTGTGAGCGTCAGTTGCTCAGCGGCCCGGGCTGTTGAGGCTACCCCGTGATGGGATCCCTGGGGCATTGCCTGGCTTGTGTGAGTCAGGGTGTGTCGAATCGGTATCCTTCGTGGGTGTTTTGGTCTTTTCCTTAAGACGGTTGTGTTTTCCTATAAGTTGGTTGTTTTACACCGCATGTCTGGCACCACACACACTTGTCTCTCTCTTGCTTCACTTTGGTCCTTATGGTGTCGACCGCGACCTCGAGGTGGATATTCTCCGGCGGGATGGTCGACGTCCATAGGGACATCATGTGTGGAAGGGGTCATCACCATGGAGGCCGGTTACGGAGGTGGCAACGCGGTGTCTCGGTGTGTGGAGTATGCGAAGCTTGACTTCAAATCTATACGCAGTATGTTGTTGAATGAAGGGTGTAAAGGTAAAGTTTATTCAACATCTGTTGACAACTTTTCTTCTATTATTAAAAATCCTGGATTAATTCATGGAATGCTTCGGGAACCCATGTCGCTCCTTCCCCAGGACCATGGTGACACGGCGGTGCTACCAACTGCCCTCGGCCAGAAGTTCCCTCCCTCTTCCTCCCTCTCGCGGTCGCCGACTGTCTTTGGCGGGCAAAGCCCACGCGGAGCAGGTGACGATGGGATCTTCTCACCGCCTGGTGGTTTGGCTTGCTCGAAAGACGGGAGACTCATGGGGTGAACGGCAGATGACGAATGGTGTCCGACCCTACGTGGATCGCATCATCTCATCTGGTGGTATGGCTCGTGTCAGGGGTTGCAGCAGTGGTCGTTGCACATGGGCTTGGAGTTCCGTATCCGGAAACACTCGATCTGGCAGCCCTGACTTCTTAGGGCCGATCTCCGGTGTCTGCGGTGCGGTTGCCGCTCGCTACTGTCAGCTGGGAGTTGTGGCATCGTGGTGGTGGCGGTTGTGTGGGGAGCACAACAATTTTGCGAGCCCAACCTGGGCTTGGGTGGGCTGTGCTCCCAATGGTTGCTCTAGGTATGAGTGTAATGTACGGATAGTCAAGCTACAGTAATCACCCACTAATGATGCCATGTCATCGCAATTAATTTGCTAAACGTCACTTTGATCCTAATCGAGTCCAAATTCGAAATTTGAAATAAAGTCAAACAAATTATTTCTTCAAAGAGTAAAACTAAAATGTTCAAATAATTCTATTAATTTCTCTGATCATCTTCATGATGAAAACAACTACGTTTGGCTCACAGTTAAGTTCCTAGTAATTAATAAGTGGTCCAACAACACATAACTTGGCCATTTTGAATCCTAAAAATAATTATCCTTTTCCAAATATTCTAGAGGCTTGTGTGTGGCTCAATAATAATGCCCTGGAATTTTATGCAAAGTTTATAGTTAACAAGATTAGTTTGATGCATAAACTTTTAGAGGATGATAACTACTTATAATTTCGAAGAAAGAAATAGAAAGAACCATTGTACACCTTCGGCCCATTTAGCAAAAGTAAAATGTCCAGCCAGCCCAACTCGCCCTCACCCCCCTTCCCTGTTCACACACAGGGGGGTCGTGCCAACGATGCATCGGCGCCATGGCCACCGATGACGCCGTGGCAGCCATCGCGCGCCTCCCCGACATTTTCCCCGACGGATAAGAGCAACCCCCGGCCCCCTCTTCCTCTCCCCCGAACCCTAGCACTCCCACTTTCCCCCCTCGCTCGCCTCTCTTTCGATCTGGATCGGAGCCGAGCGCCGCGGTCGCCGTGGCTCCGGCATAGTTGCGGCCACCCTCCTCCTCGAGCTGCGCCATGGCGTGCAGGAGGACCGTCGCCCTCGTCCCCGTCCTTCCCGAGCACCAGGACAGGCCGGACCGCCCCGCAGCTCACCGTCATCATCGTTCCCCGAGCGCACTGCTCTGCTTCACCATCTCCTTCAAAGCTACCGACGCCCCTGGACCACCCAGCGTCCTCCCTCCTCGCCGGCAAACTCCGCTTTGAGCATCCTGTTCGGTCCCCCCTTAACCCCATGGAATTACACGCCGTAGGCCGCCGTCTTCGTCGTGCCCGAACACCCCGTGTACGCGTACGTGCGTGCGGTTGCTGCTGCTGTGCCTCGCACTCTTGCAGCCGCGTCCGCAACTACTCCGTTCGCCCCGGTGAGCCAGCCCGCGCGCACCGCAGCCCCTGGCCATGACCTGCCCGCCGCTGCCTACCGCACCTCCCTGCTTGCCGTCGCCCCCACGGAGCTTCTGCCTGCGCCGCAGCCACCCCGTGCTGCGTCGGTGCTCTCTACCCGCCTCGGCCAGCCGTGGCTGCTACTGCCGCTGCGCCTCCCTGGCGCCCATCTGGCCGCAGCTCCCGCCCGGCCACATCCCGCATCGCCCCGCCCGACCACATCCCGCATCGCCCCGCGTGGCCTCGCCCGACTGCAACCGCGGCCGTCCCCCTTCTAGCGCCGCTCGTGCGCTCCCCGCCGGCCGGTGCCTCCCGCAGCGACCCGCTCTGCTGATGCTGTAGTTGCCGCCGACGCCCGCGGCCCATGCTCTGCCTGCTGTCGTTGCTCTACGCTGCTGCCACTACGTCGTCCGCGCGCGCGACACCGCGCCCGGCGCTGCTCGCTGCTCCCCGTGCTGGCTGTGCCTCGCGCGTGCGCACGCACCGGCGTGCGTGCCTGCTGCTACCAGCGGCTACTGCTTCCGGTTGGCCAATGCTGCTGCCGCTTGCTACTCGTCTACTGCTACCGATGCTAACGGATGATAGCTACTGTAGCTGCATAGTTAGCTTTTCAAATTCTACACTAACTAACCCTTTGGACGGCCCTAAACATAGACTAAACAATGGTTAACAGGACTAAAAAAAGATGGGAAGCTAGTATACTTGACAAACTCCATTTTACCCCACTAGACTAAATCCTTTCGATGCATGGATTAAATCCTATAAAAATTACAAAGTTCTATGTTCTGTTAATAGAAAACCTGAAAAACAGCTTTATTTTCATAGCTACTTTGGAGCTGTTGATGATCAAGCAAATAAACTCTAATATGGATGAAAGTGATACTAACATGTAGATTGCAGAGAAATGCTCACAATTGGTATAATACACAAAATCATAGGATGTACAGAATAATAGTTGTGGCCTTTTGAAAACTGCTAAGTGATGTTTAAAAAAACTAACAAATTCTTAGACTTGGCAAAATTTCAGGGATTTTTCCGGGTATTGCTAAACCTTTAAAAAATCATAGAAATTAATCCGTAACTCGGATGAAAAAGTGTTATACATGGAAGTTGCTCAGAACGATGAGACGAATGCGAATATATAGTCCGTTCGTCCACCTCACGTCCCAAGCATAGCGGACATCGAACCATCCCCCTCTAATTCGTTTGTCCGAAAATACCTAACATTGGGGAAACATTCCCGGATGTTATCCTCGTGTAACACTGCGTTAGAACACCCTAGCACCGCGTTTCGTCATGTCATGCTTATTGATGCATTTGTGTGCTTTGTATTTACTATTTCTTCCCCCTCTTCTCTCCGGTAGACCCCGAGACCGCTGTTGATGCCACCATGATCGACTGCGTCATCGACGACCCTTTACCTTTCAGCGGATCTTCCAGGCAAGCCCCCCCCTTTGATCATCCCGTTATCGCCCACTCCATTCTCTCATGCTTGCATTAGATTTTGCTACTGTTATTGTTTGCTCCTATTCTGATGCATAGCCTGCTTTTGTACCTACTATTGTTACCTACCTGCTTATGCTAAACTGCTTAGTATAGGTTGGCTAGTGATCCATCAGTGACCCCCACCTTGTCCTTGCTGCCCTTGCTTCATCATCGACGACTCGATCAACGTGATCGGCGAACAGAGCCCGACACCTCACATCACATCACGCCCATTTTGTTGCTCGACGCTGCAGAGTTACCATCGAGTGTCGAGGGTGATACCTCACACATCACTCCCGATGAGATCTCTATAGTGTAGCTACTCGGTCGTAGTCATCGAGGGTGATTCCTCCTTGACCACTCCCGTATGACTATCGTGCAACCCCTCAAGTGTGAACCTCGAGGGTGGTTCCTCTTACGTTCACCTTGATGATTACATTGAGTGGAATCCACCGAGGATGATTCCTCGGGTTTTCCCCTTGATGTTTGAACACATGGTTATTTTGACTTACTTGAGACCTTGGTGAATGTCGGGCAGGCCCAGAGAGCACTCGAGGAGTTACGGTGGCAGCTGGTTGTTTAGCGGTATCACCTGGGAGGGGTGATAGCTCCGGACTTGTCCCGACAGCCGTCACTTCTTTTTAATAATGCACTAACAGGTTTGGGTATTTGTTCTGAGTTGGCCTTTGGCCTTTATGCACTAACCACCACGCGAGAATAGTTATGGGCCTCGGCGTCGTGGTATCAGCCGAAGCTTTGTCAGACGTCCAGTTCAGTAGTGCGGCACGCCTGGGCCGGCACCATCCTGTAGTGGTGGAGCCTGGTCCGCCCTGCTCATAACGACCCGGAGTGCAACGGGTGATGGTGTTGGAAATATGCCCTAGAGGAAATAATAAAAGTGTTATTATTATATTTCCTTGTTCATGATAATCGTTTATTATCCATGCTATAATTGTATTAAATAGGAAACTCAGATACATGTGTGGATACATAGACAACACCATGTCCCTAGTGAGCCTCTAGTTGACTAGCTCGTTAATCAATAGATGGTCACGGTTTCCTGACCATGGACATTGGATGTCATTGATGACGGGATCACATCATTAGGAGAATGATGTGATGGACAAGACCCAATCCTAAGCCTAGCACAAAGATCGTGTAGTTCGTATGCTAAAGCTTTTCTAATGTCAAGTATCTTTTCCTTAGACCATGAGATTGTGCAACTCCCGGATACCGTAGGAATGCTTTGGGTGTACCAAACGTCACAACGTAACTGGGTGGCTATAAAGGTGCATCACATGTATCGCCGAAAGTGTCTGTTGGGTTGGCACGAATCGAGACTGGGATTTGTCACTCCGTGTAAATGGAGAGGTATCTCTGGGCCCACTCGGTAGGACATCATCATAATGTGCACAATGTGACCAAGGGGTTGATCACGGGATGATGTGTTACGGAACGAGTAAAGAGACTTGCCGGTAATGAGATTGAACAAGGTATCGGTATACCGACGATCGAATCTCGGGCAAGTACAATACCGCTAGACAAAGGAAATTGCATACGGGATTGATTAAGTCCTTGACATCGTGGTTCATCCGATGAGATCATTGTGGAACATGTGGGAGCCAATATGGGTATCCAGGTCCCGCTGTTGGTTATTGACTGGAGAACGTCTCGGTCATGTCTGCATGTCTCCCGAACCCGTAGGGTCTACACACTTAAGGTTCGATGATGCTAGGGTTATGAAGGAAGTTTGTATGTGGTTACCGAATGTTGTTCGGAGTCCCGGATGAGATCCCGGACGTCACGAGGAGTTCCGGAATAGTCCGGAGGTAAAGATTTATATATGGAAAGTTGTTGTCCGGGTTCCGGAAAAAGTTCGGGTTTTTTCGGTATTGTACCGGGAAGCTTCCAGAAGGTTCCGGAGGGTTCCGGAGGGGTCCGGAGGTCCGGAAATTGTTCCACCACGTCCAATACAGTAGCATGGGCTGTAAGGGGGCGCCCTAGCCTTTATGGGCCAAGGGAACCAGCCCCCCAAGGCCCATGCGCATGGGAAGGGGGAAACCCTAAAGGGGGAGGCCTCCACTTGACTTGGGAGGCACTCCTCCCCCCTTGGCCGCACCCCTTGGGGTGGGAAACCCTAAAGGGGGCGCAGCCCCCCCCCCCCCTTCCCCCTATAAATAGTTGAGGTTTGGGGCTGCTAAACACATGAGAACTTCTCCTCTTGGTGCAGCCATACCTCTCTCCCTTCTCCTCATATCTCGCGGTGCTTGGCGAAGCCCTGCAGGACTACCACGCTTCCTCCATCACCACCATGCCATTGTGCTGCTGTTGGATGGAGTCTTCCTCAACCTCTCCCTCTCTCCTTGCTGGATCAAGGCATGGGAGACGTCACCGGGCTGTACGTGTGTTGAACGCGGAGGTGCCGTCCGTTCGGCACTAGGATCTCCGGTGATTTGGATCACGACGAGTACGACTCCTTCAACCCCGTTCTCATGAACGCTTCCGCTTAGCGATCTACAAGGGTATGTAGATGCACTCTCCTTCCCCTCGTTGCTGGTTTCTCCATAGATAGATCTTAGTGACACGTAGGAAAATTTTGAATTTATGCTACGTTCCCCAACAGTGGCATCATGAGCTAGGTCTATTGCGTAGATTCTTTGCACGAGTAGAACACAAAGTAGTTGTGGGCGTTGATTTTGTTCAATATGCTTACCGTTACTAGTCCAATCTTGTTTCGACAGTATTGTGGGATGAAGCGGCCCGGGCCGACCTTACACGTACTCTTACGTGAGACAGGTTCCACCGATTGACATGCACTTGGTGCATAAGGTGGCTAGCGGGTGCCAGTCTCTCCCACTTTAGTCGGAACAGATTCGATGAAAAGGGTCCTTATGAAGGGTAAATAGCAATTGGCATATCACGTTGTGGTTTTGCGTAGGTAAGAAACGTTCTTGCTAGAAACCCATAGCAGCCACGTAAAACATGCAAACAACAATTAGTGGACGTCTAACTTGTTTTTGCAGGGTATGCTATGTGATGTGATATGGCCAAGAAGAATGTGATGAATGATATGTGATGTATGAGATTGATCATGTTCTTGTAATAGGAATCACGACTTGCATGTCGATGAGTATGACAACCGGCAGGAGCCATAGGAGTTGTCTTAATTTATTGTATGACCTGCGTGTCATTGAACAACGCCATGTAATTACTTTACTTTATTGCTAACCGGTAGCCAAAGTAGTAGAAGTAATAAGTTGGCGAGACGACTTCATGGAGACACGATGATGGAGATCATGATGATGGAGATCATGGTGTCATGTCGGTGACGATGATGATCATGGAGCCCCGAAGATGGAGATCAAAAGGAGCAAAATGATATTAGCCATATCATGTCACTATTTGATTGCATGTGATGTTTATCATGTTTATGCATCTTGTTTACTTAGAACGACGGTAGTAAATAAGATGATCCCTTACAACAATTTCAAGAAGTGTTCTCCCCTAACTGTGCACCGTTGCTACAGTTCGTCGCTTCTAAGCACCACGTGATGATCGGGTGTGATGGATTCTTACGTTCACATACAACGGGTGTAAGACAGATTTACACACGCGAAAACACTTAGGGTTAACTTGACGAGCCTAGCATGTACAGACATGGCCTCGGAACACGGAGACCGAAAGGTCGAGCATGAGTCGTATAGTAGATACGATCAACATGAAGATGTTCACCGATGATGACTAGCCCGTCTCACGTGATGATCGGACACGGCCTAGTTGACTCGGATCATGTAATCACTTAGATGACCAGAGGGATGTCTATCTGAGTGGGAGTTCATAAGATGAACTTAATTATCCTGAACATAGTCAAAATATCTTTGCAAATTATGTCGAAAGCTCGCGCTTTAGTTCCACTTTTTAGATATGTTCCTAGAGAAAATATAGTTGAAAGTTGATAGTAGCGATTATGCGGACAGTAGAAAGCTCATGTCCTTAATGCACCACTCAGTGAGCTGAACCCCAAACGTTGTTTGTAGATGTTGCGAACATCGGACATACACATTTTGATAACTACGTGATAGTTCAGTTAAATGGTTTAGAGTAGAGGCACCAAAGACGTTTTTCGAAAGGTCACGGAACATATGAGATATTTCGAGGGTTGAAATTGGGATTTCAGGCTCGTGCCCACGTCAAGAGGTATAAGACCTCCGACGATTTTCTTAGCCTGCAAACTAACGGAGAAAAGCTCAATCGTTGAGCTTGTGCTTATATGGTCTGAGTACAACAATCACTTGAATCGAGTGGGAGTTGATCTTCCAGATGAGATAGTGATGTTTCCCCAAAGTCATTGCCACCAAGCTGCTAGAGCTTCGTGATGAACTATAACATATCAAGGATAGATATGATGATCCTTGAGGTATTCACGATGTTTGACACCGCGAAAGTAGAAATCAAGAAGGAGCATCAATTGTTGATGGTTGGTGAAACCACTAGTTTCAAGAAGGGCAAGGGCAAGAAGGGATACTTCATGAAACGGCAAATCAGCTGCTGCTCTAGTGAAGAAACCCAAGGTTGAACCCAAACCCGAGACTGAGTGCTCCTGTAATAAGGGGAACAACCACTGGAGCAGAATTACCCTAGATACTTGGTAGATGAGAAGGCTAGC
The DNA here is from genome assembly GCF_002162155.2 of Triticum dicoccoides. Lineage (NCBI taxonomy): Eukaryota > Viridiplantae > Streptophyta > Magnoliopsida > Poales > Poaceae > Triticum > Triticum dicoccoides. The sequence goes on along the minus strand of NC_041383.1, from coordinate 463,534,868 downwards.
AAGGTCGATAGAAGTATATTGGATATACATTATGTTAATGTGTACCTTACTAGTACTCCTAGTAGCACCAGGGTATTAGATACCGGTTCGGTTACTAAGTGTTAGTAACTCGAAATAAAAGAGCTACGGAGTAAACGGAGACTAGCTAAAGGTGAGCTAACGATATGTGTTGGAAGTATTTCCAAGTTTGATGTGATCAAACATCGCACGCTCCCTCTACCATCAAGATTAGTATTAAACCTGAATAAGTGCTCTTGCACCTAAAGGAATGGTTTATTGGATCTCGATCGTAGGGATACACATTTTCATGCCAAAAGATATAAGATAGTAATGATAGTACCACTTACTTGTGGCACTGCCATGTAAGTCATAATGGTATAAAACGCATGAAGAAGCTCCATGTTGATGGATCTTTGGACTCACTCGTTTTTGAAAAGTTTGAGACATGCGAACCATGTCTATTGGTGTATATGCATGAAGAAACTCCATGCAGATGGATCATTTGGACTCACTTGATTTTGAATCACTTGAGATATGCAAATCATACCACATGGGCAAGATGACTGAAAAGCCTCATTTTCAATAAGATGGAACAAGATAACAACTTGTTGGAAGTAACACATTTTGATGTGTGCAGTCCAATGAGTGCTGAGGCATGCAGTGAATATCGTTATGTTCTTACTTCACAGATGATTCGAGTAGATGTTGAGAATATTTACTTGATGAAACACAAGTCTGAATTATTGAATGGTTCAAGTAATTTCAGAGTGAAGTAGGAGATCATTGTGACAAGAGGATAAAATGTCTATGATATGATCATAGAGATGAATATCTGAGTTACAAGTTTTGGCACACAATTAAGACATTGTGGAAATTGTTTTACAATTAATACCGCCTGGAACACCATAGTGTGATGGTGTGTCCGAACATCATAGTTGCACCCTATTGGATATGGTGGGTACCATGATGTCTCTTATCGAATTACCACTATCATTCATGGGTTAGGCATTAGAGACATCCGCACTCACTTTAATAGGGTACCACATAATTCCGTTGAGATGACACCGGTTTAGAGAAACCTATGCTGTCATTTCTTAAAGGTTTGGGGCTGCGACGCTTATGTGAAAAGTTTCAGGTTGATAAAGCTCGAACCCAAAGCGGATAAAATGCATCTTCATAGGACACCCAAAACAGTTGGGTATACCTCCTAATTCAGATCCGAAAGCAATATGGATTGTTTCTTGAATCGGGTCCTTTCTCGAGGAAAAGTTTGTCTCGGAAAGTTGAGTGGGAGGATGGTGGAGATTTGATGAGGTTACTGAACCGTCACTTCAACTAGTGTGTAGCAGGGCACAGGAAGTTGTTCCTATGGCACCTACACCAATTGAAGTAGAAGCTTATGATAGTGATCATGAAACTTTGGATCAAGTCACTACCGTACCTCGTAGGGTGACAAGGATACGTACTACTTCAGAGTGGTACGGTAATCCTGTCTTGAAGGTCATGTTGCTAGACAACAATGAACCTACGAGCTATGGAGAAGCGATGGTGGGCCCAAATTCCGACAAATGGTTAAGAAACCATGAAATCCGAGATAGGATCCATGTATCAGAACAAAGCATGGACTTTGGCGGACTTGCCCAATGATCGGCAAGCCATTTGATAAATAGATCTTTTAAGAAGAAGACGGACGTGGATGGTAACGTCACCATATATGAAGCTCGACTTGTGGCGAAGAGTTTTTTCACAAGTTCAAGGAGTTGACTACGATGAGTTTTTCTCATCCGTAGCAATGCTTAAGTCCGTCGGAATCATGTTAGCATAAGAAGCATTTATGAAATCTGGCAGATGGATGTCAAAACGAGTTTCCTTACCAACTTTCGTAAGGAAAGGTTGTATGTGATACAATCAGAAAGGTTTTGTCGATCCTAAGGATGCTAAAAGGTATGCTAACTCCAGCAATCCTTCTAAGGACTGGAGTAAGCATCTCGGAGTTGGAATGTGCGCTTTGATGAAATGATCAAAGATTTTGGGTTTATACAAAGTTCATGAGAAACTTGTATTTCCAAAGAAGTGAATGGGAGCAGTATAGAATTTCTGATGAATATATGTTGTCGACATATCATAGATCAGAGATGACGTAGATTTTCTAGAAAGCATATAGGGTTATTTGAAAGGTGTTTTTCAATAGAAAACCTGGATTAAGCTACTTGAACATTGAGCATCAAGATCTATAAGGATAGATAAAAATGCTTAATAATACTTTCAAATGAGCACATACCTTGACATGATCTTGAAGGTGTTCAAGATGGATCAGTCAAAGAAGAAGTTCTTGCCTGAGTTGTAAAGGTACGAAGTTAAGACTTAAAGCTCGACCTCGGCAGAAAAGAGAGAAAGGACGAAGGTCGTCCCCTATGCTTTAGACGTAGGCTCTACAGTATGCTATGCTGTGTACCGCACCTGAAGTGTGCCTTGCCATGAGTCAGTCAAGGGGTACAAGAGTGATCCAAGAATAGATCACAGTACAGCGGTCAAAGTTATCCTTAGTAACTAGTGGACTAAGGAAATTTCTCGGTTATGGAGGTGATAAAGAGTTCGACGTAAAGAGTTACGATGATGCAAGCTTAAAACCTATCCGGATAGCTCTGAATAGAGATACCGGATACGTATAATGGAGAAACAATTTAGAATAGCTCCAAGTAGAACAGTTATTTGGAATAGCTCCAAATAGAGCGTGGTAGCTGCATCTAGGAGATGACATAGAGATTTGTAAAGCACACACGGATCTGAAAGATTCAGACCCGTTGACTAAAACCTCTCTCACAAGCAAAACATGATCAAACCTGAGAACTCATTGAGTCTTAATCACATGATGATGTGAACTAGTTTACAGACACTAGTAAACTCTTTGGATGTCGGTCACATGGCGATGTGACCTGTGAATGTTAATCACATGGCGATGTGAACTAGATTATTGACTCTAGTGCAAGTGGGAGACTGTTGGAAATATGCCCTAGAGGCAATAATAAAAGTGTTATTATTATATTTCCTTGTTCATGATAATCGTTTATTATCCATGCTATAATTGTATTAAATAGGAAACTCAGATACATGTGTGGATACATAGACAACACCATGTCCCTAGTGAGCCTCTAGTTGACTAGCTCGTTAATCAATAGATGGTCACGGTTTCCTGACCATGGACATTGGATGTCATTGATGACGGGATCACATCATTAGGAGAATGATGTGATGGACAAGACCCAATCCTAAGCCTAGCACAAAGATCGTGTAGTTCGTATGCTAAAGCTTTTCTAATGTCAAGTATCTTTTCCTTAGACCATGAGATTGTGCAACTCCCGGATACCGTAGGAATGCTTTGGGTGTAACAAACGTCACAACGTAACTGGGTGGCTATAAAGGTGCATTACAGGTATCGCCGAAAGTGTCTGTTGGGTTGGCACGAATCGAGACTGGGATTTGTCACTCCGTGTAAACGGAGAGGTATCTCTGGGCCCACTCGGTAGGACATCATCATAATGTGCACAATGTGACCAAGGGGTTGATCACGGGATGATGTGTTACGTAACGAGTAAAGAGACTTGCCGGTAACGAGATTGAACAAGGTATCGGTATACCGACGATCGAATCTCGGGCAAGTACAATACCGCTAGACAAAGGAAATTGCATACGGGATTGATTAAGTCCTTGACATCGTGGTTCATCCGATGAGATCATCGTGGAACATGTGGGAGCCAACATGGGTATCCAGATCCCGCTGTTGGTTATTGACCGGAGAACGTCTCGGTCATGTCTACATGTCTCCCAAACCCGTAGGGTCTACACACTTAAGGTTCGATGACGCTAGGGTTATAAAGGAAGTTTGTATGTGGTTACCGAATGTTGTTCGGAGTCCCGGATGAGATCCCGGACGTGACGAGGAGTTCCGGAATAGTCCGGAGGTAAAGATTTATATATGGAAAGTTGTTGTTCGGGTTCCGGAAAAAGTTCGGGTTTTTTCGGTATTGTACCGGGAAGCTTCCAGAAGGTTCCGGAGGGTTCCGGAGGGGTCCGGAGGTCCGGAAATTGTTCCACCACGTCCAATACAGTAGAATGGGCTGTAAGGGGGCGCCCTAGCCTTTATGGGCCAAGGGAACCAGCCCCCCAAGGCCCATGCGCATGGGAAGGGGGAAACCCTAAAGGGGGAGGCCTCCACTTGACTTGGGAGGCACTCCTCCCCCCTTGGCCGCACCCCTTGGGGTGGGAAACCCTAAAGGGGGCGCAGCCCCCCCCCCTCCCCCTATATATAGTTGAGGTTTGGGGCTGCTAAACACATGAGAACTTCTCCTCTTGGTGCAGCCATACCTCTCTCCCTTCTCCTCATATCTCGCGGTGCTTGGCGAAGCCCTGCAGGACTACCACGCTCCTCCATCACCACCATGCCGTTGTGCTGCTGTTGGATGGAGTCTTCCTCAACCTCTCCCTCTCTCCTTGCTGGATCAAGGCATGGGAGACGTCACCGGGCTGTACGTGTGTTGAACGCGGAGGTGCCGTCCGTTCGGCACTAGGATCTCCGGTGATTTGGATCACGACGAGTACGACTCCTTCAACCCCGTTCTCATGAACGCTTCCGCTTAGCGATCTAGAAGGGTATGTAGATGCACTCTCCTTCCCCTCGTTGCTGGTTTCTCCATAGATAGATCTTGGTGACACGTAGGAAAATTTTGAATTTATGCTACGTTCCCCAACAGATGGGCCCGGACCCCGGAGTGCTTAGGAGGTAGACCGGCGGGGACCTCTCTTCAGAGCCTAGGTAGGGCTGCGACGTGTTGATCTTCTGAGGTCGGGCATGACCCAGGAAAGTGTGTTCGGCCAGAGTAATCAAGCGTGTTGGAAACGTGGTGCACCCCTGCAGGGAAGATTTTCTATTAATAGTCGTGTCCATGGTAACGGACGTTCAGACTTATATCCTGATCTTATATAACTAGAAATGAATACTTGAGATATGTGATGGATATGTGGCTCCGGGATTGCTTTCTCGCAGGGAGTCGAGGAAGGATCTTTGGGCGTTAATGCTAAAACATGCTTGTTAATTATAAACTGCTATTCTTTACTCTCCTACATGTTGCAAGATGCTCGGAGCTGCTTGAAGATGCTAGTCTTTGATAGGCTAGGCCTTCCCCCTCTATTCTCGCATTCTGCAGTCCAGTCCACATATACAAACCTTCCATTTGATACCAATGCATACTTAGTATAGATCTGATGCTTGCGAGTACTTTGGATGAGTACTCACGGTTGCTTTGCTACCCCTTTTCCCCTTCTTTCTTCTTTCCGGTTGTTGCAACCAGATGGTGGATCCCAGGAGCAAGATGATGCCACCCCCGCCGACTACTACTACTACTACCTAGAGGGTGCCTACTACTATGTGGAGGCCGCCGATGACCAGGAGTAGTTAGGAGGTCACAGGCAGGAGGCCTTGCCTCTTCGATCGTTGTTGCTTTTGTGTTTGCCTTCTTAAGGCATCCTTGTTTAACTTATGTATGTACTTAGATATTGTTGCTTCCGCTGACTCGCTTGTGTATCGAGCTTTTGTATTCGAGCCCTCGAGGCCCCTGGCTTGTAATATGAAGCTTGTATGTCTTTATTTTATGTTTAGAGTTGTGTTGTGGTATCTTCCCGTGAGTCCCTGATCTTGATCGTACACGTTTGCGTGTATGATTAGTGTACGATTGAATCGGGGGTGTCACAAGTTGGTATCAGAGCCGACTGCCTGTAGGAACCCCCCTTTCCAACTCCTTGGCGAAGTTGAGTCTAGTGTTTGAAAAAATGTTTTACTAACATGGCTGTGTGACTTACGGGCCCATGTCGCCATTGGGTGGTATTAGGATCTTTTATTCCTCGTCTATACTCTGGGACTCTGATCTCTCTTCTATTCGGGTTAATTGATTTTGCTAACTCCAACATTAGGATCTCGTGATCACATCCATCCGAAGATTTGTATTACCCCTTTCTCGAATTGAGGGCTAAGATCTGCTTCACATTGTCCATTGACCGCAGGATCCTTTTATCAAGGGCACCCTGCCTCGTCACTTGCAAATCCCTCGCTCCAGTTGTTTTACTCCGACCTTGGTGTAGCATTTTCTATGTCTCATTGTTATATCCCTCCATCGCGTGCATGCGTGTCGCCTGGTATTTCTAGGGTTTATCTCTTGTTTGAACTCATACAAACGACGTGTAAATTGGCCCCGCATATGTATCAGTATGTCTTCAATGACTACTAGTTTGTACATACTATGCCTTTGATCACTGTTCAACTTACATCATGAGTGACTCCATACAATTGCTCCACCCCTTGCTAAACTACCCCCTGTTACATTTAAGCAGGATGGTCAGAACTGCTGGTTGTGGCCGTGGTTGCGTCAATCCACCACCTCCCGAATACATGGCCGAAATGATACAGCAGTTGAGCCGATTTGCCAGTTCATGGAAGGAGTCGTGGCTCAGTTCCCGCGCCCCAATATGAATCAACAACTAGCCAGTAATACTGCAATACTTTGCGTGCCTCAACCCTGTCAGCTACCGCAGCTTAACTCAGCCCCTTGATGCTGAGTACTGGCTCTGTGACACCACTTTCGAGTTGGAGTCTGCAGAGGTAGCCCCTGCCAACTATATCACCTTTGCGGCTTACTACCTGAAAGGTCCTGCTGCTCAATGGTGGGACAACCACTATCGTTCCTTACCTGTTGGAACCGCCATCACTTGGCCGGATTTCCAAGCTGCATTCCGTGGGCCAATGTCCAACCACCATGGTTAGTTCCAATGTACCTGATGAACTTGAAGCTTTGGAATTCCATGTTTCCCCCATTGTTTTGAAGTCTTCTAATATTGACCTCATTCTAGGAATGGAATGATGGAAAACGCATACCACTTCTATCATTTGCACCACTAAGACCGTCCTTATACTACATCCTTCAAGTGAGATAGTAAGCTACCATGCTCATCTTGTTCAAAATGCCGAAGCACGGATTATTCCTTGAATGCGTTAAAACGCTTCTCCTCTTGTGAGAATTGAAAACGCTGCATTCATTTGTGAATTCCAGGATTTCTTTCCAGAAGAACTACCCAGTCCATGACCTTGAACTTGTTGCAGTTAAATTTGCACTGAAGTTGTGGCGACATTCTTTCTTGGTAATCATTCGGAGATCTCCATCTATCGTCAAAGTCTGAAGTATCTATTTACTCAGCTAGATCTGGATCTCCTTCAGCAGCGAGGTACGGAAACAATTACAAACAATGACTACGGTATTTCTTATACCCCTGGCAAGGCTAGTGTCATAGCCAATGCCCTGAGTCGCAAGTCTTGTTGCAACAACCCCAGGGCTTATAAAACTCAACCAATACACGATGATCTCACTTACAGAGAGCATCCGGTCCGTGTTCTCAATCAAGCTGAACGTCGCACCCGTCTAAGGGCTATCAAATTCTTAAATAGTTCGGTGGTCAAATCATCTGAAGATGAAGCCACTTGAGAACGCGATGATCGTCATCGTGATGAATACCCCGTTTTGCTTCCGTCTACCTCCTAAAATCTCGGGACGAGATTTCTTGTAGTGGAGGAAAATTGTAATGTCCGGATAGTCAAGCTACAATAATCACCCACTAATGATGCCATGTCATTGCAATTAATTTGCTAAATGTCACTTTGACCCTAACCGAGTTCAAATTCGAAATTTAAAATAAAGTCAAACAAATTATTTCTTCAAAGAGTAAAACTAAAATGTTCAAATAATTCTATTAATTTCCCTGATCATCTTCATGATGAAAACAACTACGTTCGGCTCACAGTTAAGTTCCTAGAAATTAATAAGTGGTCCAACTACACATAACTTGGCCATTTCGAATCCTAAAAATAATTATCATTTTCCAAATATTCTAGAGGCTTGTGTGTGGCTCAATAATAATGCCCTGGAATTTTATGCAAAGTTCATAGTTAACAAGATTAGTTTGGTGCCTGAACTTTTAGAGGATGATAACTACTTATAATTTCGGAGAAAGAAATAGAAAGAACCAATGTACACCTTCGGCCCATTTAGCAAAAGTAGAATGTCCAACCAGCCCAACTCGCCATCATCCCCCTTCCCTCCCTGTTCACACAGGGGGATCGTGGCAACGATCCACCGGCGCCATGGCCACCGATGACGCCGTGGCAGCCATCGCGCGCCTCCCCGACATTTTCCCCGACGGATAAGAGCAACCCCCGGCCCCCTCTTCCTCTCCCCCGAACCCTAGCACTCCCACTTTCCCCCTCGCTCGCCTCTCTTTCGATCTGGATCGGAGCCGAGCGCCGCGGTCGCCGTGGCTCCAACATAGTCATGCCACCCTCCTCCTCGAGCTGCGCCATGGCGTGCAGGAGGACCGTCGCCCTCGTCCTCGTCCTTCCCGAGCACCAGGACAGGCCGGACCGCCCCGCAGCTCACCGTCATCGTCGTT
>NC_041383.1:463513872-463525754 GCF_002162155.2 Triticum dicoccoides | reverse complement strand
TAACCCCATTGAATTACACGCCGTACGCCGCCGTCTTCGTCGTGCCCGAACACCCCGTGTACGCGTACGTGCGTGCGGTTGCTGCTGCTGTGCCTCGCGCGCTTGCAGCGGCGTCCGCAACTACTCCCGTTCGCCCCAGTGAGCCAGCCCGCGCGCACCGCAGCCCCTGGCCATGACCTGCCCGCCGCTGCCTACCGCGCCTCCCTGCTTGCCGTCGCCCCCGTGGAGCTTCTGCCTGCGCCGCAGCCACCCCGTGCCGCGCCGATGCTCTCTGCCCGCCTCGGCCAGCCGTGGCTGCTGCTGCCGCTGCGCCTCCCTGGCGCCCGTCTGGCCGCGGCTCCCGCCCGGCCACATCCCGCATCGCCCCGCGTGGCCTCGCCCGACTGCAACCGCGGCCGTCCCCCTTCTAGCGCCGCTCGTGCGCTCCCCGCCGGCCAGTGCCTCCCGCAGCGACCCGCTCTGCTGATGCTGTAGTTGCCACCGACGCCCGCGGCCCATGCTCTGCCTGCTGTCGTTGCTCTACGCTGCTGCCACTATGCCGTCCGCGCGCGCGACACCGCGCCCTGCGCTGCTCGCTGCTCCCGTGCTGGCTGTGCCTTGCACGTGTGCACGCGCCGGCGTGCGTGCCTGCTGCTACCAGCGGCTACTGCTTCCAGTTGCCCAATGCTGCTGCCGCTTGCTACTCGTCTACCGCTACCGATGCAACTGATGATAGCTACTGTAGCTGCATAGTTAGCTTTTCAAATTGTACACTAACTAACCCTTTGGACAGCCCCTAAACATAGACTAAACAATGGTTAACAAGACTAAAAAAAATGGAAAGGTAGTATACTTGACAAACTCCATTTTACCCCACCGGACTAAATCCTTTTGATGCATGGATTAAATCCTACTCAAAGTTTTATGAAAATCACAAAGTTTTATGTTCTGTTAACAGAAAACCCGAAAAACAGCTTTATTTTCATAGCTACTTTAGAGCTGTTGATGATCAAGCAAATAAACTCTAATATGGATGAAAGTGATACTAACATGTATATCGCAGAGAAATGCTCACAATTGATATAAGACACAAAATCATAGGATGTACGGAATAATAGTTGTGGCCTTTTGGAAAGTGCTAAGTGATGTTTAAAAAAACTAACGAATTCTCAGACTTAGCAAAATTTCAGGGATTTTTTCGGGTATTGTTAAATCTTCAAAAAAATCATAGAAATTAATCTGTAACTCAGATGAAAAAGTATTATACACGAAAGTTGCTTAGAACGACGAGACGAATCCGAATACACGGTCCGTTCGTCCACCTCACGTCCCTAGCATAGAGGACATCGAACCATCCCCCTCCGGTTCGTTTGTCCGAAAATGCCTAACACCGGGGAAACATTCCCGGATGTTATCCCCCTTCGCCGATATCGTGTAACACTGCGTTAGAACACCCTAGCATCGCGTTTCGTCATGTCATGCTTATTGATGCATTTGTGTGCTTTGTATTTACTATTTCTTACCCCTCTTCTCTCCAGTAGACCCCGAGACCGTTGTTGATGCCACCATGATCGACTGCGTCATCGACGACCCTTCTTCCCTTTTAGCGGAGCTTCCAGGCAAGCCCCCCCCCCCCCTTTGATCATCCCGATATCGCCCATTCCATTCTCTCATGCTTGCATTAGATTTTGCTACTGTTATTGTTTGCTCCTATTCTGATGCATAGCCTGCTTTTGTACCTACTATTGTTACCTACCTGCTTATCCTAAACTGCTTAGTATAGGTTGGCTAGTGATCCATCAGTAACCCCCACCTTGTCCTTGCTGCCCCTGCTTCATCATCGACGACTCGATCAACGTGATCGATGAACAGAGCCCGACACCTCACATCACATCACGCCCCTTTTGTTGCTCGACTCTGCAGAGTTACCATCGAGTGTCGAGGGTGATACCTCACACATCACTCCCGATGAGATCTCTATAGTGTAGCTACTCGGTCGTAGTCATCGAGGGTGATTCCTCCTTGACCACCCCCGTATGACTCTATCGTGCAACCCCTCAAGTGTGAACCTTGAGGGTGGTTCCTCTTACGTTCACCTTGATGATTACATTGAGTGGAATCCACCGAGGATGATTCCTCGGGTTTTCCGCTTGATGTTTGAACACACGGTTACTTTGACTTACTTGAGACCTTGGTGAAAGTCAGGCGGGCCCGAAGAGCACCCGAGGAGTTACGGTGGCGGCTGGCTGTTTAGCGGTATCACCTGGGAGGGGTGATAGCTCCGGACTTGTCCCGACAGCCGTCACTTCTTTTTAATAATGCACTAACAGGTTTGGGTATTTGTTCTGAGTTGGCCTTTGGCCTTTACGCACTAACCACCACGCGAGAATAGTTATGGGCCTCGGCGTCGTGGTATCAGCCGAAGCTTTGTCAGCCGTCCAGTTCAGCAGTGCGGCACGGCTGGGCCGGCACCATCCTGTAGTGGTGGAGCCTGGTCCGCCCTGCTCGCAACGACCCGGAGTGCAATGGACGATGGGCCCAGACCCCGGAGTGCTTAGGAGGTAGACCGGCGGGGACGTCTCTGCTGAACCTAGGTAGGGTTGCGACGTGTTGATTCTGAGGCCGGGCATGACCCAGGAAAGTGTGTCCGGCCAGAGTAATCAAGCATGTTGGAAAACATGATGCACCCCTGCAGGGAAGATTGTCTATTAATAGCCGTCTCCACGGTAACGGACGTTCAGACTTACATCCTGATCTTATATAACTAGAAATGGATACTTGAGATATGTGATGGATATGTGGCTCCGGGATTGCTTTCTCGTAGGGAGTCGAGGAAGGATCTCTGGGCGTTAAAGCTACAACATGCTTGTTGATTATAAACTGCTATTCTTTACTCTCCTACATGTTGCAAGATGCTCGGAGCTGCTTGAAGATGTTAGTCTTCGATAGGCTAGGCCTTCCCCCTCTATTCTAGCATTCTGCAGTCCAGTCCACAGATACAAACCTTCCATTGATACTAATGCATACTTAGTATAGATCTGATGCTTGCGAGTACTTTGGATGAGTACTCATGGTTGCTTTGCTACCCCTTTTCCCCTTCTTTCTTCTTTCCGGTTGTTGCAACCAGATGGTGGATCCCAGGAGCAAGATGATGCCACCCCCGCCGACTACTGCTACTACCCAGAGGGTGCCTACTACTATGTGGAGGCTGCCGACGACCAGGAGTAGTTAGGAGGTCCCAGGCAGGAGGCCTTGCCTCTTCGATCATTGTTGCTTTTGTGTTTGCCTCCTTAAGGCATCCTTGTTTAACTTATGTCTGTACTCAGATATTTTTGCTTCCGCTGACTCACTTGTGTATTGAGCTTTTGTATTCGAGCCCTCGAGGCCCCTGGCTTGTAATATGAAGTTTGTATGTCTTTCTTTTATGTTTAAAGTTGTGTTGTGATATCTTACCGTGAGTCCCTGATCTTGATCGTAAATGTTTGCGTGTATGATTAGTGTACGATTGAATCGGGGGCGTCACAATGTGGGTACGATCTGGGTTCGTTCATGCTCGGTTGTGGTCCCATCGCTCGTGGTCGTGAGGAGGTGGCGGCTCCGGAGGTCGCCCCGATGGCGCTGGCATGCGACCAGCATGTGTACAGGTGTGGTGGTGGGCACGGAAGGCCCGGTGGTTGGTGTTGGCATAGACATCACGGTGGTGGTGAGTGTTAGCGATCTTGTCTCCTTTGTGTTTTGATGGCTTGATCGGTTTGTTCTTGGATCCAACAGTCATGGTCTACCCCCTACCAATGGTGTCCACTGGCAATGGTTGGGATCTTTCCCCGAGGCTCGCTGAGGTGGATGGGGAAAGGGTTCTGATCGAAAGCCTTGCTTCCGATGGGGATCGGTTACCGGTGACGATGGCGTCTTCTCCTTGGGAGTCGTCGTTGAAGGGTTCCTACTTTCCACTAGGCTAGGTTTATCGTTTCTTAGAATGATGTGGTGGTTGTTGGTGTGTCTAGAACCTCTCCCAGCTTTTGGCGGGGGTTCGTGGGTGGTTTCTTGGCGAAAACTTTATTGATTGTTGAGGGTCGATGCTGGCGACGACGGCGCTTGCGGGCATCGTATTTCCTTCTTGAAGGTCTCTTCGAAGACCCCCCCCCCCCTCGACTTCTCTTCGGATTTGTCGGCGAGTAGGTGGTGGAGGTTGAGTTAGCCAGTTGTGGCTTTGTTATGGTCGTGGTTTTCGCTTGATTAATCCTTAATAAATCAGGCAATTGTGTGGTTTTCAGCCTAGTTTCTTTTATAAACTGGGCCAACTTTATTCTTGTTTATGATATTGCGAGAGCACCCTGCCCTCTCGACGAGGTTCCGTAAAAATACCATGGAATGCTTCAAATTAACCTCTTTAAAGAAAATACTGCACACATACACCCTTAAAAATCATGGTAATATATAGTACTCCTTCTGTAAAGAAATATAAGAGCGTTTAGATCACTTTAGTGATCTAAACGCTCTTATATTTCTTCACGGAGGGAGTATCATTTTTTAAATATATATGTACCTTGGTAGATGTAGTGTGTACCTCTAAATTCATAGCAAAATTTATGCTGATTTGTGTGCTATAGAAAAAAAGGGAATGGTGAAAACAGGGATAAGTATACAATGTTTTTATAGAACTCATACTATTTCTAGCCCAAAAATTCAAAAACTTACAGTTTTACAACGATTTCAACAAAGTACAAACACACAAAAGAATAAACTTTTAGAAGTCTACAACATTTTTCGCAAAAGAAAAAAAAGAAGTCTACAACATAATTTTTAACGGACGAACGGGCAGTGTCATGTAACTTTTCAACTTGTCTAGCTTGTGGCATCACAGTTGCATAGCCCTGCTTAAGCACATCCAACCGAATATCCATTTCCGAGTCCAGGCTCATCTGCACCCGGTTAAAAAAATCACAAAAAATACAAAACAAATTCAAAAAATCCAATTGTTTTTTGCATGGTACATTATTTGGTGCGTGAGGTGTGTTTCAAATTTCAGATCATTTGGAAATATGAGTAGCTCTCAGTAAAGAAAAGATAAATTGGGTCAGAATAATACATGAACGATAGACTTTTTTACAGACCCCAAATTTGTTTTTTAGAGCTACTCGGATTTTCAAATGACCTGCAATCTGAAGCGCACTTCACGCACCAAATTATCCATCATGCAAAAAGAAAAATTAGATTTTTTAAAATAGAACAATGTCCGTGCGTTGCAAGGGATATAAATATTCTAGTATGTTAGCTTGTGATTTACTTGTCAATAATAATGCGATTGTGCAACTAAATGTTCATCAAATTCTACCCGTGAATTACCTTATATTTTGATTAGAAGTTTGGTAAGTAAATTAAAATGAAATTGTTTCAGAAGGTAAGTAAATTAAGCCACATACATGGAAGGTTGGACGAAGGGGTGGTGGCAAGAAAGGTGAAATAGAAACCTTACATTCTTTTTAAGGAGCAGAGAAGAGATTAATTACCTTATATTTGGATAGAAGTTTGGTAAATAAATTAAAGTGAAATTGGTTCAGAAGGAGTAAATTAAGGTGATTGATTATCATATACATGGAAGGTTGGACGAAGGGGTGGTGGGGAAAAATGTGAAATGGGAACCCTATGTTCTTTTTAAGTAGTAGAGATAGAAATTATTTGACTGTAAGGGAGCAAGGTGGGATTATCTAGCAGATGATCAAATCCTCTATTTTGTACACGATCATTGGTCAGCTCGATTGGGACGCCCCCTTGGGCCTGCGCGTGTCTATTCTATTATTTGCCAGATGTGTTTGATGGGCTGAGTCCCATGCTAGCGGCATACCGGGCTTCGTTGGGACAGCGAGGGTTGAATTTTTCTAACGACGTACGAAAACAACCGTGGACGGACGAAAGTACGGACGAAAATTAGGGAGCAAGAAGCAATAGCCCTTTTAATATTACTAGAACAATGCCCGTGCGTTGCAACGGGATATAAATATTCTAGTACGTTAGCTTGTGATTTACCTGTCAATAATAATGCAATTGTGCAAACAAATGTTCATGAAATTCTGCTCATGAATTACCTTATATTTTGATTAGAAGTTTGGTAAGTAAATTAAAGTGGAATTGGTTCAGAATGTAAGTAAATTAAGTTGATTGATTGTCATATACATGGAAGGTTAGACGAAGGGGTGGTGGGAAGAAAGGTGAAATAAAAACCTTACGTTCTTTTTAAGTAGTAGAGAAGAGATTACCTTATATTTTGATTAGAAGTTTGATAATTAAATTAAAGTGGAATTGGTTTAGAATTTAAGTAAACTAAGGTGACTGATTGTCATATATATGTAAGGTTGGACGAAGGGGTGGTGAGAAGAAAGGTGAAATGGAAACCTTACGAGTTCTTTTTAAGTAGTAGAGAACATATTACTTTATATTTTGGTTAGAAGTTTGGTAATTAAATTAAAGTGAATTGGTTCAAAAGGTGAGTAAATTAAGGTGATTGATCGTCATATACATGGAAGGTTGGACGAAGGGGTGGTGGCAAAAAAGGTGAAATGGAAACTTTACATTCTTTTTAAGTAGTAGAGAAGAGACTACCTTATATTTTGGCTAGAAATTTGGTAAATAACTTAAAGTGGAACTGGTTCAGAAGGTAAGTAAATTAAGGTGATTGATTACCATATACATGGAAGGTTGGACGAAGGGGTGGTGGGAAGAAAGGTGAAATGGAAACCTTAGGTTCTTTGTAAATAGTAGAGAAGAGATTACCCTATATTTTGATTAGAAGTTTGATAATAAAATTAAAGTGGAATTGGTTTAGAATGTAAGTAAACTAAGGTGATTGATTGTCATATATATAGAAGGTTGGACGAAGGGGTGGTGAGAAGAAAGGTGAAATGGAAACCTTACGAGTTCTTTTTAAGTAGTAGAGAACATATTACATTATATTTTGATTAGAAGTTTGATAATTAAATTAAAGTGAATTGGTTGAGAAGCTGAGTAAATTAAGGTGATTGGTCGTCATATACATTGAAGGTTGGACGAAGGGGTGGTGGCAAGAAAAGTGAAATGAAAACCTTACATTCTTTTTAAGTAGTAGAGAAAAGACTACCTTATATTTTGGTTAGAAGTTTGATAAATAAATTAAAGTGGAATTGATTCAGAAGGTAAGTAATTAAGGTGATTGATTATCATATACATGAAAGGTTGGACGAAAGAGTGATGGGAAGAAATGCGAAATGGGAACCTTACGTTCTCATTTAAATATAATAAGTATAGTAGAGACCAGTATTTATTTTGAATTTTTTTATCGCATGTGCAGACGAGCCAAGGCACCGAATCACTGCTCTCACATCCAACTGGCTATTTTCGGTAACTTGGAACACTCAAATTTCAATGGGCACCACCAGTGATCTTTGCCCTGCCTAAATCCATGTGACTTTGTGCTTCGAACACATAATTAGGTTTTCTTATACGATCATCTTGTAACTTGTGCAGTTCCCATGCTGCGATGGAGGAGCAATATATCTTTGCAGCCTTGGCTCGCGGTCTTTGCATTGGGTTAGCAAGCCCGGCGGTCTCGGTGAAGGGGGCAGCGTAAATTAATCTGCTGTTTTAAGTGTCAAATAGCCCTGACAGCTCGGGATGCTAGTTAATGCCTTTGACGCCGCTGAAACTTTCGTCAAGTTCGTGAATTTTTACGACGTTGGATAGTCAAAACTCTCTGGAAGTGGAAGGCTTCGGTTTCAGAAAACAAATGTCCACTCCTACTAGGAGATTCTTCAGAAACATCCGTCGGAGGTGCCCTTACCACATGTTTTAGCTTCAGAATAAGCACATTATCGAAATGCATTACTGGGTTGAGCCCTAGATATGTGGTGGAACCTGGGCCATTTTAACTGCAGTGGGATTGCAGGGAAAAGAACGGGCCTCAGTTCTCGGCCAGTGCAGATAATATTTTTGCAGTGACACAGACAGCACCACAGTGAAAACAGGAAAGAACATCACATTGGCCAACTCACTCACAGAACCTCACAAGTTCTTTCTTGCGCGGATTATATCAATTGATTGGTGGTAGCAAAAACCTGCTGAACAAACATATGTGCGCCGATTAATCTTTTGGAATTGGAATCTGACGGCCCTGTTTATCCCGCCGCTGCACTGTACGCACCGGCTCTCAGCTACAGGTGAAAAAACAGACGCTGATGCACCGCCATAATGTTCGCGTCAGGTATGGTATAGTATGCTTGATGGGTGACGCTGGCTGGGTCAGCAGCGTGCAGCGCAGAGAGTAGCAATGAAACGCACAGTGCTTATGCGTCCCAATGATGAAGGTTCAGAGGTAATCAATACGCCCCGTTCCGTTGCACAGTGTTTTCTTGCAGTTTCATGTGTGCCTTGCGTGCGTCGGCCAGAAAGAATTGGCTTTAGAGGCGCAAAATATTACCCGTTGCAAAACCACAGTGGCCATTACTTGGACAGAATTGTACGAACATGTTTGTTTGCTGGGGTCTAGAAGGTGGGACTTTCATGGCCGGGCAGAAAGATTTGCTTCGAATAGTTGTTACAGTCGTGGACTGCAAGCAGGTCAGTCAGTCTGAAACCCGGGAGGGAGAGCTTTGCTGTTTATTAAGAGGAATTGCATTGCTCAGCTAGTTAAAAATGAGATACGTGCACATCTAAGCACAATTACGAAATCGATCCTATACGAAATCGATATAGCTAATCTCAGCGAGGTGCGCAGCTGTTGATTTTATAAAATTCACTCCAAGGTGCAAGACAAAACCGATGCCGACAATTCTTTTAGGCCTTCTTTAGTTCATGCGATTCTAAAAAATGGAACAGAGTAAACATACACTTGCAAAATTAAACTCATTCAGCGTCGCGTGAAGGATGGCCAACCAGCTATGCCATGTGACGCAAGCTAGTTGACCACGGTGAAAAAGCTTTTGGAATATTATTTTTAGATGTGGGTGAGGAATTTTTTTTAAAGTTTTTTTCTTTTTAGATAGAGGTGATACCTCGCATATTTTTTTAAATAGAGGGCTACGCAAAGTGACGCTCGCTGGTAGGCTGCGTTGCTGATATTTTCTTTTCTTTTTTACCACTTTTTCTAGATGGAGGTGACAATTTTTTTTAATGTTTTTCTAGATGAAGGCAAGGACTTCGTTTATTTTTTAAAATGAAAATGTGTGCACAACTCTCTCTCAAACGGCATCACAGGATGGCGCCCCAAACACTAGTAGAAGAGTATACATCACAAGAATTTCACAGACGCGTGTGTATGGTCCAAAAGAATAAAAAAACAGTTGAATCTCAAGCATTTTCCCATAAGACAATATAAACAGAATATCAATATATTGTTAAAGATTTTAGTCTTGTTCTCGATGCAATTTTTTAAAGAACTCTAAGTGGGATGTTAAACTCATGCATTTTCCCATGAAACTGAGATAAAGGCATTTTTCATTTACTCCATTCGCTCGAACCAAACACATGAATAAGATCACAATAGAAGAAGAAAAAATATATTCTTATACCATTTCCCTCCATTTTTCCGTTGAACCAAAGCGGTCTCCCAAAGGTAGAGCTGAAGCCAGCATCTCCGAATTAATGACTGCTCCTCTCCAAACATATCACCGTGGTCGTTGGCGTCTTTCACTGCCAATCAACCTCCCCAAAGGTACGTCAACGGTCAACCCTACGGTACATGAGCTAGACTTGATTGGAGTCGTCGCTTGAGAGGATGTTTGGATCCAAGGGACTTATTTTAGTCTGACTAAAAATAATCTCTTTAATAGGCTAAAGTTCCAAGCACCCCTGACTAAAGAGGGGCTAAAACTAGTCTTGAGACTGGATTGACGGATTTTGATTGGGGCCCGCCTGATATTACTCGTGCGTACTTCATCTGAGACCGTTATAGTTGTAGATAATGATTTGTGTAAGACAATTGTATTGACCTCGTAAGGTGTTTATATATAGGGCGGTACTCTGCGCCGGCGCACCGGCCGAAAGTTTCGGCCGGTCCGGCCAGATCCATTCGATCTACACGCTCAGCCGTTAGATCTCTCGCACATCCTCTCCCGCACCCATCGTCAACCTCCCGCACGGGGAAAAGGAGAGCAAGGAGAGCGTCGCCCCCGCACCCAACAACGAGCCGCGCCACCGAACTTCCTCGTGTTGCACTTGCAACCTCTCGTCGCCGCCATTCCCATCCCTCATCACCGGCCGTCGTGTTCTTTGCAGCTTCTCGCCATGGCGGGTCGCCGCTCCGACATCACGCCTATGTAGCACCGGCCGACAGTAGTAGCACCTCGCCGCCCCTCATGGTTGCAACACTAGGTGCGCGCACGGCCGCCCTCGCCGACCCACGCCGCCGGGTGCATGCCGCTCGCATCGCCGCCATCTCCCTGGTCGCCACTTCCATCTGTCACCATCGAAGCAAAGAAACTCACCCGTGGGAGCTTTGCAGGTTGCCGGTTGCAACTGAATCAGTGCTACGGTGGGCGGTTGAAGCAAAATCAAAAAATGCTTTCAGCAAATGTGAACGCCCATTCCAGCTTTTGTGTGGTCGATCGCAACAATTTACGGCGTCGACGGCGAGGGGGTCAAGAGCTCCAGTGGGCGGTTGGAGAAAAATCGGAAAACGCTTCCAGCTTTTGTTTTCGCCGGTTGCAACATTTTACACTCGAACATCTGGTTGTAGCAAAGTCAGGCGCTCTTGATAACCCACAAGTATAGGGGATCACAACAGTATTCGAGGGTAAGTATTTAACCCAAATTTATAGATTTGACACAAGGGGAGCCAAACAATATTTTAAGGTATTAGTATTCAACCACACATGGAGATTAATTATCTACAACAAAGTGATTAGTAGCACAGTAATATGATAGTTTTGATGATAGCAGCAGTAGTAACGGTAACAGTAACAGTGGTAGCAGTGATATTGTAGTAGTAACGATAGCAGTAACAATAGTAGTAACTTAGCAAGAACAATATATAAGATAAATTCGTAGGCATTGGATCGGTGACTTGTTGGATAATATTCATCATGTGACAGTTATAACCTAGGGCGATAAGACACTAGCTCTAGTTCATCGATATAATGTAGGCATGTATTCCGTAAATAGTCATACGTGCTTTATTAAAAGAACTTGCATGACATCTTTTGTCCTACCCTCCCATGACAGCGGGGTCCATATTGGAAACTAAGGGGTATTAAGGCATCCTTTTAATAGAGAACCGGAACAAAGCATTAGTACATAGTGAATACATGAACTCCTCAAACCATGGTCATCACCGAGAGTTGGCCCGGTTGTTGTCACTCCGGGGTTGTCGGATCATAACCATAGTAGGTGACTATAACTTGCAAGATCGGATCTAAAACATGGATATAATGATGAATTCATAAACGGTTCAGATCTGAAATCATGGCACCTGGGCCCAAAGTGACAAGCATTAAGCATAGCAAAGTCATAGCAATATCAATCTAAGAACATAATGGATACTAGGGATCAGGCCCTAACAAAACTAACTCGATTACATGATGAATCTCATCCAACTCCTCACCGACCAGCGAGCCTATGAAGGGATTACTCACTCCCGGTGGGGAGCATCATGGAATTGGCGATGGAGATGTGTTGGTGATGACGAAGATCAAAGACCCCCCTCTCCGGAGCCCCAAATGGACGTCAGTTCGGGGTTAGTTTCATTCAAATCATGCAAATTAGGGTCCAAAACAGGAGGAAAAGCGTGAGAAAAAGTCGATACGTTGGAGACGTATCAGGTGCCATCGTCGCCGGCCATGCTCACCGTCGTCCTGGTTGCAACAAAACCGAGCGCATGTGGTAGCTTCCTTGATACCAGTTGTAGCAAAAACGTAGCATCGTCGGTGGCAGAGGAG
>NC_041383.1:463488744-463513370 GCF_002162155.2 Triticum dicoccoides | reverse complement strand
TGGCAGCAGGGAACGAAGGGTGAGCTCGCGCCATTGAGGTGGAAAAGGGGGTGGTTGGATCGAGAAGGGGGAAGGACCGTTACATGGGCCCACGAAAAAAGGGGCGTGGCCCTCTACGCTCGCGTTGGGCGCGTCACGAGGCGTGCGACCGACCAAAGGTTCAGCCGAGGCACCGTCTGGAAACATTTACCTTATATATAGCACGTACCGGGTAGTTCCGTCCAAAGCTATGACCCTAATTGAATATTATAGACTTCGAAAACAAGCGGGTCAACTACACCTAATACACGTACATATACATGGGACATACACAATTATCCGTCAACACCCCGCAGTCTTCTTATCAGCAGGCAAATTGTAACCAGATGTTAGTTTGTTGAATAAAGTCCTAATTACAGATTATAGACTTCAAAAACAAGCGGGACAACTACACCTAATAGACGTACGTATACACATGGGACATACACAATTATCTGTCAACACCCCCCACAGTCTTCTTATCAGCAGGCTATGGGCAAATTGTAACCGGATGTTAGTTTGTTGCATAAAGTCCTAACTACAGATTATAGACTTCAAAAACAAGGGGACAATTGCACCTAATACACGTACGTATACACATGGGACATGCACAATTATTTGTCAACACCCCCAGCAGTCTTCTTATCAGCAAGCTACGGGCAAATTATAACCGGATGTTAGTTTGTTGAATAAAGTCTCAATTCGATGCAAAAAAAACACCCCCCGCAATCTAAGCATTGTGACTAGCAATGCAAAGACTGGACTAAAACTCCTCAAAGGTAGACGTCGGCAAGCCTTTGGTCATGATATCCATGAATTGTTGTGTCATGAGAACGTGAAGTGCTCGAACCTTCCCAAGAGCGACATGTTCGCAAACAAAATAAATATCCAACTCAATGTGCTTGGTGCCACGATGATGGACCAGATTGGTGGGGAGGTAGATGGCGGAGACATGTCACAGTAGACGATGGTGGCTATGTGAATAGGATGACAAAGCTCATGGAGAAACTGTCGAAGCCACGTGCACTCAGCAACAACATTGGCCACGCCACGATACTCCGCCTCAACACTGGCCCGTGAAACCATGGGTTATCGCTTGGATGACCACTATATGAGTGATGGTCCAAGGAACACATAGTACCACACGTAGAGCGATGAGTGTCCGGACATCTAGCCCAGTCAACATCCGAGTAATATGATTGCGGTGGAGGGCCACGCCTGCAGGGTGATGCTGAGATCCATATGACCACAGAAGTACCGCAGAATCTGCTTCACCGAGGACCAATGAGCATCGCGAAGAGCGTGCATGTGAAGGCACACTTGCTGAACAACGTACTGTAACTTGGGAGAAGTGAGCGTCAAATACTGCAGTATACCATCAATGAACCTTTAGAAGGAAGCGTCTACAACTAGAGATCCTTCTGCGGCGGAAGCTTGGCCATTGTATCCACTCGAGTAGCCGCGGGCTTGCAATAAAGCATGTCGGTACGGTCAAGAAAATCATGAGCATACTTCTACTGGTGGAGGAAGAAGCCGTCCACACGGCGTCCACCTCGATGTCAAGGACGTAGTGGAGTGGTCCCAAGTCCATGATGGCGAACTCAACGCTCAGTGAGCCATCGAAGGAGGTCGGTACTGTAGGCTATCATGATGATGTCGTCGACGTAGAGGAGCAAGTAGGTTGTGTCAACACCATGATTGTATACGAACAACGTGGCATCCGAGTGCGTGGAGCAAAACCCGAGCTAATGAAGAAAGTTCATGATTCTCTAGTACTGCTACCTCTTGAGCATGCATTGGTTTTTCCCTTGAAGAGGAAAGGATGATGCAGCAAAGTAGCGTAAGTATTTCCCTCAGTTTTAAGAACCAAGGTATCAATCCAGTAGGAGACGACGCAGAAGTCACCTAGTACCTGCACAAACAATCAAGAACCTTGCAACCAACGCGATAAAGGGGTTGTCAATCCCTTCATGGTCACTCGCAAAAGTGAGATCTAATAAAGATAGTAAAGTAAATATTTTTGGTATTTCTATTGTATAGATTGAAAAGTAAAGATTGCAAAATAGTAAACGAGATGCGATATAATGGAAATGATATGTAATATAATAGGAAAGAGAGTCGGGGGCCATAGGTTTCACTAGTGGCTTCTCTCAAGATAGCATGTATTACGGTGGGTGAACAAATTACTGCCGAGCAATTAATAGAAAAGCGCATAGTTATGAGTATCTAAGGCAATGATCATGAATATAGGCATCACATCTATGTCAAGTAGACCGAAACAATTCTGCATCTACTACTATTACTCCACACATCGACCGCTATCCAGCATGCATCTAGAGTATTAAGTTCATAAGAACGGAGTAACGCATTAAGCAAGATGACATGATGTAGAGGGATAAACTCAAGCAATATGATATAAACCCTATCTTTTTATCCTCGATGGCAACAATACAATATGTGCCTTGCTGCCCCTATTGTCACTGGGAAAGGACACCGCAAGATTGAACCCAAAGCTAAGCACTTCTCCCATTGCAAGAAAGATTAATCTAGTGGGCCAAACTAAACCAATAATTTGAAGAGACTTGCAAAGATATCAAATCATGCATATAAGAATTCAGAGAACAACCAAAAAATATTCATAGATAATCTTGTTCATAAATCCACAATTCATCGGTTCTCGGCAAACACGCAGCAAAAGAATTACATCGAATAGATCTCCAAGAACATCGAGGAGAACTTTGTATTGAGAATGAAAGAGAGAAAAGAAGCCATCTAGCTAATAACTATGGACCCGAAGGTCTGTGGTAAACTATTCATGCCTCATTGGAGAGGCAATGGTGTTGATGTAGAAGCCCTCCGTGATCGATTCCCCCTCCGACAGATCGCCGAAAAGGCCCCAAGATGGGATCTCACGAATAAAGAAGGTTGCGGCGGTGGAGAAGTGGTTTCGTGGCTCCCCCTGATGTTTCTAGGGTATAAGAGTATATATAGGCGAAAGAAGTACGTCGGTGGAGCTACGAGGGGCCCACGAGGGTGGGGGGAGCGCCTACCCCCTGGTCGCGCCCTCCTTCCTCGTGGCCCCCTTGCAGCGTTTCAGACTTCAACTCCAAGTCTTCTGGATTGCTTTCGGTCCAAGAAAGATCATCGCGAAGGTTTCATTCCGTTTGGACTCCGTTTGGTATTCTTTTTCTACAAAACTCTAAAATAGGCAAAAAAAACAAAAACTGGCATTGGGCCTCCGGTTAATAGGTTAGTCCCAAAAATAATATAAAAGAGCATATTAAAGCCCATCAAACATCCAAAATAGATAATATAATAGCATGGAACAATCAAAAATTATATATACGTTGGAGACGTATGAAGCATCCTCAAGCTTAATTCCTGCTCGTCCTCGAGTAGGTAAATGATAAAAACAAAAAAAATGATGTGGAATGCTACCTAACATAATTATCAATGTAATTTCTTTATTGTGGCATGAATGTTCATATCCGAAAGATTCAAGACAAAAGTTTAATATTGACATAAAATAATAATACTTCAGGCATTCTAACAAAGCAATCATGTTTTCTCAAAATAACATGGCCAAAGAAAGTTCATCCCTACAAAATCATATAGTTTGGCTATGCTCCATCTTCATCACACAAAATATTCAAATCATGCACAACCCCGGTTCAAGCCAAGCAATTGTTTCATACTTTAGTATTCTCAAACTTTTTCAACTTTCATGCAATACATGAGCGTGAGCCATGGACATAGCACTATAGGTGGAATAGAGTGGTGGTTGTGGAGAAGACAAAAAGGAGGAAGATGGTCTCACATCTACTAGGCGTATCAATGGGCTATGGAGATGCTCATCAATAGATATAAATGTGAGTGAGTAGGGATTGCCATGCAACGGATGCACTAGAGCTATAAATGTATGAAAGCTCAACAAAAGAAACTAAGTGGGTGTGCATCCAACTTGCTTGCTCACAAAGACCTAGTGTATTTTGAGGAAGGCCATCATTGGAATATACAAGCCAAGTTCTATAACGAAAATTCCCACTAGTATATTAAAGTGACAAAATAAGAGACTCTCTATCATGAAGATCATGGTGCTACTTTGAAGCACAAGTGTGGAAAAAAGGATAGTAGCATTGTTCCTTCTCTCTTTTTCTCTCTTTTTTGATTGGCTTCTTTGGCCACTTTTTTTCATTGGCTTCTTTGGCCTTTTTTTTCTATTTCCTCACACGGGATAATGCTCTAATAATGATCATCACACGTCTATTTATTTACAACTCAAGGATTACAACTCGATACTTAGAACAAAATATGACTCTATATGAATGCCTCCGGCGGCATACCAGGATGTGCAATGAATCAAGAGTGACATGTATGAAAAAATTATGAATGGTGACTTTGCAACAAATACGATGTCAACTACATGATCATGCAAGGCAATATGACAACGATGGAGCGTGTCATAATAAACGAAACGGTGGAAAGTTGCATGGCAGTATAACTCGGAATGACTATGGAAATGCCATAATAGGTAGGTATGGTGGCTGTTCTGAGGAAAGGAAATGGTGGGTTTATGGTACCAGCGAAAGTTGCGCGGTACTAGAGAGGCTAGCAATGGTTTTTTTCTTTTTTCTTTTTCGAAAAGGGGGGCTCCCCAACCTCTGCATCAAGAGTGATGCATACGGCCATCTTATTAACCAAGAAACAAATTGTGCCAACAAAGTTCCAAAGTCTCAAACTGAAAGAAAGAAAAAGCAGCTCACACAGAGCGTAAAAGGCTAGATACACAAACTAGCCAAGAAATGACGCCACAACCGGTTGGCTAAAAAAGGTAGGTAAACTAATTGCCTATCCTATTACATGACCGCCATCCAAATCGGTTGAAGATATCCCAAGCTACCATCTCCCAACGGATAGATCCAGTAACCAAATGCTCCCTGGCCTCCATCGGAGTGAGTAGCGACCATGAACGGATCACTGCCGTAGCTCGAAAAATAACCTGCAAAAAATGAGTCCGTGATGTTATGTTAAAAACCAAATCATTTCTGCAAATCTAGATGGTCCACAGCAAAGCGCAAACTCCAACCCGAATATGTCTTGCTAAGGCAGACTCAATCCCATTAAGCAAAGTCCCAAATAAAGCGTTAACAGTAGTCAGTGGAGTAATATTAAAAGCAATGTGGACCGTCCGCCAAAGGACCTTGGCCAACGGCAATCAAAAAAGAGGTGCTTAATCATCTCATCCGATCACAGAAACTACACCTAGTAGGTCCTGTCCAATTACGCTTTATTAAGTTGTCCTTTGTTAAAATAACTTGTTTATGGACAAACCACATAAACACTTTTATTTTCAAAGGAACTTTGACATCCCAGACATTCTTGCAAGTTGGAATGGAGTTCGAATTAATAACATCAATATACATTGACTTAACTGTAAATAATCCAGACCTAGTCAACTTCCAGCGTAATTCATCAGGTTGGTCAGAAAGTTGAACCTCCATCAGTCTCCTAACTAAATGGAGCCAAACTTCCCAACGATTGCCCGCTAGTGACCGTCTAAACTGAATATTAAGGGGGATAGATTGAAATAGCGTTGCAACAAACACCTCACGTCGTTGAGCAATTCGATATAAAGACGGATATTGAATGGCCAAGGGTGAGTCGCCAAGCCAAGTATCCTCCCAGAAACGTGTAGTAGCACCGTTTCCAATAACAACTCTTGTCCTATTGAACAATAATTGTTTGACTTTCACTAGTCCTTTCCAGAAAGGCGAGTTAGTCGGCCTAACTGTTACCTGGGACAGTGTTCTAGTCTGGAGGTACTTGCTGCGAAGGATCTGCGCCCACATGGCTTCAGTCCCGGATGAGAGCTTCCACAACCACTTACTAAGAAGGCATATGTTCTTAACTTCAAGATTCTCAATATCAAGACCTCCTTGGTCTTTCAGTCGACAGATAATATCCCATTTAGCAAGCCGGTATTTTCTTTTAAGTTCATCACCCTGCCAAAAGAAGCGTGATCAATAGAAGTCCAGTCTTTTCCTAACACCAACTGTGACCTCAAAGAATGATAAGAGGAACATAGGCATACTCGTGAGCACCAAATTTATCAAGATTAACCGGCCTCCGTATGACATGAGCTTACCCTTCCAGCAACTCAGTTTCTTCTCAAATCGGTCCTCGATACACTTCCATTCTCTGTTTGTCAGCCTACGATGATGTATCAGAATACCAAGGTAGGAGAAGGGTAAATTCCCCAACTCGCACCCAAACAATTGCCTA
Organism: Triticum dicoccoides; assembly: GCF_002162155.2. Taxonomy (NCBI): domain Eukaryota; kingdom Viridiplantae; phylum Streptophyta; class Magnoliopsida; order Poales; family Poaceae; genus Triticum; species Triticum dicoccoides. Next base: position 463,507,070 of record NC_041383.1, on the reverse strand, counting down.
TAAGACTCATGTTCGTCTTTGGCTCTACCAAAGCAGAACAACTCGCTTTTATGAAAGTTAATCTTTAACCCAATCAATTGTTCAAAGAGGCATAACAATAGCTTCATATTTCTCACCTTGGCCAAGTCGTGCTCCATAAAGATGATTGTATCATCAGCGTATTGAAGGATGGATACACCTCCATCAACAAGATGAGGTACCAAGCCACCCACTTGACCATTCTCCTTAGCCCTTCCTATCAAAATTGCTAACATATCCACCACAATGTTAAACAGGATAGGGGACATCGGATCTCCTTGTCTGAGGCCTTTATGAGTTTGTAAATAATGACCTATATCGTCATTCACTTTAATTCCCACACTCCCTTTTTGCGTAAATGATTCGACCTGCCGGCGCCAGGCATCATCAAAACCTTTCATACGCAATGCCTGTTGGAGGAATGGCCACTTGACCTTATCGTACGCTTTTTCGAAATCCACCTTAAAAATTACCCCATCTAATTTTTTGGAGTGAATTTCATGGAGCGTTTCATGAAGGACAACCACCCCTTCAAGGATGTTTCTGTCCGGCATGAAAGCAGTTTGGGATTGTTGCACCACAGAATGTGCAATCTGTGTGAGCCTATTAGTCCCGACCTTGGTGAAGATTTTGAAACTAACATTGAGGAGGCAAATCGGCCTGAACTGCTCAATTCTCACAGCCTCCGTTTTCTTAGGGAGCAATGTGATACTTCCAAAATTCAAGTGAAATAATTGATGCTGTCCAGAGAAAAGATCATGAAACATAGGTAGCAAATCCCCCTTAATAATGTGCCAGCACTTTTTATAGAACTCGGCCGGGAACCCATCCGTTCCGGGAGCCTTATTGTTTTTCATTTGTGCAATAGCATCAAACACCTCCTTCTCTGAGAACGGGGCCAGCAAGATATCATTATCGGCAGCAGACAATTGAGGTACATCCTCAGTCCTAGACTCATCGAGGGACACACAATTATCCTCCGGAGGTCCAAATAACTGCCTATAATACTCGGTAATATATGTTTTGAGGTTATCCTGCCCTACAATAGTACCCTCATCTTGTTCAAGTTGAAAGATACGCTTCTTTCTGTGCTTACCATTGGCAATCAGGTGAAAGAATTGAGTATTGGCGTCCCCTTGGACCACTTTGCGGACCTTAGCTCGCAAATCCCACTTCAACTCTTCTTCGCGGAGAAGTTCTTTCAACCTCTTCTCCGTCTCAGTTTTAACCTGGAGCTCAGCAGGCAGCAAAATCGCGGATTCAGCTTTTATGTCCAGGGCCTGTATAAGAGAAAGGAGCCTATCCTTCTCAATCTTATACACCCCACCGAGGTGAGAGTGCGTATAATCCATGGACTCAACATTAGTCAAAAAAGAACTCATATACTTATTGCAAAAATCTACAAGTCATCGAAAACCAAGCAGTACGCGCATGCTCCTAGGGGGATAGATTGGTAGGAAAAGACATAAGGAAGACAATCAAAGAAACACCTCATGCTTCAAATTTGTTACACAACGGTTAACATACATGCAAGCTACGGGACTTGCAAACCTCAACACAAGCATTTCTCAAATTCACAATTACTCTACTAGCATGACCCTAATATCACCATCCTTATATCTCAAAACAATCATCAAGAATCAAACTTCTCATAGTATTCAATGCACTTTATATGAAAGTTTTTATTATACCCATCTTGGATGCCCATCATATTAGGACTAGTTTTATAGCCAAAGCAAATTACCATGTTGTTCTAAAAGACTCTCAAAATTATATAAGTGAAGCATGAGATATCAATAATTTCTATAAAATAAAACCACCACCATGCTCTAAAAAGATATAAGAAGCACTAGAGCAATATTGTCAAGCTCAAAAGATATAAGTGAAGCACATAGAGTATTCTAATAAATTCTGATTCATGCGTGTCTCTCCCAAAAGGTGTGTACAGCAAGTATGATTGTGGTAACTAAAAAGCAAAGACTCAAATCATACAATACGCTCCAAGCAAAACACATATCATGTGGTGAATAAAAATATAGCCTCAAGTAAAGTTACCGATAGATGAAGACGAAAGAGGGGATGCCTTCCGGGGCATCCCCAAGCTTAGGCTTTTGGTTATCCTTGAATTTTACCTTGGGGTGCCTTGGGAATCCACAAGCTTAGGATCTTGCCACTCCTTATTCCAAAATCCATCAAATCTTTACCCAAAAACTTGAAAACTTCACAACACAAAACTTCAACAGAAAATCTCATGAGCTCCGTTAGTATAAGAAAATAAACCACCACTTTAAGGTACTGTAATGAACTCATTATTTATTTATATTGGTGTTAAACCTATTGTATTCCAACTTCTCTATGGTTCATACCCCCGATACTACTCATAGATTCATCAAAATAAGCAAACAACACACGAAAAACAGAATCTGTCAAAAACAGAACAGTCTGTAGTAATCTGTAACTTTCGAATACTTCTGTAACTCTAAAAATTCTGAAATAAATTGGTGTACATGAGGAATATGTCTATTAATCATATGCACAAATAATCAACCTAAAATCTCTCTCCAGTTACAATGACAACTATTCTCGTGAGCGCAAAAGTTTCTGTTTTTACAACAAGATCGCAAAGACTTCACCCAAGTCTTCCCAAAGGTTCTACTTGGCACAAACACTAATTAAAACATAAAACCACATCTAAACAGAAGCTAGATGAATTATTTATTACTAAACAGGAGCAAAAAGCAAAGAACAAAAATAAAATTGGGTTGCCTCCCAACAAGCGCTATCGTTTAACGCCCCTAGCTAGGCATAAAAACAAGAATAGATCTAGGTATTGCCATCTTTGGTATGCAATCCATAAGTGGCTCTCATAATAGATTCATAAGGAAATTTAATTTTATTTCTAGGAAAGTGTCCCATGCCTTTCCTTAATAGAAATTGGAATCTAATATTTCCTTCTTTCATGTCAATAAATGCACCAATCGTTCTAAGGAAAGGTCGACCAAGAATAATAGGACATCTAGGATTGCAATCTATATCAAGAACATTGAAATCTACGGGAACATAATTCCTATTTGCAACAATAAGAACATCATTAATCCTTCCCATAGGTTTCTTAATGGTGGAATCCACACGATGCAAATTTAAAGAACAATTGTCAAATTCACGGAAACCTAGCACATCACACAAAGTTTTTGGAATCGTGGAAACACTAGCACCCAAATCACACAAAGCATAGCATTCATAATCTTTAATATTAATTTTAATAGTAGGTTCTCACTCATCATAAAGTTTTCTAGGAATAGAAACTTCTAGTTCAAGCTTTTCTTCATAGGATTGCATCAAAGCATCAATGATATGTTTAGTACAAGCTTTATTTTGATTATAAGCATGAGGAGAATTTAACACGGATTGCAACAAGGAAATACAATCTATTAAAGAACAATTATCATAATTAAATTCCTTGAAATCCAAAATAGTGGGTTCATTGCTACTTAAAGTTTTGACCTCTTCAATCCCACTTTTATCAATTTTTGCATCTAGATCTAAAAACTCCGAATCATTGGGACGCCTTTTAACTAAAGTTAACTCATCTCCAGTCCCATCTTTATCAAGGTTCATATTGGAAAACAAAGATTTAATAGGAGTCACATCAATCACTTTTAGATCTTCATCATTATTATCATGAAAACTAGAAGAACACGCTTTCACAAAGCAATCTTTTTTAGCACGCATCCTAGCGGTTCTTTCTTTGCACTCATCAATGGAAATTCTCATGGCTTTGAGAGACTAATTAATATCATGCTTAGGTGGAATAGATCTAAGTTTCAAAGAATCAACATCAAGAGAAATTATATCCATGTTCCTGGCCAACTCACCAATCTTAAGCAATTTTTCTTCAACCAAAGCATTGAAATTCTTTTGCGAACTCATAAATTCTTTAGAACTATTCTCAAAATCAGAGGGCATCTTATTAAAACTTCCATAAGAGTTGTTGTAGTAATTACCATAATTATTAGAGGAATTACTAGGGAACGGCCTAGAATTAAAGTTTCCTCTATACGCGTTGTTACCAAAACTGTTCCTACCAACAAAATTCACATCCATAGATTCATTATTATTCTCAATCAAAGTAGACAAAGGCATATTATTAGGATCAATAGGAGCACTCTTATTAGCAAACAATTTCATAAGTTCATCCATCTTTCCACTCAAAACATTAATCTCTTCTATCGCATGAAATTTTTTACTAGTGGATCTTTCAGTGTGCCATTGAGAATAGTTAACCATAATATTGTCTAGGAGTTTAGTAGCTTCTCCTAAAGTGATTTCCATAAAAGTGCCTCCCGTGGCCGAATCTAAGAGATTTCTAGAAGCAAAATTCAATCTGGCATAATTTTTTTGTATAATCATCCACAAATTCAAACCATGTGTAGGGCAATTATGTATCATTAATTTCATCCTCTCCCAAGCTTGTGCAACATGTTCATGATCAAGTTGCTTAAAATTCATAATATCATTCCTAAGAGAGATGATCTTAGCGGGAGGAAAATAATTAGAGATAAAAGCATCTTTGCACTTATTCCATGAATCAACACTATTTTTACGCAAAGAAGAGAACCAAGTTTTAGCACGATCTCTAAGCGAAAACGGAAATAGCTTCAATTTAACAATATCATTATCCACATCTTTCTTCTGTTGCATATCACACAAATCAACAAAGCTGTTTAGATGGGTTGCGGCATCTTCACTAGGAAGGCCACCAAATTGATCTTTCATAACAAGATTCAACAAAGCGGTATTAATTTCACAAGATTCAACATTGGTAGTGGGAGCAATCGGAGTGCTAATAAAATCATTGTTGTTGGTATTGGAAAAGTCACACAATTTAGTATTATCTTGAGCCATCGCGACAAACAATCAATCCAATACACAAGCACACAAGAAGCAAACAAAAAGAGGCGAACGGAAGAGGGGCGAAGAAAAGGAAAAGGTTTTCGAAAATCGTTTTAGAAGTGGGGGAGAGGAAAACGAGAGGCAAATGGCAAATAATGTAATGTGAGGGAGAAGAGTTTATGATGGGTACTTGGTATGTCTTTACTTGGTGTAGATCTCCCCGACAACGGTGCCAGAAATCCTTCTTGCTACCTCTTGAGCTTGCATTGGTTTTTCCCTTGAAGAGGAAAGGGTGATGCAGCAAAGTAGCATAAATATTTTCCTCAGTTTTGAGGACCAAGGTATCAATCCAGTAGGAGACGACGCACGTCATCTAGTACCTGCACAAACAATCAAGAACCTTGCAACCAATGCGATAAAGGGGTTGTCAATCCCTTCACGGTCACTCGCAAAAGTGAGATCTAATAAAGATAGTAAAGTAATTATTTTTGGTATTTTTGTTGTATAGATTGAAAAGTAAAAATTGCAAAATAGTAAATGAGATGTGGTATAATGGAAAAGATATGTAATATAATAGGATAGAGACCCGGGGGGGGCATAGGTTTCACTAGTGGCTTCTCTCAAGATAGCATGTATTACGGTGGGTGAAGAAATTACCGCCGAGCAATTGATAGAAAAGCGCATAGTTATGAAGATATCTAAGGCAATCATCATGAATATAGGCATCACTTCCGTGTGGAGCAGACCGAAACGATTCTGCATCTACTACTATTACTCCACACATCGACCACTATCCAGCATGCATCTAGAGTATTAAGTTCATACGAATGGAGTAACGCATTAAGCAAGATAACATGATGTAGAGGGATAAACTCAACCAATATGATATAAACCCCATCTTTTTATCCTTGATGGCAACAATACTATACGTGCCTTGCTGCCCCTACTGTCACTAGGAAAGGACACCGCAAGATTGAACCCAAAGCTAAGCACTTCTCCCATTGTAAGAAAGATCAATCTAGTAGGCCAAACTAAACCGATAATTCAAAGAGACTTGCAAAGATATCAAATCATGCATATAAGAATTCAGAGAAGAACCAAATAATATTCATAGATAATCTTGTTCATAAATCCACAATTCATCGGATCTCGGCAAACACACCGCAAAAGAATTACATCGAATAGATCTCCAAGAACATCGAGGAGAACTTTGTATTGAGAATCAAAGAGAGAAAAGAAGCCATCTAGCTAATAACTATGGACCCGAAGGTCCGTGGTAAACTACTCACGCTTCATCGAAGAGGTGATGGTGTTGATGTAGAAGCCCTTCGTGATCAATTCCCCCTCTAACAGATCGCCGGAAAAGGCCCCAAGATGGGATCTCACGGGTACAGAAGGTTGCGGCAGTGGAAAAGTGGTTTTGTGGCTCCCCCTGATGTTTCTAGGGTATAAGAGTATATATAGGCAAAAGAAGTACGTCGGTGGAGCTAGGAGGGGCCCATGAGGGTGGGGGGAGCGCCTACCCCCTGGCCGCGCCCTCCTACCTCGTGGCCTCCTCGTGATGTTCCAGACTTCAACTCCAAGTCTTCTGGATTTCTTTCGGTCCAAGAAAGATCATCGTGAAGGTTTCATTCCGTTTGGACTCCGTTTGGTATTCCTTTTCTGCAAAACTCTAAAATAGGCAAAAAAATAGAAACTGGCACTGGGCCTCCGGTTAATAGGTTAGTCCCAAAAATAATATAAAAAAGCATATTAAAGCCCATTAAACATCCAAAATAGATAATATAATAGCATGGAACAATAAAAAATTATAGATACGTTGGAGACGTATCAAGTACCAAGCATGGGACGCCTACTTGATCACTTACAAGGAGCGTGAGAGCAAGAATACGTGATCGGGAATCGCATCATTGATGAAGCCGGTGCGTTGTTGGAAATAGAGTTGCTCATGGAAATGACCATGAAGGAAGGCGTTGGAGACGTCCATGTGGTGAAATGGCCATGCGCGAGATGCCGTGAGCTAGAGGATTGTGTATCATGCCCAGTTTTACAACAAAGCGAATGTGTCAGTGAAGTCAACGCCTGGACACTGCCCGAAGCCTCGCACCACCCAACGGGGTTTTATAATGCTCGAGTGCTCCATCGTGGCGGAGCTTATGACGAAGCACCCACTTGTCGTAGATAACATTGGCGTGTGGCGGACGAGGGACAAGCTGTCACATTCGGTTCCGCAAATAAGGCGTGAAACTCCTCTTGAATAGCCGCAGACCACTGAGGATCGTGGAGAGCGGCATGTGCGGAGGTAGGAAGCGGCGACAGTGTGGAAGTCGATGCAGTGCAGACATACTAGGCGTCCGGATGCGCGTACTCGGGCGAAAGACGCACATACGCGCACGAGTGAGAGAATGGCATATTACTACAATAGCTCCATGGATATGACATCAAGCCATATGCAAGGTTCTCTTGGGCATCGTTGGGACACCATTCACGACTAATGCAACCGATGGTCTAGTTGCATCAATCAAGTGAATCATGCACCACCGAGTGGTGTGCAAGTCATAGAGTATGGCCTGTACATCTAAGAACTTTTCAAGCATAGGAACAAGATGGCCACAAGCCCTTCGCATTGCATCATTGCGACAAAGAGCTATGCAAGAACGAGAAGTGGATCAAGATAGTTGCGGAGACCACTCCAAAGAGATCAAGGTTGAGCATATCCGTTGAGGCGGACGATGAGGTGGACGATGAGGTGGATGAAGAGGACAACAATAGACCTAAGGGAAACAAAATTGCAAAAGAGAGGAAGAAGAGAAATGCATACTATGGCACACACAAAGAAGAACTGGTGGCCATGATTGAGGCCAAAAGGTGTTGGCCGCCGAACGCAAATAAGATAAGATGACGAGGTGGAATGAGCTCAAGATGTTGGAGGATGAGAAATGAAATGCCAAGTTGGTTGACGGAGAGAGAAAGTTGAAGGCGGGGGACGGTAGACTTGCAGTTGAGGAGGAGAGACATCGTGATGTCAAGAAAGCCGAAGATCGTGCTATCATGTTTATGAATCCAACCACAATGGATGGAACCGCAAGAAAGTACTGGGAGATCACTCGTGGGGAGATCTTGACCCAAACGGAAGGCTCTCTTCGGAATGGTGGTGGTGGTGGTGACGGTGGATGAGAGGATGATGGTGTTGGTGATGATATTTTCGGCGAGGAGTTTGTTTGAGTTCGTGCATGTCCTTCATGGGCTCGATCCACAACATACACATGTTATGTTTTTCATGATTTTGGATCAAACTTTGTATTTGAAGTGGTGCCTTTTGGATGAAGTATGCGTGTTTCAATTTGAAAATCACGATGATGAAACTATATGCTTGTTAACAATCATGTTATGTGTCGCTTAATATGAATGTTTTTATGATATATATTGTAAAGTGTTTAAGTTGGGCTGCCTACAAGGGTGTTGTTGGTTGAGAATTATTTTTGTTTTTTTGTTTTTATTAAACTTTTACTGGTTTTTCCTCCCTTTTATACTTTTTAATTCATGAACATTTTAAAAAATTGATGAACATTTAATATTATTGTTAATATTTTAAAATTCAGTGAACATTTTTTAAAATTCATGTATATTTTAAAAGTTGAAGAACATGCTTAGAGTTCGTGAACATTTATTAATTTGCAAACTTTATTTCAAATTTGTGTATATTTTTAAAATCCAAGAAATGTTTCTTAAATTCCCAAACTATAGTTTTAAAATTTTGTAATATTATTCACAATTTATTTATTTTTAAATCTGCAAACATCTTTTTATTTAATGATCTTCTTGATATCAGGGCGTGGCACGCACCTATGTTTGGTGTTGCCTCTTTCACTTCTCGGCTTTTTACAGGATAGCGGTGGAGCGAGCAAAAAAATGCTAAGCGAATGAGTGGAGCAAGCCCATGTAAAAGTTATAGTAGCAACTCCACAATTTCAACATTGAATAGGAGCCTCCAAGACGTTCTTACAATGACCATCGGCTCACACTTAGGCCGGATTTGTGTAAGGACACGACAATTATGCACCGAACAACTCCACTTTTCTCTCATAAAAAACACTGTCTCTGGCAGCACCCTCAATAAGATATATGAACGAAAAAATGCATCACCAAAACGTAACTAAAACCCAAGGTAACATAGATAAAACAAAAATAAAATAGTCGACTATAATGATCTGCTAGTGAAAAAAAGACAATCCCACGAGTGAAGAATAGCATGGTGAAGACCTCGTTAGCCTCTAGCACACTTGAAATGCCATGTAATTTGTTATTAAACATATAAAGCTATAATTGTTCATATATATGCAATTGGGAGGTAACCTCACCAAGAGATGTAAGGAGAACCAAATCCATTACATTTCATCTCGCCAACCAAACAATGAACTATCACCATGCCATTCCACTCATCGTCCTCAACAAACACAGGAACGGTAGCAACCCATTCTGATGGAATGGAATCGTGACATTCAATTCCACTTCGTTCCCCAATCAAACACACCCTACATACATAGCCTACAATCCAAAATTCCAAATGCTACAATATTCTGCTAAATTTACACACTTTTAGGCCTTCTTTGATTTAGAGGAAATTTGTAGGCTTCTAAAGGATAGGAACTTTGTAGAAAAGAATCATTTGGAGGCTTTTGGTTTGTAGGAATTGATTCACATTTTTTATTTTCTTTTTTACGTAATTTGATTCCTATTTCTGTGTAGGATAGGAACCAAACTTTTACATTAAAAAAACTACTCGAGATACATCAAATGACATATCTTTCCATATAGAAATTGAGATACATGTCATCTCGTTTCCTATGTTTTTTTCTATTCTTATGATATTCCTATCATAGAAACATGGCCTAGCGAGACTCTATCACTCCCGCTAGCTAGCCACGCTCTCGCTCCCGCCGCTGGCCACTCCGGCCGCGGCGGCCACCTTAAACGCCGCTGGCCACTCCAGCCGCGGCGGCCACCTTAAATGCCTCATGGCCCGCTCCTCCGCCAGCTGCTCCCGCCCGGTGCCGCTCGCCGCCCGCCTGCCACGCCTCTGTGTCCCGCGGTCCGTCGGGGCCTCCCTCCCAGATCTCAGTTGCGTCAACGGTCTCTGCATCAGATCCGGCCTCGACGCCGCGTATCCTCCAGCGTGGGGGGCCGCTGTGGGCGGGGGCTAGCTCCAGACCGCCGGATCTGGGCGTCTCCCCCCTGTTGCAGGATGGCCGCCTCAAATCCATCTGGCTTTCCCCTCTCCCTCGGCCGCCCCTTCCTCTCGGGCCAGACCACGGGGGATGGCGGGCGTAGACGGTGGTCACCTCGTGGAAGAACCGGAAAGCTGCTTCTTCCTCGGCGGGTGCTGGGAGGCGCCGCCAGAGACCGTGCTCGGACCAGAATTGTGGCTTTAATGCAGCTGCCAGCCGTGCGGCCTTCTTAAGCCAGTTCCAGGGCAAATGCTTCCGCTGCCTGAGTGAGCTCCACCGCCGCATCGACTGCAGAGACCCGCTTCGCTGCATTATCTGCAAGCGAGCGGGGCATTTCAGCAAAGAGTGTCCGCAAAATCCTAGGAACGGGGGTCTAGGAGGGACTGTCCGCGATAGGTTGGGACCGCTGCCGCCTAGAGCTCCAGTGCGCGACCGCTTGTGCTTCCCGCCGACGCAAGCGCTGGCGCCGATGGACCTCCACCTGCACTGCGACCCGGCGTGGCGCCCGCGCTCCAACAACAAGGTTTTTGTGGCGTCCCCCGACCTCGAGCATGCCGAGTTCATCCTGCGGCAGCATGCCGTCACCCTCACCGCTGCCGAGCGTCGCCACTCCACCAACCCGATGGCGATGGGCAAAGCCATCCACGAGCAGCTCTGCACCCCGCCGCACCAGCTCCGCGTCACGGCACACCACCCGAAGGCCTTCCTCGTCCACTTCGACCTCCCGGCGCACCGCGACAACGTGGTGAGGCGCGGTGTGCTCAAAGTTGACGACAACAAGTACTTCATCAAGGCCTGGAATGAAGCCGACCACGCGGCGATCGTCAAGTACAACCTCCATGTGTGCGTCGTCATTGAGGACCTGCCCATGCAGTTCTGGTAGCTTGCCGGGGCGGAGGAGGCCCTGGGCGACTTTGGGCGCGTTGATCACCTCGACTCACGCACGCTGGAGAGGGGGCATACCAAGACCTTCGCGTGCTGGCTCTGGGTGTGCAATGTGGCCCACATCCCGATGAAGCGCGCGCTGTGGATGATGAGGATACAGACCTAGGGTAGGGTCATAGGCCTGACCTATACGTCCTACCCAAGGTCACTACCCCAGAAGATAAGAAGACCAAGAATCCACTCGACGGTATAATCACTCGATTGTCATTCCCCTCTTTCACTCGACTGTATGGGGAATGACTCGACTATATCAAAGACCAGGAGTCGGAAGAACGCACAACGGCCGGGAATTCACTCCTTAGTCTTCATGAGCATTAAGAGTATTTAAGACTACCGTTACCAGTAACGCCCTTACTTTATGTACATTAAGCTCCTTGTAATGGAGGTGAGCTGGGGTCCTGGCGCACTCTATATAAGCCACCCCCCCTCCTCTGGGACAAGGGTTGGCACCCCCTGTAACACAACAACATAATCCAATCGACCGCCTCCGGGCACTGAGACGTAGGGCTGTTACTTCCTCCGAGAAGAGCCTGAACTTGTAAAACCTCGTGTGTACATCTTCGCCATAGCTAAGATCTTGCCTCTCCATACCTACCCCCCTTTCTACTATCAGACTTAGAACCATGACAGTTGGCGCCCTCCATGGGGCAGGTGTCTTGGCAACTTGTTGGTGAAGTTGCAAGTTTATTTTCCGATCATCATCATGGTTTTCGACGGCGAGATGGTTGGGGGGCCGCGAGATCCGTCTCGGCGCGCTTGTTTTCGTCGCTGACGACTCGGCGTGGCTCCAGGAAGCTCCGCTTGATGTCGAGGTGCTCCCCGTGCGAGGGGCGACGCACTTTTGCGCGTGCGTTTGTGGCGTCCTTCTTCGGCAGCTGTCGACCCCGTATCATTGACTCCGGCAACATCTTCCCTCCCTGATGTGCGCCGCCGCAAGCGATCTGGTCGGTCGTGGCTTCAGCGGTGGGTGAAGCACGCGGTGGCTCGGCATTCGACCACTCATCAAGTCACGGCAATCGAGCCTGACGAAACTCTCCACGGCCTGTTCGATCTGTCGACTGGCTCCGCGGAGACGTCGTCCGAGTGCGATAGCAGCGATCCTGCGGCTGAAGTCCTGATGGTCGATGGTCCGTGTAGCCCGCCTGGTTTTTGCCGTGAGGACAGCAAAGGAGCTGGCGGCGATCCATCACGTGTCCATGAGGAGTACCGTCCCGAACCTCTCTCTTCGCGGCAGAGAGAGGATCTTCGTCGTCGCAACATGGACGCACTTCACACGCCCATCGTTGGTGAAACTTTCGAGGCTCGGGCCTTGGAGGAGGCGCGCTTGGCTAACTTGGATGAACGCACTCGACTGGAGAACCTGCAGCGCGCTCTCGACGAGCGAGCCCGGGATCGAGTTCCTGATTCTAGTCGATGGCAGCTTTTTCCACCTCCACCTAAGGTATACCATACTGCGATTCAGAACCTCACCGCTATGGCCTGAATTACAGAGTCGATTCAACCTTCTCAGTCAGAGGTTGGCCGAGGGTTGGAGTAGATCAGGGCCCTGCTCCGAGCGGCAGGAGAGCAGAATTCTGCGATGTCTCAGTCGCGGAATAGGATACGCAACAGATCTCTGGTGGTAGATACAGTTCAGTCGGCCCATAGCCCAAGATCGCCTCCGCAGCGTGAAGGTCATGGGCAGTACGATCGTCAGTTCGACTGCAAGAATCGTCGTCGAGTGCCAACGCCTCCTCCGAGGAGTGCTTCGTACGTGCCTCGGCAGAACGATGATAGACGCCATCACAGGGACGACCGCAGAGTTCCAGTCGACCCAAGAGAGCCAGGCTTCGATGCGAGATCCATTCTCCTTCAAGGCCTGGTCGACCGGAATAGAGCACACAGAGAAGATCTGGGCAGAGATCGTCCAAGTGGCAGCAGATTACATGTTTCAGGCCCAGAGTGTTTTGGCAGAGCCATCAGAGCAGAAGTGATTCCTCCCAACTTCAGATTGGCAACAGGAGTCAGTAAGTTCACCAGGGAGTCCAAGCCTGAAACTTGGCTTGAAGATTACCGAGTGGCTATGCAGATTGGAGGCGGAAATGACGAAATAGCAATGAAGCATCTCCCTCTAATGTTGGAAGGGTCAGCCCGAGCGTGGTTGACTCAGTTGGCCCCAGACAGTATACACAGCTGGGAAGAGCTATCTCGAGTGTTCGTATGAACCTTTGAGGGCACGTGCAAGCGGCCAGCAGGGCTTCCCGAGTTGCATCATTGTGTGCAGAAGCCGAATGAAACTTTGAGGGAATTCATTCAGAGGTGGACAACTTTGCATCACACAGTGGAGAATGTATCGGAGCATCAGGCGGTGTGCGCTTTCAAGGATGGCGTCAAGTATCGAGAGTTGGTTCCGAAGTTCGGTCGGAATGGAGATATGACTCTGACCCGGATGATGGAGATAGCCACCCGGTATGCTAACGGAGAAGAAGAGGATCGACTCCGAAGCGGGAAGAGTAAACCAGTCGGCCAAGAGGCCGGCGTAGGTGGTTTCAGTCGGAAGCAAAAGAGTAAAGCCGAGCGAGTGGCACCTGGGGAGATCGTAGCAGTGGCTCAAGGAAAGTTTAAGGGAAAACCTAAGGGGCCCTGGCCTCCTAAGAAGGTGAAAGATCAAGCAGGAAATGATGTGCTGGACTTGCCGTGTCACATCCACACGAAGAAAGATGAGGAAGGTAATCTGATTTACCCAAAGCATACCACTCGACAATGTCGACTCCTGATCCAACAGTTCCAGGAGAAACAGCCCAATGAGAAGGACAAGGAGTCGGACAGAGATGAGGAGGAAAAGGAAGATGACGGTTACCCCAAGGTCAATTCCACCCTCATGATTTTTGCCGATGTTGAGAGCAAGAGTCGGTTGAAGGTCATCAACAGAGAAGTGAATATGGTTGCTCCGGCAACGACGACCACGTACCTAAAATGGTCTCAGACAGCCATCACATTCGACCAGTCAAACCATCCTGCTCGCGTAGTCACCCTCGGGAGGCAAGCGCTGGTGGTCGACCCAGTGGTTGGTGGCACTCGACTGACTAAAGTGCTGATGTATGGAGGTAACAGCCTGAATATCCTGTATGCTGAAACCTTGAAGGGGATGGGCAACCTGATGTCCAAGCTTGGCGAGAGCAACATGAGCTTTCACGGCGTTATTCCCGGAAAGAAGGCCGAGTCACTCAGCCAGATCACTCTCGACGTGGTTTTTGGTGACTCCAAGCATTACTGAAAAGAAAAGTTGACATTTGAAGTCGTGGATTTCCAAAGTGCTTATCACGACATCCTGGGGATACCAGCGTACACGCGTTTCATGGCTCGACCGTGTTATGTGTACCTCAAGCTGAAGATGCCTGGTCCCAAAGGTGTGATCACGGTCACTGGCAATCGGCAGAAAGCAGAAGAATGTTTCCAAAAAGGTTCCAAAATCGCCGATGCACAGATGGCGGCGGTTGAATTCCAAGAGTATCAGAAGAGTGCGGATTCGAGTGATTTGCTCCGAGCCAAGAAGCCTGCGACAGACTCTGCGTTTCAGTCGAGTGGTGAAACAAAGCCGATTCATATTCACCCGACTGATCCCAATGCTGCATCGACTCATATATCAACGACGCTCGACAGCAAATAGGAAGAAGGGCTCATCCAGTTCCTCCATGAGAACTGGGACATCTTCGCATGGAAACCCTCTGACATGCCAGGTGTACCCAGAGGACTGGCTGAGCACCATTTGCGTGTCGACCCCAAGGTAAAACTCGTCAAAGAGCACCTTCGGCGGTCCGCCGTTCAGAAGAGAAAAGCAATCAGCGAAGAAGTGGCTCGACTGTTGGCAGCAGAGTTCATCCATGAAATCTACCACTCCGAGTGGCTTGCCAATGTCGTCATGGTCCCCAAGAAAGACGATTCACTTTGCATGTGCATTGATTTCAAGCATATCAACCGGGCCTACCCGAAAGATCACTTCCCTCTCCCCCATATCGATTAGATTGTTGACTTGACCACGGGGTGTGAGCGCTTGTATTTTTTAGATGCCTATTCCGGGTATCATCAGATCCGACTGTATGGTCCCGATGAAATAAAAACAGCCTTCGTCACCCCATTCGGGTGCTTTTGCTATGTCATCATGCCATTCGGTCTTAAAAACACCGGAGCCACGTTCATGAGAATGATCCAGAAGTGCCTGCTCACCCAAATCAGTTGGAATGTGGAGGTATACATGGATGACATCGTGATCAAGTCTCGCAAAGGTTCCGACCTATTGACTGATCTCGCAGAAACCTTTGCCAACCTAAGAAGGTACGATATCAAGCTTAACCCGTCAATTGCACATTCGGAGTTCCAAGAGGAAAGCTGCTCGGTTTTCTCGTTTTCGAACGAGGGATCCATGCCAATCCAGAAAAAGTTGATACCATCCTCCGAATGAAACGCCCTGTGCGAGTGCATGACGTTCAGAAGCTGACTGGTTGTTTGGCCGCCTTGAGTCGATTCATCTCTCGTCTCGGTGAAAAGGCCTTGCCTCTTTACCGATTGATGAAGAAATCTGATAAGTTCGAGTGGTCTGAAGAAGCTGATGCAGCGTTTGCAGAGCTCAAAGCCCCGCTTTCCACCCAGCCGGTGCTCGCTGCGCCAATCAGCAAAGAGCCTTTACTGCTTTACATTGCAGCCACTGGACAAGTTGTCAGTATAGTACTCATGATCGAGCGAGAAGAGGAAGGAAAAGTGTACAAGGTTCAACGCCCAGTTTATTATCTATCTGAAGTTTTGACTCCGTCCAAGCAGCGCTATCCTCATTATCAGAAGCTTGTCTATGGAATTTACATGACCATGAAGAAGGTTGCACATTACTTCTCTGATTACTCTATTACAGTCGTTAGCAACGCACCGTTGTCTGAGATCCTGAATAACAGAGATGCAACTGGTCGAGTAGCAAAATGGGCGATTGAACTCCTTCCACTGGACATCAAGTTTGAGGCAAATAAAGCTATCAAGTCCCAAGCAATCGCGGATTTCCTTGCCGAGTGGATTGAACAGCAACTACCGACTCAAGTTCACTCGAAACATTGGATTATGTTCTTCGATGGTTCCAAGATGCTAAACGAGTCAGGTGCTGGAGTAGTATTGGTGTCCCCCCGTGGAGGCAAGCTCAATTACGTTCTCCAGATTCACTTTGATTCCTCCAATAATGAAGCAGAATACGAAGCACTTCTATATGGGTTGCGTATGGCCATCTCACTCGGCGTTCGTCGCCTCATGGTGTATGGCGATTCAGATTTGGTGGTTAACCAGGTGATGAAGGAATGGGATGTCAGAAGCCCAGCCATGACTGGTTACTGCAACATTGTCAGGAGCTGGAAAAGAAGTTTGAGGGGTTAGAACTTCACCATGTGCCCCGATTGAAAAATCAAGCTGTAGATGAGTTGGCGAAGATAGGTTCCAAGAGAGAGGCCATCCCCCGCAATGTGTTTCTGGAACATATTATTTCACCTTCGGTTCGGGAGGACCCCTTCACAGAAGAGTCGCCACAACCCAAGAGTGCTACAGATCCGACTGAAGTTGACATCCCAGCCGTGGTCGACTTAGTCATGGAGGTTCTGGTCATCACTCCCGACTGGGCAATTCCGTACATCGCATACATTCATAGGAAAGAACTTCCGGAGGAAGAAGAAGAGGCTCGACAGGTCGTTCGGCGATCTAAGGCCTTTACTGTGATAAAGGGGCAGTTGTTCAGAGAAAGTGCAACTGGAGTCTGCCAGAAGTGTATCACGCCAGAGGAAGGTCAAGTGATCCTCAATGATATTCATTCGAGGACCTGTGGTCACCACGCGTCCTCTCGGAACATCGTGGCCAAAGCATACCGAGCTGGATTTTACTGGCCGCGGGCCAATGAGATGTCTAAGGAAATAGTGGACAAGTGTCAAGGCTGCCAGTTTTACTCCAACATGTCTCATAAACCTGCATCGACTCTAAAAACAATTCCACTCGTCTGGCCTTTCATCGTCTAGGGACTGGACATGGTTGGACCTTTGAAGACCGGCAGGAGTGGATTTACTCATGTGCTGGTAGCAGTCGACAAGTTCACCAAGTGGATCAAAGCCAAGCCCATCAAAAGCCTTTAAGCAAGCACATCTGTGAGTTTCATCAGGGAACTTATATTCAGATATGGCATTCCGCACAACATCATCACGGATAACGGCTCGAACTTCGATTATGAAGAATTCAAAGCTTTTTGTGCCTCCCAAGGCACAAGAGTCGACTACGCTTGGGTCGCTCATCCTCAGTCGAATGGACAGGTCGAGCGGGCGAATGGATTGATTCTCAAAGGATTGAAGCCTCGGTTGATGCGTGACCTGAAACATGCAGCGGGAGCCTGGGTCGACGAGCTCCCATCCGTGCTGTGGGGGTTGAGGACAACCCCTAACCGGTCGACTGGAAGGACTCCATTCTTCTTAGTCTATGGAGCTGAAGCCGTGCTCCCCAGTGATTTGCTCCATAATGCACCTCGAGTCGAACTCTTCTCAGAAGAAGAAGCAGAACAAGCTCGGCAAGATGCAGTCCACCTCTTGGAAGAAGAAAGAGAGATGGCTTTGATCCGGTCGACCATTTATCAGCAAGACTTGCGTAGATTTCACGCTAGAAACGTGAGGGTCGAGCATTTCAAGAAGGAGACCTGGTTCTTCGGGTGGACCAGCAAAGACCTCACAAGCTTGCTCCTGCTTGGGAAGGCCCTTTCGTCATCACCAAGGTGCTCCACAATGGAGCATACCGTCTCTTCAACGTCGAACATAATAAAGATGAGCCACGCGCCTGGAATGCGGATCTGCTCCGCCCTTTCTATTCTTAAATATTTAGAATGATGAGATGTAATAAGAAATACCTTTTAGTTTGACTATCAAAAGACATAATTTACTTCTTCTGAATAATTGTTGTTTATTTCTTTTGTACGAATTACCTTAGCTGCAGCCCAGTGCTCGCCTAAGTGATAAAAATCCTACCGAGTGATGAGTCTGCCTCTCACTCGGGGGCTTAGCTGCAGCCCAGTGCTCGCCTAAGTGATAAAAATCCTACCGAGTGATGAGTCTGTCTCTCACTCGGAGTCTTAGCTGCAGCCCAGTGCTCACCTAAGTGATAAAAATCCTACCGAGTGATGAGTCTGCCTCTCACTCGGGGGCTTAGCTGCAGCCAGTGCTTGCCTAAGTGATAAAAATCCTATTGAGTGATGAGTCT
>NC_041383.1:463484280-463488551 GCF_002162155.2 Triticum dicoccoides | reverse complement strand
CACTCGGGGCTTAGCTGAAGCCCAGTGCTCGCCTAAGTGATAAAAATCCTACCGAGTGATGAGTGTGCCTCTCACTCGGGGGCTTAGTTGTAGCCCAGTGCTCGCCTAAGTGATAAAAATACTACCGAGTGATGAGTCTGCCTCTCACTCGGGGGCTTAGCTGCAGTCCAGTACTCGCCTAAGTGATAAAAATCCTAACGAGTGATGAGTCTGCCTCTCACTTGGGGGCTTAGCTACAGCCCAGTGCTCGCCTAAGTGATAAAAATCCCATCGAGTGATGAGCAAAGCTCTCACTCGGGGGCTTAGTTGCAGTCCCGTACTCGCCTAAGTTCGAAAAATCCTACCGAGTGGAGAGCAAACCTCCCACTCGGGGGCTTAGCTGCAGTCCCGTACTCGCCTAAGTTTGAAAAATCCTACCGAGTGGAGAGCAAACCTCTCACTCGGAGGCTTAGCTGCAGCCCAGCGCTTGCCTAAGTTCGAAAAATCCTGCCGAGTGGAGAGCAAACCTCCCACTCAGGGGCTTAGCTGCAATCCCGTACTCGCCTAAGTTTGAAAAATCCTACCGAGTGGAGAGCAAACCTCCCACTCGGGGGCTTAGCTGCAGTCCCACACTCGCCTAAGTTTGAAAAATCCTACCGGGTGGTGAGCAATCCTCCCGCTCGGACGCTTAGCTGCAGCCCAGTGCTCGCCTAAGTTTGAAAAACCTTACCGGGTGGTTGACAGAAGCGTCAAGACCATTGCTGAGTGCCTTGCTGATGAGCTGATCAATGCTTCTCAAGGATCACCCAATCGGTTGACAGGAACGTCAAGAGCATTGTTGAATGCCTTGCTGATGAGTTGATCAATGCTACTCAAGGATCACCCGATGGGCCGACTGGAACATCAAGACCATTGCTGAGTGCCTTACTGATGAGATGATCAATGCTACTCAAGGATCACCCGATCGGCCGACTGGAATGTCAAGACCATTGCTGAGTGCCTTGCTGATGAGCTGATCAATGCTACTCGAATATCACCCGATCAGTCGACTGGAATGCCAAGACCATTGCTGAACGCCTCGCTAATGAGCTGATCAAGGTTGCTCAAGGCCCGCCCGATCAGTCGACTGGCCATCCTTCTCCAGAAGCTGCATCAAGCAAACAGACAACAATTCGAGGGAAAAACGATTTTTGTTTGAAGACAGACGCAATTTATGAGATGACAAATCCAAAATTTCTTAACCGTAGAATAAAGTGCTCGGGCATCAGGCCCGAAGGAGTTTTAACGGTTACAAATTCACTCGGCATTCCGAGCAAATAAAAGTGATAGCATAATGTTTTTTTATCACTCGGCGGGAGAAGGACTAGCCGGGTCGCAGAAGCTGTCGAGGTCGATACTGTCAGCGATGCGAGTGGCTGCCTCAAGGAAAGTGTCCATGAAGTCCTGGAAGGAGTGCTTCTTAGTGTTTGCCACTTTGAGAGCTGCCAGCTTGTCTTCCTTAGCCTCCTTGCAGTGCACTCGGACTAGAGACAAAGCGACATCAGCACCACAACGGGCAGAAGATTTCTTCCACTCTTGCACTCGACCTGGAATCTGGTTTAGCCGAGTCATCAAGGACTCGAGGTCTTGAGACATTTCCTCCCGAGGCCAGAGCTCGGTGTCCACTTGGGCCATCGCCGCCTTCAGTCGAGCCAGATAGTCGACTGCACCATCCAAGCGCGATTCCAGTCGAAGCAAGTTCATCGCAACTTCATCTTTCATGGGACAGTTGATGGGGTCGAGACTTGTCTCGACCCGCCTAGTTTCAGCCTCAAAGTCCTGACACAATTCTATCCCATTGCAAAAAGTGATGAATTGACGATGAGATAACAAAGTTCAATCGGCAACAAAGTGATGAGTCGACTGATCATACCTTCAAGCTTCAGAACAAGTTTGGCGGTGAGTTGCTCCAGATAGGACTCTAGCTTGTCGGTCTTGGTCTTAAGGCCGCCAACTTCAGTGGTCAGATTTTCCTTGTCCTTCTTCAGTTGCTTGACTTCCCGATTGGCGTCTGAGATGGCAACCTTCAGCTTCGCGTTCTCCTCCTCCAGTTTGCTGACCGAAGCCATCTTCTGGTCCGCAAGCTTCGTCTTCTCGCGTGCCTCCTTATGAGCGGCTGCCAGATCCAGATCCTTCTGCTCCAAAGCCTCCTTCATCCTCTCTAAAGAAACAACACTCTTCAGACGAGACTGAAGTTGACAATTTTCACTACGCACATCTGCTCGTGTGAAATCACTCAGTTCAAAGAGACTGAAGGAAAAACTAGCGTGAAGTATGAAGCTACAAAACAGACAGGATGGTCGAATGATTACCTTCCATGATGGCCGTTTCTTGTTGGGCAGTCTTCAGATTCTTCTTCGCAAGTTCAAGGTCAAGTTCAATGTTGATATGCTTCTTCTTTAACTCGGTGAGCCGAGCTCCAAGATCACAAGGCCTCTCCAGCCAGAAAGACATACATGTCAGTTGACAGATCGAAGCGCCGAGTGAAAGCAAAGAATTACTCTAAGACTACTGCCGAATCAAATATTCAATAGTAGTCTCGGGGACTACACCCAGTGGGTGCACTTAGCGTGCCCCCACTGGATCAGATCAATACTCAGCATGAGTTCAAAAAAAAGAAGAAGGAAGATAAGATGTGCACAGTACAGACGCCTCGGTCCGGCCACCTTATAAGAGGTTGTTTCTGAGTGACTGACGCGTGGGACCAGGCGATCCCGTCAAATCCCGCAACAGTCGCGCGCAGCGTACGTGGCGAAAAAGGCCGCGCGGGAATCGAGGAATCACTGTTTATCCGCTCCGCCCGCTTCAGCACTCCCCGTCTAGCGCGCTTCCCTGAAATTCCGTATCCCGTGGAATCCGGGATACACTGCAGGCAATCGCGCACAGGATCCCGCGCTCCAACACGACACTCAGCACATAAGATCAACAGTTCACTCGACTGTCCACTGAATGGATCAAGGCCACTGAGTTGACACCAAACATCGCCGCGGGCCCTCAGACTTGCAGAAAGCACTCGCGAGATCCCAAAGCTCAGGACAAGTTCAATTTTAGCCTATTTTGCACTCGCACCTTAATCCATTCGGGGGCTACTGATGAGGATAAAGACCTAGGGTAGGGTCATAGGCCTGACCTATACGTCCTACCCAAGGTCACTACCCTAGAAGATAAGAAGACCAAGAATCCACTCGATGGTATAATCACTCGACTGTCATTCCCCACTTTCACTCGACCGTATGGGGAATGACTCGACTATATCGAAGACCAGGAGTCAGAAGAACGCACAACGGCCGGGCATTCACTCCTTAGTCTTCATGAGCATTAAGAGTATTTAAGACTGTCGTTACCAGTAACGCCCTTACTTTATGTACATTAAGCTCCTTGTAATGGAGGTGGGATGGGGTCCTGGCGCACTCTATATAAGCCACCCCCCTCCTCTGGGACAAGGGTTGGCACCCCGTGTAACACAACACACATAATCCAATCGACCGCCTCCGGGCACCGAGACGTAGGGCTGTTACTTCCTCCGAGAAGGGCTTGAACTCATAAAACCTCGTGTGTACATCTTCGCCATAACTAAGATCTTGCCTCTCCATACCTACCCTCCTTTCTACTGTCAGACTTAGAACCACGACAGTGGGTGCTCAAGCGCGGCGCTGGCTGCGTCGACGAGGTGCTCGGCTTCGCGCCACTCGACCGCCGCATCCCCTTCCCCCGGCGCGCTCCGCTTTGACCTCCTTATGCACGTCGATCTGGTCGAGGACTGGACGCCGTACTTGCCACGCTCGTCGCACTCAGGGCAGAGCGGCCTCCCTTCCTCCTCGGACGACGATGACCGCCGGTTGCCGCACATCGAGTCGGGCATGTGGGTGGCACATCTCAAGGATGGTCAAGGCTCGGGTCACCGCTCTGCCTCTCGCGGCCAGGCTGCGGGATGCGGTGGCCCCATCTCCGGGCCTTAAGGGCGCGACCAGGACGACGGCGACAACTCTGGTGGCTCGGGCTGGTCTTGGAGAGACCGCCTGCTCAGTCGAGGATGCCATGCCAAGGGAAGCGACGTGGACGTTGTCACTGGGGTGCACCGCTGCCGCAGCCGCACCCCGATCAGACGGCATCACGAGCGCATGCCCTCCGAGGAGGCCTCCGGCGCGGCTGCGCCTGCGGCGCTCCGGGCCACCTCTCTGCTTCCCCTTCGCCAGGCTCCACCGCCCCCTACACCAGCACCACAAGACCCAGTCGTGCGCTTCTTCAGCCTC
>NC_041383.1:463481007-463484090 GCF_002162155.2 Triticum dicoccoides | reverse complement strand
GAGATAGAAAACGCCATGATCGAGGCCCTACAGACCCCGCTGGCGTCCGAAGACGGCGGTCGCTCACCGCCCCTCCCGCTCCCCACCCCGCAGGAGCTGGACAGCCCTGAGATGATCCCTTGCCTACTGCCCTGTGTCACCTCCCCAGCGCTGGCCACTACCGGTTTCCATCTATTGGCGATCACGGAGCGGGTGGGCACCATCCAGATTGGCGAGGTGGGTAGCGACGAGGGATCTGAGCTGTTCGTCCCTATACCCCCGCCTGTTATCATCGACCCACCGGCTAGGCCTCGCCATTCTGCTCCGCCAAAGTCCAGAGCCGTCTCCACCCCATCTCGCTGCAGTGCCCGCCAGGCCGCTGCGGCAAACCCAACTCCGGTGGCTCAGCGGGCGGTGCTTCGCCTGGTGCAGGAGCTGGGCGCGCTCAGGCCAAATGATAGAATGACCCCGAAGGCGGCTGCCCTGCTCATGAAGTGCTTCCGGGAGCCGTTGTCCGACAGTGACATTGCTGCAATCGCCAAGCTCACTGGGCTGGACCAGACTGCTCTCAAGATCGCACCTGGCATGGCCGGGATGGCCGGCGCCGAGGAGTCCCTCCACGTCTGATCATGTTAGCTAGGTCTTCGCTTAGTCTCCGTCGACAGCTGGTCTTAAACCAGCTTGAGTTAGGGGTAGTCTCCATGTGTAGTGTTCCTGGTTTGTGGTGTGTCCGACGACGACGGGGTTTTGGGCCTGTTGGTGGCCGTCGTCGCCCCCGGCATGTTGTAAGGTGTTCAGTTCTCTCATGATTAGTAGATGTGCTCAACGGAGAACTGCATGGTGTCCTGATGAGTGACAACGAGCTAATCTTCATGTCCTGGAACGTTCGTGGCTTGAACTGTCCGGCGAAACGCACAACCATTATGAATGTAGTTCAAGCTAACCGCGTTGCATTCCTAGCATTGCAGGAAACGAAGGTGGAAATTTGGTCTTCTTCCATGGATACGGAGGTCAGCGGCGCAGCCTGCAGGGATGTGTAGTGCTGCCGGCGAACGGGACGAGAGGTGGTGCAACGATCTTCTGGGATAAGCTAGTAGTTGATGTAGTTTCACATCATTTAGGCAGTTTCTCCATTACGGCTAGAGTAGAGCCCAAGTTAGCAGGTGACCCCTTCTGGCTTACCACGGTCTATGGGCCGACAGACGACGCGCAGAAGGATAGTTTCCTGGCTAAGCTAGCAGCTGCTGCACCACCGGTTGGTGAACTATGGGTGATCAATGGTGATTTCAACATGATCTATCAAGCGAGTGATAAGAGTAACAGCAACATCAACAGGAGGATGATGGGCAAGTTCCGAAGAGCTTTGGACTGGGCTGGACTGAAAGAGATAAAGTGCAGAAACAAGAAGTTCACCTGGAGCAATGAACGGGAAAACCCCACTCTCAGCAGTATCGACAATTTTTTCTGCAACGACTTGTGGGATATGTCACACCAAGATCAGATGCTTATGGCAGCATCAAGCTCCTTCTCAGATCATTGCCCACTAATTCTTGCAAAGGCTTCCACACCCGTCAGAAAAACAAGATTCAGGTTTGAGAATTTTTGGCCGGCGTTCCCTCATTTCCATGAAACAGTCTTGCATGCTTGGCAGCGTCCTGTCCCGCATGACTGCCCTTTTGTGAGGATGAAAAGTAGGCTGGCAAGAGTTGTCGCTGATCTCAAGATCTGGAGCAGGACAACGTTTGGCAAGGTCAGGCAACAACTGCACATTGCAAATGAGGTGACTCTGCAGTTTGATATGGCGCAGGAGCACCGAGCCCTCACGGCGGCAGAAAGACAGCTGAGCAAAACCTTGAAGCTTAAAGTGCTTGGCCTTGCTGCAATTGATCGGGCGAGAAAGAAGCAGGCCTCCAGAGTGAATTGGCTGCATGTGGGGGATGCGAGCACGCGTTTCTTCCATGCAAAAATGCAATCTCACCGCAGAAAAAATTTCATTCATGCGATCTGCAACAATGACAGGGTTGTAGTGGATCACGGTGAGAAGGAACAGATCATCCTCGACCACTTCTCTGAAGCCTTGGGGCGCAGCAAGCAGCGAGGCTGCACTCTCAATTGGGACAGCCTGAACATTCCGGTTGTTGCTCCGTCAGAGCTAGACGGGCCGTTCACCATGGTCAAGGTCTGGGCGGCAATCCTTGCGTCCCCCACAGAAAAGGCCCCGGGCCCGGACGGTTTCACTGGGCATTTCTATTGCTCATGCTGGCCGATCATCAAGGAGGAGGTCTTGGTTGTTTTCAACAAGTTCTATCAGATGGCTGGGAATATTTTTGCTGAATTAAACTCAGCGCTCATTGCCCTGCTGCCGAAGAAGGATGGCACATCTGAAATCAGCCACTACAGGCCCATCAGTTTGATCCACTCCATGGCAAAGTTAATCTCAAAAGTACTCGCTCTCCGTGTTGGGAAACATAGTAATTTCAAAAAACTCCTACGCACACGCCAGATCATGGTGATGCATAGCAACGAGAGGGGAGAGTGTTGTCCACGTACCCTCGTAGACCGAAAGCGGAAGCGTTAGAACAATGTAGTCGTACGTCTTCACGATCTGACCGATCCAAGTACCGAACGTACGACACCTCCGAGTTCAGCACACGTTCAGCTTGATGACGATCCCCGGACTCCGATCCAGCAGGGTGTCGGCGATGAGTTCCGTCAGCACGGCGGCGTGGTGATGATGATGATGTTCTACCGACGCAGGGCTTCGCCTAAGCACCGCTACGATATGACCGAGGTGGAATATGGTGGAGGGGGCACCGCACACGGCTAAGGAATGATCACGAAGATCAACTTGTGTGTTCTGGGGTGCCCCCTGTCCCCGTATATAAAGGAGGGAGGGGGGAGGTGTGGCTGGCCCCTAGGGGTGCGCCTGGAGGAGTCCTACTCCCACCGGGAGTAGGACTCCCCCCTCTTGCCTTGTTGGAGAAGGAAGGGGGAAGGGGGAAAGAGGAAAGGGGGGCGCCCCCCCCCCTCCTTGTCCTATTCGGACTAGGGGGAGGGGGCACGCAGCCTGCCCTAGCCAGCCCTCCTCTTATCCCTTAGGGCCC
>NC_041383.1:463473701-463480638 GCF_002162155.2 Triticum dicoccoides | reverse complement strand
AACCCCCCGGTACTCCGGTAAAATCCCGATTTCACGCGGAACGATTCCGATATCCAAATATAGGCTTCCAATATATCAATATTTATGTATCGACCATTTCGAGACTCCTCGTCATGTCCGTGATCACATCCGGACTCCGAACAACCTTCGGTACATCAAAAACTATAAACTCATAATATAACTGTCATTGTAATGTTAAGCGTGCGGACCCTACGGGTTCGAGAACTATGTAGACATGACCTAGAACTGTTTCCGGTCAATAACCAATAGCGGAACCTGGATGCTCATATTGGATCCTACATATTCTACGAAGATCTTTATCGGTCAAACCGCATAAAAACATACGTTGTTCTCTTTGTCATCGGTATGTTACTTGCCCGAGATTTGATCGTCGGTATCCAATACCTAGTTCAATCTCGTTACCGGCAAGTCTCTTTACTCGTTACGTAATACATCATTTCGTAACTAACTCATTAGTTACATTGCTTGCAAGGCTTATAGTGATGTGCATTATCGAGAGGGCCCAAAGATACCTCTCCGACAATCGAAGTGACAAAACCTAATCTCGAAATACGCCAACTCAAAATGTACC
Source organism: Triticum dicoccoides (assembly GCF_002162155.2). Classification (NCBI taxonomy): domain Eukaryota; kingdom Viridiplantae; phylum Streptophyta; class Magnoliopsida; order Poales; family Poaceae; genus Triticum; species Triticum dicoccoides. The sequence goes on along the minus strand of NC_041383.1, from coordinate 463,480,046 downwards.
TTTGGACACACCTGTAGAGCTCCTTTATAATCACCCAGTTACGTTATGACGTATGGTAGCACACAAAGTGTTCCTCCGGTAAACGGGAGTTGCATAATCTCATAGTTATAGGAACTTTGTATAAGTCATGAAGAAAGCAATAGCAACATACTAAACGATCAAGTGCTAAGCTAACGGAATGGGTCAAGTCAATCACATGATTCTCCTAATGATGTGATCCCATTAATCAAATGATAACACATGTCTATGGCTAGGAAACATAACCATCTTTGATTAATGAGCTAGTCAAGTAGAGGCATACTAGTGACATTTAGTTTGTCTATGTATTCACACATATATTATGTTTCCGGTTAATACAATTCTAGCATGAATAATAAACATTTATCATGATATGAGGAAATAAATAATAACTTTATTATTGCCTCTAGGGCATATTTCCTTTCAGTCTCCCACCTGCACTAGAGTTAATAATCTAGATTACACAGTAATGATTCTAACACCCATGGAGTCTTGGTGCTGATCATGTTTTGCTCGTGGAAGAGGTTTAGTCAACAGGTCTACAACATTCAGATCCATATGTATCTTGCAAATCTCTATGTCTCCCACCTGGACTTGGTCCCGGATGGAATTGAAGCGTCTCTTGATGTGCTTGGTCCTCTTGTGAAATCTGCATTCCTTTGCCAAGGCAATTGCACCAGTATTGTCACAGAAGATCTTCATTTGTACCGATGCGCTAGGTATGAAACCTAGATCGGAAATGAACTCCTTCATCCAGACTCCTTCATTTGTTGCTTCTGAAGCAGCTATGTACTCCGCTTCGCATGTAGATCCCGCCACGACGCTTTATTTAGAACTGCACCAACTTACAGCTCCACCGTTTAATAAAAACACATATCCTGTTTGCGATGTAGAATCGTCCGGATTAGTGTCAAAGCTTGCATCGACGTAACCATTTACGACTAGCTCTTTGTCACCTCCATAAAGGAGAAACATATCCTTAGTCCTTTCAGGTATTTCAGGATATTCTTGACCGCTGTCCAGTGGTCCACTCATGGATTACTTTGGTACCTCCCTGCTAAGCTTATTGCTAAGCATACATCAGGTCTGGTACACAGCATTGCATACATGATAGAGCCTATGGCTGAAGCATAGGGAACATCTTTCATTTTCTCTCTATCTTCTGTTGTGGTCGGGCATTGAGTCTGACTCAACTTCACACCTTGTAATACAAGCAAGAACCCTTTCTTTGCCTGATCCATTTTGAACTTTTTCAAAACTTTATCAAGGTATGTGCTTTGTGAAAGTCCAATTAAGCGTCTTGATCTATCTCTATAGATCTTAATGCCCAATATGTAAGCAGCTTCACCGAGGTCTTTCATTGAAAAACTTTTATTCAAGTATCCCTTTATGCTATCCAGAAATTCTATATCATTTCCAATTAACAATATGTCATCTACATATAATATCAGAAATGCTACAGAGCTCCCACTCACTTTCTTGTAAATACAGGCTTCTCCAAAAGTCTGTATAAAACCATATGCTTTGATCACACTATCAAAGCATTTATTCCAACTCCGAGATGCTTGCACCAGTCCATAAATGGATCGCTGGAGCTTGCACACTTTGTTAGCACCTTTTGGATCGACAAAACCTCCCGGTTGCATCATATACAACTCTTCTTCCAGAAATCCATTCTGGAATGCAGTTTTGACATCCATTTGCCAAATTTCATAATCATAAAATGCGGCAATTGCTAACATGATTCGGACAGACTTAAGCATCGCTACGGGTGAGAAAGTCTCATCGTAGTCAACCCCTTGAACTTGTCGAAAACCTTTCGCAACAAGTCGAGCTTTGTAGACAGTTACATTACCATCAGCGCCAGTCTTCTTCTTGAAGATCCACTTATTCTCGATGGCTTGCCGATCAACGGGCAAGTCAACCAAAGTCCATACTTTGTTCTCATACATGGATCCCATCTCAGATTTCATGGCTTCAAGCCATTTTGCGGAATCTGAGCTCATCATCGCTTCATCATAGTTCGTAGGTTCGCCATGGTCAAGTAACATGACTTCCAAAATAGGATTACCGTACCACTCTGGTGCGGATCTTACTCTGATAGACCTACGAGGTTCAGTAGTAACTTGATCTGAAGTTTCATGATCAATATCATTAGCTTCCTCACTGATTGGTGTAGTTGTCACAGGAACCGGTTCTTGTGATGAACTACTTTCCAACAAGGGAGCAGGTACAGTTACCTCATCAAGTTCTACTTTCCTCCCACTCACTTCTTTCGAGAGAAACTCCTTCTCTAGAAAGGATCCGAATTTAGCAACGAAAATCTTGCCTTCAGATCTGTGATAGAAGGTGTACCCAATAGTCTCTTTTGGGTATCCTATGAAGACACATTTCTCCGATTTGGGTTCGAGCTTATCTAGTTGAAGTTTCTTCACATAAGCATCGCAGCCCCAAACTTATAGAAACGACAACTTTGGTTTCTTGCCAAACCACAGTTCATAAGGCGTCGTCTCAACGGATTTTGATGGTGCCCTATTTAACGTGAATGCGGCCGTCTCTAAAGCATAACCCCAAAACGATAGCGGTAAATCAGTAAGAGACATCATAGATCGCACCATATCTAGTAAAGTACGATTATGACGTTCGGACACACCATTTCGTTGTGGTGTTCCGGGTGGCGTGAGTTGCAAAACTATTCTGCATTGTTTCAAATGTAAACCAAACTCGTAACTCAAATATTCTCCTCCACGATCAGATCGTAGAAATTTTATTTTCTTGTTACGATGATTTCCACTTCATTCTGAAATTCTTTGAACTTTTCAAATGTTTCAGACTTGTGTTTCATCAAGTAGATATACCCATATCTGCTCAAATCATCTGTGAAGGTGAGAAAATATCGATACCTGCCACGAGCTTCAATATTCATTGGACCACATACATCAGTATGTATGATTTCCAATAAATTAGTTGCTCGCTCCATAGTTCCGGAGAACGGCGTTTTAGTCATCTTGCCCATGAGCCATGGTTCGCAAGTACCAAGTGGTTCATAATCAAGTGATTCCAAAAGTCCATCAGTATGGAGTTTCTTCATGCGCTTTACACCGATATGACCTAAACGGCAGTGCCACAAATAAGTTGCACTATCATTATCAACTCTGCATCTTTTGGCTTCAACATTATGAATATGTGTATCACTACTATCGAGATTCAATAAAATTAGACCACTCTTCAAGTGTGCATGACCATAAAAGATATTACTGATATAAATAGAACAACCATTATTCTCTGATTTAAATGAATAACCGTCTCGCATCAAACAAGATCCAGATATAATGTTCATGCTCAACGCAGGCACCAAATAACAATTATTTAGGTCTAAAAGTAATCCCGATGGTAGATGTAGAGGTAGCGTGCCGACCGCGATCACATCGACTTTGGAACCATTTCCCACGCGCATCGTCACCTCGTCCTTAGCCAATCTTCACTTAATCCGTAGTCCCTGTTTTGAGTTGCAAATATTAGCAACAGAACTAGTATCAAATACCCAGGTGCTACTGCGAGCATTAGTAAGGTACACATAAATAACATGTATATCACATATACCTTTGTTCACTTTGCCATCCTTCTTATCCGCCAAATACTTGGGGCAGTTCCGCTTCTAGTGTCCAGTCTGCTTGCAGTAGAAGCACTCAGTCTCAGGCTTAGGTCCAGATTTGGGTTTCTTCTCTTGAGCAGCAACTTGTTTGCTGTTCTTCTTGAAGTTCCCCTTCTTCTTCCCTTTGCCCTTTTTCTTGAAACTGGTGGTCTTATTGACCATCAACACTTGATGCTCCTTCTTGATTTCTACCTCCGCAGCCTTTAGCATTGCGAAGAGCTCGGGAATAGTCTTGTCCACCCCTTGCATATTATAGTTCATCACGAAGCTCTTGTAGCTTGGTGGCAGTGATTGGAGAATTCTGTCAATGACACTATCATCAGGAAGATTAACTCCCAGTTGAATCAAGTGATTATTATACCCAGACATTTTGAGTATATGTTCACTGACAGAACTATTCTCCTCCATCTTACAGCTATAGAACTTATTGGAGACTTCATATCTCTCAATCCGGGAATTTGCTTGAAATATTAACTTCAACTCCTGGAACATCTCATATGCTCCATGACGTTCAAAACATCGTTGAAGACCCGGTTCCAAGCCATAAAGCATAGCACACTGAACTATTGAGTAGTCATCAGCTTTGCTCTGCCAGACATTCTTAAGGTCGTCAGTTGCATCTGCAGCAGGCCTGGAACCCAGCGGTGCTTCTAGGACGTAATTCTTCTGTGCAGCAATGAGGATAATCCTTAGGTTACGGACCCAGTCCGTGTAATTGCTACCATCATCTTTCAACTTAGCTTTCTCAAGGAACGCATTAAAATTCAACGGAACAACAACACGAGCCATCTATCTACAACAAACATAGACAAGCAAAATACTATCAGGTACTAAGTTCATGATAAATTTAAATTCAATTAATCATATTACTTAAGAACTCCCACTTAGACAGACATCTCTCTAGTCATCTAAGTGATCACGTGATCCAAATCAACTAAACCATGTCCGATCATCACGTGAGATGGAGTAGTTTCAATGGTGAACATCACTATGTTGATCATATCTACTATATGATTCATGTTCGACCTTTCGGTCTTTGTGTTCCAAGGCCATATCTGTATATGCTAGGCTCGTCAAGTTTAACCTAAGTATTCCGCGTATGCAACTGTTTTGCACCCGTTGTATTTGAACGTAGAGCCTATCACACCCGATCATCATGTGGTGTCTCAGCACAAAGAACTTTCGCAACGGTGCATACTCAGGGAGAACACTTCTTGATAATTTAGTGAGAGATCATCTTAAAATGCTACCGTCAATCAAAGCAAGATAAGATGCATAAAGGATAAACATCACATGCAATCAATATAAGTGATATCATATGGCCATCATCATCTTGTGCTTGTGATCTCCATCTCTGAAGCACCGTTGTGATCACCATCGTCACCGGTGCGACACCTTGATCTCCATCGTAGCATCGTTGTCGTTACGCCATCTATTGCTTCTACGACTATCGCTACCGCTTAGTGATAAAGTAAAGCAATTACAGGGCGTTTGCATTTCATACAATAAAAGAGACAACCATATGGCTCCTGCCAATTACCGATAACTTCGGTTACAAAACATGATCATCTCATACAATAAAATTTAGCATCACGTCTTGACCATATCACATCACAACATGCCCTGCAAAAACAAGTTAGACGTCCTCTACTTTGTTGTTGCAAATTTTACGTGGCTGCTACGGGCTGAGCAAGAACTGTTCTTACCTACGCATCAAAACCACAACGATAGTTCGTCAAGTTAGTGATGTTTTAACCTTCGCAAGGACCGGGCGTAGCCACACTCGTTTCAACTAAAGTGAGAGAGACAGACACCCTCCAGTCACATTTAAGCACGAGTGCTCGTAACGGTGAAACCAGTCTCGCATAAGCGTACGCGTAATGTCGGTCCGGGCCGCTTCATCTCACAATACCGCTGAACCAAAGTATGACATGCTGGTAAGCAGTATGACTTGTATCGCCCACAACTCACTTGTGTTCTACTCGTGCATATGACATCTACGCATAAAACCTGGCTCAGATGCCACTGTTGGGAAATGTAGTAATTTCAAAAAAAATCCTACGCACACGCAAGATCATGGTGATGCATAGCAATGAGAGGGGAGAGTGTTGTCCACGTACCCTCGTAGACCGAAAGAGGAAGCGTTAGAAAACATGGTTGATGTAGTCGTACGTCTTCACGATCCGACCGATCCAATCACCGAATGTACGGCACCTCCGAGTTCAGCACAATTTCAGCTTGATGACGATCCCCGGACTCCGATCCAGCAGGGTGTCGGGGATGAGTTCCGTCAGCACGACAGCGTGGTGACGATGATGATGTTCTACCGATGCAGGGCTTCGCCTAAGCACCGCTACGATATGACCGAGGTGGAATATGGTGGAGGGGGGCACCGCACACGGCTAAGGAACGATCACGAAGATCAACTTGTGTGTTCTGGGGTGCCCCCTGTCCTCGTATATAAAGAAGGGAGGGGGGAGGTGCGGCCGGCCCCTAGGGGTGCGCCTGGAGGAGTCCTACTCCCACTGGGAGTAGGACTCCCCCCTCTTGCCTTGTTAGAGAAGGAAGGGGGAAGGGGGAAAGAGGAAAGGGGGGCGCCGCCCCCCCTTCCTTGTCCTATTCGGACTAGGGGGGGGGGGGTGCGCGGTCTGCCCTGGCCGGCCCTCCTCTTC
>NC_041383.1:463442156-463473418 GCF_002162155.2 Triticum dicoccoides | reverse complement strand
GGCCCCTAGGGGTGCGCCTGGAGGAGTCCTACTCCCACTGGGAGTAGGACTCCCCCCTCTTGCCTTGTTAGAGAAGGAAGGGGGAAGGGGGAAAGAGGAAAGGGGGGCGCCGCCCCCCCTTCCTTGTCCTATTCGGACTAGGGGGGAGGGGGTGCGCGGTCTGCCCTGGCCGGCCCTCCTCTTCTCCCTTAGGGCCCATGTAGGCCCATTAACCCCCCGGGGGGGGGGGGTCCGGTAACCCCCCAGTACTCCGGTAAAATCCCGATTTCACCCGGAACGATTTCGATATCCAAATATAGGCTTCCAATATATCAATCTTTATGTCACGACCATTCCGAGACTCCTCGTCATGTCCGTGATCACATCCGGGTCTCCGAACAACCTTCGGTACATCAAAAACTATAAACTCGTAATATAACTATCATCGTAACGTTAAGCGTGCGGACCCTACGGGTTCGAGAACTATGTAGACATGACCTAGAACTGTTTCTGATCAATAAGCAATAGCGGAACCTGGATGCTCATATTGGCTCCTACATATTCTACGAAGATCTTTATCGTTCAAACCGCATAACAACATACGTTGTTCTCTTTGTCATCGGTATGTTACTTGCCCGAGATTCGATCGTCGGTATCCAATACCTAGTTCAATCTGTTACCGGTAAGTCTCTTTACTCGTTACGTAATACATCATTTCGTAACTAACTCATTAGTTACATTGCTTGCAAGGCTTATAGTGATGTGCATTACTGAGAGGGCCCAGAGATACCTCTCCAACAATCGGAGTGACAAAACCTAATCTCGAAATATGCCAACTCAACATGTACCTTTGGAGACACCTGTAGAGCTCCTTTATAATCACCCAGTTATGTTGTGACGTTTGGTAGCACACAAAGTGTTCCTCCGGTAAACGGGAGTTGCATAATCTCATAGTTATAGGAACTTTGTATAAGTCATGAAGAAAGCAATAGCAACATACTAAACGATCAAGTGCTAAGCTAACGGAATGGGTCAAGTCAATCACATCATTCTCCTAATGATGTGATCCCGTTAATGAAATGACAACACATGTCTATGGCTAGGAAACATAACCATCTTTGACTAATGAGCTAGTCAAGTAGAGGCATACTAGTGACATTTAGTTTGTCTATGTATTCACACATGTATTATGTTTCCGGTTAATACAATTCTAGCATGAATAATAAACATTGATCATGATATGAGGAAATAAATAATAACTTTATTATTGCCTCTAGGGCATATTTCCTTTCACTCCGCCTGTCCTCTGCTCTGAATGGGCTTATCTCGCCGGCGCAAACGGCTTTTCAGAAAGGAAAATACATTCATGATAGTTTTCAATATGTCCAAGGTTGCGTCAGAATGTTGCACAGAGAGAAAAAACAGGCCTTGCTCTTCAAGCTTGATTTTGCCCGCGCATTTGACTCTGTTTCCTGGGCCTACCTGATCAAGCTGCTGCTGCGCATTGGTTTTTTGCAGCGCTGGAGAAATTGGGTGGCCCTGCTGCTATCAACTACAACTTCCTCCTGTATGCTAAATGGGTCGTCGGGGCCAAGTTTCTTTCAGGCCTGTGGGCTCAGGCAGGGCGATCCGTTGTCACCGCTGCTTTTCATCCTGGCTATCAACCCTCTGTTCCGTCTGTTGGACGCGACCACAGCAAGGGGGCTGATCGCACCACTGCCGGGGCGCGGGGCAAGCATGCGGGTGAGTCTATATGTGGATGATGCGATCATCTTCGCCAATCCAATCAAGGAAGAGGTCACCACCTTGCTGAGTCTATTACATTCCTTCGGTGAAGCCACTGGGCTAAAGCTGAATCAGGCAAAATCTTCAGTCATCCCGATGAACTGCGATGATCTGCTGTTGTCTGAGGTCTTACAGGAGTTTGGGGGATCGATAGCTAGCTTCCCCACAACATATCTGGGCCTGCCTCTATCCCCCAAGAGACTGCGTTTAGTGCATTTCCAATTCCTCATCGACCATATCAAGTCGCGTCTCGCGGGCTGGAAGGGCAAGCTGATGTCGCTGGCGGGTCGACGCGTTCTGGTGCGGGCGGTGCTCTCGGCGCTGCCAACCTTCGCCATGGCCGTGCTCAAGGTGCCAAAGAAGATCCTCAAGGAGATTGACAAGGCGCGACATCGGTTCTTATGGGCACATGACGAGGCACTGACGGGAGGGAAGTGCAAAGTGGCGTGGAAGCAGGTGTGCACCCCAACGGAGAAGGGCGGGTTGGGGATCCCTGACTTGCTCCGGTTCGGCTCAGCACTCCGGCTGCGCTGGTTATGGACGTCCTGGCAGCAACCGATGAGGCCCTGGACTGCCTTCCCCTTGCCATGCGACGATACAGACCGGAAGCTGTTCGCTGGAGCAACAAAGATCACCCTTGGCGACGGCCAAAGGGCAGGTTTCTAGACACGTCCCTGGCTCGACAGCGCGCCCCTGATTACCACCTTCCCGAGCATGTTCAAGCACTCCAGGAGCAAAAACAGATCGGTTGCCGCTGCCCTCGTCAACGAACAGTGGATAAATGATCTCAGCCACGGCGACACAGCCTCCATTGTTGTCGATTTCCTCAGGCTCTGGCGACGGCTCCAACAGGCTCAGATCACCCTCGACAACCAGGTCACGGACCGGATCATCTGGACTGCGGGAGGAGGGGACTCGTTCTCGACCAGGGCTGCGTACAAAATGTTCTTCAAGGACGCGCCGAGCACGGGCCACGACACCGTCATCTGGAAAGGCTGGGCGCCGGGAACCGTCAAGCTGTTTGCATGGCTGCTGCATAATGACAGTCTGGTGCAATGACAGGCTGCAGAGGAGGGGGTGGCCGAACGATTACTTCTGCGGCTTGTGCCTGAGAAACCTCGAGTCTTCACTACATCTGATCTGGGACTGCCCCTTCTCCAGGATGATTTGGAGCTCTGTTGCCATATGGGTCGGCTGTGAGACGCTGGGCCTAAGCAGGCGACCAGCTCATAGCTCTCTACAACACTGTTTGACGATGATCAGCCGCACGCCGGTCAACTAGAGGAGAGGAATCAAAACAATGGCGATGCTGGTCGCATGGCACATCTGGAAGGAGTGGAACGCATTCGTTTTCAGAGGGAAAACGCCACGGACTGATGATATTCTTCAAGCAATAAAGCTTGATCTTGCGTCTTGGAGATCTGCTGGAGTCGCATGTTTAGAGCACCCGTTCGGGGACACAGCAGCAAGGCAGTAAGATCACGATGGGCGTCTATGGACGCCGTCATCGCCGTTTTCTTTTTAGTTTCCATGCTCTTGTGAGCTTTTTCCGTTTGCCATGATCACTTGATCCCTGCTTGTTTTTCGTATGCTTTCTCCTAAATCAATGAAACCGGCCTAAACCGGGTCTTTCAAAAAAAGATATTCCTATCGTATGAACCAAATTTACTAAATTGAAGTGATTGAGATTTACTAAATTTTCAGACAGCTGAAATTTAGCAAAACCATTTCTAATTTCGTCATGCAGCAATTACGGTCGGAATTACTAGCGGTCAAATAGTACCATAAAAACGATGTAAATGTCCAGAAGGACGGATGTTTGCATCTGGGCAAGCATACAATGCGCGGATGGAGTGTCATCTGTCGCTGGCTAGTGCATTCAAAGGACATAAACCTCACATATTTATGAGCAGCTGGTGAGGCTTGCATTAAAGGGAAACCGGATCCAATCCTTTGAACCCTATGGTGTCCGATCCATTGCACCACAAGGGGCAATGGTTTGACCCGTTTTTCGTCTGGACCTACTCAAGAAAACTGGAGACGCAGCTCTTGGCGCCAAAATTCTGTGAAGCAACCACAGGTAGTAACCACCATGAATATGTTAAGGATTAACCAGAGTTGGCTCACTTATATTTTACAATCCATGAATACGCAGCCTAGCAACAGAGAGAGCACAGCAAGAAAAAAAAAAGAATATGCAAGTATGGTCAATGGATCATCTCAGCAACAAATATACTAGGAGTACACGTTAATGGAGTAGCGGGTCAGCATCGATTAGTTTTGGCAACTGTACAATCATTCCATACCTCTCACCAGCTCACAAATATTTAACACAAAAACTCTCTTCTGAGTTCTGACTCTGGGCGAGACTAAAAAAAGGAGGAGGAATCAAAACGAGTTCCTGATCAGCACTTCTCTTCGTCGTCGAAGGTGGCCGACGAGTAATCCTCGAACGTAATGCACGACGACGACGGCGACTGCGACGGCAGCGACGGACTCGGCGGGGTCGCCAGGCTCACGAGCAGGTCCACGAAGGCGCCCACGATGACGCCGTGGACGCCCTTGGCGTTGAGCTTGAGGTACCACGCCAGGAGCTCCTCCAGGCCCTCCCAGTCCCGCAGCCCGTGCGCCGCCACCATCTCCGCCATGGACGCTCGGAAGTCGCCGTACGGGTCCTCCGACTCCATTGATACCACCACCGCGCCAGCCTTCAGCTCGGAGTAATCTGCCGGCTTCTGCTCGGTCTTGCCGGCCGGCGCGGTGTTCGCTTCTTCGTCCTCGGCGGCCGCGTCCGTGGTGATGTCTTCGGTCTTGCCTAGCGCCTCCGCCTGAAATATCTCTCGTGTTAACAGTGCTTCAACTGGTATCATTATCACTCATCTGCTCAGATAGTAATACTACAAGGCATACAATGCATTACCTGCGTGGGCGAGAAGAACTCTGCGCCGGCCGGCTCAAAGAAGAGCCGTTCCGACCGCACGCCGCGCACGACGGCTGTCTCACGCAGCTGCTGCTCCTTTCTCTCCTCCGCCTCCGGCTCCCGATCCACGGCAGCCTGTCCCGACACGGCGAAGGAGTTCCGGCCACTGCACGACGCTTCATCCAGGGACGGGCGCCGTAGGAAGTGCTCCGACCGTGTGTCGTACACTGTGTTCGCGGTCCGGTACACGACGGCCGCGGCATCCTCAGGGCGCGCGCGGAATGAGCTGGTGCGTGGGTGACGGCACGACGGCCACGGCCACGTGGACGGGGCCGGCGGGTAGCAGAGCTGCCGGTGTTGCGGGGTCGACGGCGACGGAGATGGCGAGGGCGGCGACGACGGCGGGCGGTGCACGTCGCGGAGCTTGTACAGGATGGCGGCGAGGCCCTTCCTGGCCTTGGCGGCGGGGCGGTGGCTGCCGCTTCCGATGGCGGCGCGCGCGCGCTTCTTGAGCTTGCGGAAATGCAGGTGGGGAGGGTGCAGGGGAGACATTGCGCTGCCGCGTTTCACGGAAGGGTGGGTCGTGGTGGTCTTGCCGCTTCTGCCCTGCTCTGGTTTGTTTTGCTTGTTTTATAGAGGATGGAGAAGAAGATGGGGCCTGGCTGGTAGTGAGCCCATTTACTGCAGGGTTGGAGAGGTTTCAGTAAAGAATTGAATACTGCCATTGAATGTTATATTCGCTCAGCCAAAGGCAACCACAAGAAATGAGAAATATGGAAATTTGACAGAAATTTAATTACAGAACTGTAGGAACGAGAAAAGACTCCTAGAAAAGACTCCTAATACATATTTAGATAGTTAAATCGTCAACCTAAAACTACGCGAATGACTTATTCACCTAGACGAAGATAGTACATTGAGTTTTTTTTACTTGAATTTTCGCAGACAAACATAAGGGCCAGTTTGGAACACAGCAACTCAAAAAGTGATATAGAAACATTGGAGGAATTCAGATGTCATGTAATCTGAATACCTACCGAATTTCAGAACATACGGATACACTAAAACTGTCATTCGGGAAGTGTGGGACAATGGGTGGTGCCCAACTAACTTTCCCGAGTTCCTCCGATTCTTGTTTGGATGCTTGGGCCAGGTTCGTAGATTGACATGGGTCAATTTTGGTACCTTGATGTGGTCGTTGTGGTGTATTAGGAACAAGCTAGTGATTGAGCATATATTTCCTAACACGATCACCGACGCTATCTATAAAATATGTGGATTCTTTCGACCGTGGAGGCCCTTGTCCAAGTGGCGTGCTAGAGCGGCGGTGGACGAACTGACAAGGAGATATAAGGAACTGACGGCTTGCCTCCTGATGGTCACCTACCCCCCTTGAGGATGTATCTTTTATTTTGCTCTGGCTTATGTGTTGTTGTGCCCGCAGCCGAGACTTCATTCTCTCCTCTCGTTTTCTCTGTTTTTGTTTTTAATTTGGACATCTAGTTGATCAGTTTGGTTGTATTGATGTTGCTTTATCTATAAAGCGGAACACGAAGCCTTTTTCGATAATGTGGAAGAAGAAAGCACAGGAGGATCATGTCTCCCCCATTGTCCCATTCTGTAGGAATTACGATATTTCTATGGATTGTCCCATTCCATAGGAATTTTATAGGATTCTTATGGCTCCTTTGATTCAAATCCTATAGGATTTTTTGCTAAGAATATTTGTCTACTACTTCTCGTAGGATTTTCAGCATCCACTCAAACATCTTTAAAAAATCATTTTTTTCCTATGATGCAATCAAACAACCCAAATCATGTAGGATTAAGATGAGCATGACATCTCAATCATACTTTTTCCTATTCCCGCATTCTTGAATCATGTGAATCGAAGAGGGCCTCTTTGATCCACAGGATTCCGAAAATACAAGAATAAGAAAATTATAGGACTGAAGTGGCATATTCACTTAAATTCAATAGGATTAGAAACTTGTTTGATGCCACGGGAAAAACAAAGGAATTGTAAAAAGAGACGAAGTGGATGTTAGATTTTCAACAAAATGTAGTACAAACACTCAATAGGAAAAAATCATATGGAAGGATTTCAATCCTCCAAAAATCCTATAGAATTTCTTTGAATCAAATGAGCCCTTATTCCAAAACATCACTGTAGTTTCTTAGTAGGAATTTGGTTCTTCAAACTTTCTTTAATTTTCTTTGTTATAAATGCGGCCTAAAACAAGGTTGGAGTAGAGTTAAAATCCTTATGGAACTTGCATAGAAAACTAATCCGTAAAATTGTGGATATGTGGGCTACTCTCATTGAGAGGGTTAAGCTGAGAATTTAATTTCCATGGTGGTAGCACAATTGGTCATTGACGGGTTGTTCATCTAGTGGTACACTAATGACACCATTTTTTTATGGACATTTTTTAGAAAAAATATAAAAACCTCAAGCTCTTGCTCCACGCTTTCAACAACTTTCAGGTTAAAAACATAACTTCCACAAAACTGAGATAGTTCTATTTTGGGAGGTGATGAATGTTAGAGCATCTACGACTAGACACATCAAATGCGACGCCCTCAATTCTTCGCGTCCACAGTCGTGTCCCTCATACAAAATTCTCAAATACACACATTCCCATGCAACATAAAAATAATCAATTAATATGTCCAGTCATTGTTCGGGTGAGCTTCCTAGTAGGTTCGAATAAATTAATTCTGGTTTGTGGGCTATTCTTTGCTTGTCAATATGGCTCGGTAGATATGAAATTCCTCAACGGCCGAGGCATGTGAGCTGGTGATGGTGGTGTGTGCACGGCTAGGCGGTCATGAGGGACATATTTACCCACCATAAGTGATGCCCTAATCTCCACATCACGAAACATCAAGTATTAATGTCATGTAATTTATATTTTTCTCTAGAGGCTACTATGTTTGCAATTTTTTGTATGTTTTTGGATGTGTATAATCCGAAAGATAGAGAGAGGGAGCTTGGAATCTTGTGGTATATCACCTAGATACAATAAAAGTAAATCAATAAAACGCTTCGACTCCTTTTGATAGCTAGTTATGTGTGAGCAGACTGATATAGTGGTGGCCGGTGACTATGGTGGTGGACAACGCAAATATATATTCTCTTGGGGTGAAAACCCATGATATTGCATTCTCTCTTGTTTAGGCATCATCAACATCCGCGCATCGTTACCTTGTTGAAGGTGTAGGTCTGAAGATACTTTTTGAGGTGATAGCCCTTGGTATGACATTAAAAGGATCGTGTGGACCCAAAGAAGGGTGAGTAGGTATAATTACATTTTTTTCTTGAATATTAGCAAGTTTAAGAAAAATATAAAGATACGCCTAAACAATTGCTACCGAAAGGTAAACAATACAGTATGATGAATGCCAGGTCTTGTGACTAAAGTAAACCTTGCTGCAGACTCAAACATTTACAAACTTTCGAGGGTATATGTTGATTCATCACTAAAGAACCCCTGCCATCTAGGAGTCTTCAACCTCCAAGAGTAACAAGAATAAAGTGAAAACGCTTAAGTATTTCTCAAATAATAAATTACTTCCATCAAGAGAGAGACGGGGGTGGATCTACAATTGGGTGGAATCACTCTCAAGAATTGTTAAGAATCTCCAAGATATCTTTGATGTGGTGTGTCGAGTATGAGAGGGAACCTTTCTCGGATCCACGGTTTTTTTGAAGTTTTGGTCGATCCCTCCATGGAGTGGTGAAGGGTTATTTATAGCCATGAGCGAAACTAGCCATTTCACTGCAGAAAACTGCTCACCGCATAGTCCAGTCGAATACTGCCAAACCAGGTCATCCACTGCTTGTTTAGCACAACACTGGATGCAGAGAAAAACACCAACCACTAGACAATCCGGTTGAGTTGCATGGACATGCCGAACATTAACCGAACAAAAAAGGTCCTCCTAACCTTCCATCAGTCTAGAATAAATCTTTTATGTTGTCGCGAGCAATTAGCCAAACAGTCCAACAGTTTGCTCAATCCGACCAACGTTCGGACCAAAACACTCTCTGAACATCCATCTAACCATATGTCTAGCTAGACATTTTAGCTTATGTTTCCTGGAAGTAATTAGCCAAACAGTCCAGCCACCCAAGACTTTGTTTCTTTTAATCTTTTGAATCTGAGTAGCATTGGACTTGTAGGGAGGAATGGAATGTCTGATAATTACGAGCTGAGCAATTATTCGATCCCCTCTCAATAGTGTGTTGTTGGGGAACGCGATAATTTCAAAAACTTTCCTACGATCACGCAAGATCTATCTATGTGATGCATAGAAACGAGAGAGGAGAGTGTGTCCACGTACACTCATAGACCGAAAGCGGAAGCGTTAGTTAACAAGGTTGATGTAGTCGAACGTCTTCGTCACCCAACCGATCCAAGTACCGAATGTACGGCACCTCCGCGTTCAGCACACGTTCAGCTCGATGACGTCCCTCGTACTCTTGATCCAGTTGAGGCCGAGGGAGAGTTTCGTCAGCACAATGGTGTGGCGACGGTGATGATGAAGTTACCGACGCAGGGTTTGCCTAAGCACTACGACGATATGACCGAGGTGTGTAACTGTAGAGGGGGGCACCGCACACGGCTAAAAGATCAACTTGTGTGTTCCAGGGTGCCCCCCTGTCCCCTATATAAAGGAGCAAGGGGGAGGCCGACCGGCCCTCCTAGGGCGCCCCCCACAAGGGGAGTCCTATACTAGGACTACTAGTCCTAGTAGGATTCCACCAAGAGGGAGAGTGGGGGAAGGAAGGAGAGGGAGAAGGGGGCATGATACGTCTCCAACGTATCTATAATTTTTGATTGTTCCATATGCTATTATATTACCTGTTTTGGATGTTTATGGGCTTTACTATACACTTTTATATCATTTTTGGGACTAACCTATTAACCGGAGGCCCAACCCAAATTGTTGTTTTTTTGCCTATTTCACTGTTACGCAGAAAAGGAATATCAAATGGAGTCCAAACGGAATGAAACATTCGGGAGAGTTATTTTTGGAACAAACACAATCCAGGAGACTTGGAGTGTACGTCAAGAAGCAACCGAGGAAGCCACGAGGCATGAGGGCGCGCCCTAGGGGGGTGGACGCGCCCCCACCCTCGTGGCTCCCCTGACCGACTTCCTTCACCTATATATATCAACATACCCTGAAAACATCCAGGAGCACCACGAAACCCTATTTCCGCCGCCGCAACCTTCTGTAACCGTGAGATACCATCTTGGAGCCTTTTTCGACGCTCCGCCGGAGGGGGAATCAATCATGGAGGGCTTCTACATCAACACCATAGCCTCTCCGATGAGTTGTGAGTAGTTTACCACAGACCTTCGGGTCCATAGTTTTTAGCTAGATGTCTTCTTCTCTCTCTTTGAATCTCAATACAAAGTTCTCCTCGATCTTCTCGGAGATCTATCTGGTGTAACTCTTTTTGCGGTGTGTTTGTCGAGATCAGATGAATTGTGGGTTTATGATCAAGTTTATCTATGAGAAATATTTGAATCTCCTCTGAATTCTTTTATGTATGATTGGTTATCTTTGCAAGTCTCTTTGAATTATCAGTTTGGTTTGGCCTACTAGATTGATCTTTCTTGCAATGGTAGAAGTGCTTAGCTTTGGGTTCAATCTTGCGGTGTCCTTTCCCGGTGACAGCAGGGGTAGCAAGACACGTATTGTATTGTTGCCATCGAGGATAAAAAGATGGGGTTTATATCATATTGTTTGAGTTTATCCCTCTACATCATGTCATCTTGCCTAATGCGTTACTCTGTTCTTATGAACTTAATACTCTAGATGCATGCTGGATAGCGGTTGATGTGTGGAGTAATAGTAGTAGATGCAGGCAGGAGTCGGTCTACTTGTCGCGGACGTGATGCCTATATACATGATCATGCCTAAATATTCTCATAACTATGCACTTTTCTATCAATTGCTCGGCAGTAATTTGTTCACCCACCGTACTTATGTTATCTTGAGAGAAGCCACTAGTGAAACCTATGGCCCCCGGGTCTATTTTCCATCATATAAGTTTCCGATCTACTTTATTTTGCACTCTTTACTTTCCAATCTATATCATAAAAATACCAAAAATATTTATCTTATTATTATCTCTATCAGATCTCACTTTTGCAAGTGGCCGTGAAGGGATTGACAACCCCTTTATCGTGTTGGTTGCGAGGTTCTTGTTTGTTTGTGTAGGTACAAGGGACTTGCGTGTAGCCTCCTACTGGATTGATACTTGGTTCTCAAAAACTGAGGGAAATACTTATGCTACTTTGCTGCATCACCCTTTCCTCTTCAAGGAAAAACCAATGCAGTGCTCAAGAGGTAGCAAGAAGGATTTCTGGCGCCGTTTCCGGGGAGGTCTTCGCACAACTCAAGACATACCAAGTACCCATCAGAAACTCTTCTCCCTCGCATTACATTATTTGCCATTTGCCTCTCGTTTTCCTCTCCCCCACTTCACTCTTGCCGTTTTATTCGCCCTCTCTTTCTCGTTTGCCTCTTTTTCGCTTTCTCTTGTGTGCTTGTGTGTTGGATTGCTTGTCACGATGGCTCAAGATAATACTAAATTGTGTGACTTTTCCAATACCAACAATAATGGTTTCCTTAGCACTCCGATTGCTCCTCTTACCGATGCTGAATCTTGTGAAGTTAATGTTGCTTTGTTGAATCTTGTCATGAAAGATCAATTCTCTGGTCTTCCTAGTGAAGATGTCGCTACTCATCTAAACAACTTTGTTGATTTGTGTGATATGCAAAAGAAGAAAGATGCGAATAATGATATTATTGAAGTTATTTCCGTTTTCACTTAGAGATTGTGCTAAAACTTGGTTTCCATCTTTGCCTAAAAATAGTATTGATTCATGGAATAAGTGCAAAGATGCTTTTATCTCTAAGTATTTTCCTTCCGCTAAGATCATCTCTTTAAGAAACGATATTATGAATTTTAAGCAACTAGATCATAAACATGTTTCACAATCTTGGGAGATGATGAAATTAATGATTCGCAATTGCCCTACACATGGATTAAATTTATGGATGATCATACAAAAAATTTATGCCAAATTGAATTTTGCTTCTAGAAATATTTTAGATTCGGCTGCGGGAGGCACTTTTATGGAAATCACTTTAGGAGAAGCTACTAAACTCCTAGATAATATTATGGTTAATTATTCTCAATGGCACAGCGAAAGATCTACTAGTAAAAAAGTTCATGCGATAGAAGAGATTAATGTTTTGAGTGGAAAGATGGATGAACTTATGAAATTGTTTGCTAATAAGAGTGCTCCTATTGATCCTAATGATATGCCTTTGTCTACTTTGATTGAGAATAATAATGAATCTATGGATGTGAATTTTGTTGGTAGGAATAATTTTGGTAACAATGCTTATAGAGGAAACTTTAATCCTAGGTCGTTTCCTAGTAGTTCCTCTAATAATTATGGTAATTCCTATAGCACTCTTATGGAAATTTTAATAAGGTGCCCTCTGATTTTGAGATTAGTGTTAAAGAATTTATGATTTCCCAAAAGAATTTCAGTGCTTTGCTTGAAGAAAAATTGCCTAAGATTGATGAGTTGGCTAGGAACATGGATAGAATTTCTCTTGATGTTGATTCTTTAAAACTTAGATCTATTCCACCTAAGCATGATATCAATGAGTCTCTCAAAGACATGAGAATTTCCATTGATGAGTGCAAAGAAAGAACCGCTAGGATGCGTGCTAAGAAAGATTGCTTTGTAAAAGCGTGGTCTTCTAGTTTTCATGATAATAATGATGAAGATATAAAAGTGATTGATGTGTATCCTATTTAATCTTTGTTTTGCAATATGAATCTTGATCATGATGGGACTGGAGATGAGTCAACTTTAGTTAGAAGGCGTCCCAATGATTTGGAGTTTTTAGATCTTGATGCAAAATTTGGTAAAAGTGGGATTAAAGAGGTCAAAACTTTACATAGCAATGAACCCACTATTTTGGATCTCAAGGAGTTTAATTATGACAATTGTTCTTTAATAGATTGTATTTCCTTGTTGCAATCCGTGTTAAATTCTCCTCATTATTATAGTCAAAATGAAGCCTTCACCAAACATATTGTTGATGCTTTAATGCAATCTTATGAAGAAAAACTTGAATTAGAAGTTTCTATCCCTAGAAAACTTTATGATGAGTGGGAACCTACTATTAAAATTAAAATTAAAGATCATGATTGCTATGTTTTGTGTGATTTGGGTGCTAGTGTTTCCACGATTCCAAAAACTTTGTGTGATGTATTAGGTTTCCATAAATTTGATGATTGCTTTTTAAACTTGCACCTTGCGGATTCCACTATTAAGAAACCTATGGGAAGAATTAATGATGTTCTTATTGTTGCAAATAGGAATTATGTGCCCGTAGATTTTATTGTTCTTGATATAGATTGCAATCTTTCATGTCCTATTATTCTTGGTAGACCTTTCCTTAGAACGATTGGTGCAATTATTGATATGAAGGAAGGAAATATTAGATTCCAATTTACATTAAGGAAAGACATGGAACACTTTTCTAGGAATAAAATCAAATTACCTTATGAATCTATTATGAGAGCCCCTTATGAATTGAATACCAAAGATGGCAATACTTACATCTATTCTCGCTTTTATGCCTAGCTAGGGGCGTTAAACGACAGCGCTTGTTGGGAGGCAACCCAATTTTATTTTTGTTCCTTGATTTTTGCTCCTGTTTAGTATTAAATAATTCATCTAGACTCTGGTTAGATGTGATTTTATGTTTTAATTAGTGTTTGTGCCAAGTAGAACCTATAGGATCATCTTGGGTGATAGTTAATTTGATCTTGCTGAAAAACAGAAACTTTTGTGCGCACGAGAATAATTTTAATAAATCACAGAAACATGATTTTTAGTTGATTATTTTTGAAGTAGATTAATAGAAAAAATTCCTAGGGCTTCCTATTTTGGTAGAAGTTTTTAGGTTCCAGAAATATTAGAAAGTTACATATTACTACAGACTGTTCTGTTTTTGACAGATTCTGTTTTTCGTGTGTTGTTTGCTTATTTTGATGAATCTATGGCTAGTATCGGGGGGTATGAACCATAGAGAAGTTGGAATACAGTAGGTTTAACACCAATATAAATAAAGAATGAGTTCATTACAGTACCTTAAAGTGGTGGTTTGCTTTCTTGCACTAACGGAGCTCATGAGATTTTCTGTTGAGTTTTGTGTTGTGAAGTTTTCAAGTTTTGTGTAAAGATTTGATGGACTATGGAATAAGGAGTGGCAAGAGCCTAAGCTTGGGGATGCCCAAGGCACCACAAGGTAAATTCAAGGACAACCAAAAGTCTAAGCTTGGGGATGCCCCGGAAGGCATCCCCTCTTTCGTCTTTGTCTATCGGTAACTTTACTTGGAGCTATATTTTTATTCACCACATGATATGTGTTTTGCTTGGAGCGTCTTGTATGATATGAGTCTTTGCTTTTTATTTTACCACATTTATCCTTGCTGTACACACAGGAGAGACACACATGATTCGGAATTTATTAGAATACTCTATGTGCTTCAATTATATCTTTTGAGCTAGACAATTTTGCTCTAGTGCTTCACTTATATCTTTTTAGAGCACGGCGGTGGTTTTATTTTGTAGAAATTATTGACCTCTAATGCTTCACTTATATTATTTTGAGAGTCTTTTAGAACAGCATTGTATTTGCTTTGGTTATAAATCCTAATATGATGGGCATCCAAGTTGGGTATAATAAAAACTATCATATAGAGTGCATTAAATACTATGATCAATTCTAGTTGGGTAATTATGGAATTGAGAAATACTTGTGTTAAAGTTGGCAAGTCCCGTAGCATGCACGTATGGTAAACATTGTGTGACAAATTTGTTGCATGGGGTATTTTTTCATTGCCTTCCTTATGTGTGGAGGTCAGGATCGCGTGATGGTTAACTCCTACCAACCCTTCCCCTATGAGCATGCGTAGTAGTACTTTGCTTCGAGGGCTAATAAACTTTTGCAATAAGTATATGAGTTCTTTATGACTAATGTGAGTCCATGGATTATACGCACTCTCACTCTTCCACTATTGCTATCCTCTCTTGTGTCGCGCAACTTTCGCCGGTATCTTACACCCACCATATACCTTCCTCAAAACAGTCACCATACCTACCTATTATGGCATTTCCATAGCCATTCCGAGATATATTGCCATGCAACTTTCCACCGTTCCGTTTATTATGACACGCTCCATCATTGTCATATTGCTTTTGCATGATCATGTAGTTGACATCGTATTTGTGGCAAAGCCACCGTTATAATTCTTTCATACATGTCGCTCTTGATTCATTGCATATCCCGGTACACCGCCGGAGGCATTCACATAGTCATATTTTGTTCTAAGTTTTGAGTTGTAATTCTTGAGTTGTAAATAAATAAAAGTGTGATGATCTTCATTATTAGAGCATTGTCCCAAGTGTGGAAAGGATGATGGAGACTATGATTCCCCCACAAGTTGGTATGAGACTCCGGACTTTATGAAAATAAAAGAGGCCAAAGAAGCCCAAATAAAAAAAAGAGGCCAAAGAAGCCCATGATGTCTACTACACAACCTTCTTCTTGTAGATGTTGTTGGGCCTCCAAGTGCAGAGGTTTGTAGGACAGTAGCAAATTTCCCTCAAGTGGATGACCTAAGGTTTATCAATCCGTGGGAGGCGTAGGATGAAGATGGTCTCTCTCAAACAACCCTGCAACCAAATAACAAAGAGTCTCTTGTGTCCCCAACACACCCAATACAATGGTAAATTGTATAGGTGCACTAGTTCGGAGAAGAGATGGTGATACAAGTGCAATATGGATGGTAGATATAGGTTTTTGTAATCTGAAAATATAAAAACAGCAAGGTAACTAATGATAAAGGTGAGCGTAAACGGTATTGCAATGGTAGGAAACAAGGCATAGGGTTCATACTTTCACTAGTGCAAGTTCTCTCAACAATAATAACATAACTGGATCACATAACTATCCCTCAACATGCAAAAAAGAGTCACCCAAAAGTCACTAATAGCGGAGAACAAACGAAGAGATTATGGTAGGGTACGAAACCACCTCAAAGTTATTTTTTCTGCTCGATCTATTCAAGAGTCCGTAGTAAAATAAGGCGAAGCTATCCTTTCTGTTCGATCTATCATAGAGTTAATACTAGAATAACACCTTAAGACACAAATCAACCAAAACCCTAATGTCACCTAGATACTCCATTGTCACCTCAAGTATCCATGGGCATGATTATACGATATGCATCACACAATCTCAGATTCATCTATTCAACCAACACAAAGTACTTCAAAGAGTGCCCCAAAGTTTCTACTGGAGAGTCAAGATGAAAACGTGTGCCAACCCCTATGCATAGGTTCATGGGCGGAACCCGCAAGTTGATAACCAAAACATACATCAAGTGGATCACGTGATATCCCATTGTCACCACAGATAAGCACGGCAAGACATACATCAAGTGTTCTCAAATCCTTAAAGACTCAATCCGATAAGATAACCTCAAGAGGAAAAATCAATTCATCACAAGAGAGTAGAGGGGAGAAACATCATAAGATCCAACTATAACAGCAAAGCTCGTGATACATCAAGATCGTGCCATAGAGAGAACACGAGAGAGAGAGAGAGAGAGAGAGAGAGAGAGAGAGAGAGATCAAACACATAGCTACTGGTACATACCCTCAGTCCCGAGGGTGAACTACTCCCTCCTCGTCATGGAGAGTGCCAGGATGATGAAGATGACCACCGGTGAGGGATCCCCCCTCCGGCAGGGTGCCGGAACGGGCTCCCGAGAGGTTTTTGGTGGCTACAGAGGCTTGCGGCGGTGGAACTCCCGATCTATTCTTGTCTTTGATGTTTTTAGGGTATATGGGAATATATAGGCGAAAGAAGTCGGTCAGGGGAGCCACGAGGGTCCCACGAGGGTGGAGGGCACGCCCAGGGGGGTGGGCGCGCCCCCTGCCTCGTGGCCTCCTTGAAGCTTCCCTGACTTGCACTCCAAGTCCCCTGGATTGCTTCCGTTCCAAAAATAACGCTCCCAAAGGTTTCATTCCGTTTGGACTCCGTTTGACATTCCTTTTCTTTGAAACACTGAAATAGGCAAGAAAACAGCAATATGGGCTGGGCCTCCAGTTAATAGGTTAGTCCCAAAAATAATATAAAAGTACTTAGTAAAGCCCATGAATATCCAAAATAGATAAGATAATAGCATGAATGCTTCATAAATTATAGATACGTTGGAGACGTATCATCCCACCAAAAAATGAGAGAAAAAGAGAGAAGGGACAATGTTACTATCCTTTTTCCACACTTGTGCTTCAAAGTAGCACCATGATCTTCATGATAGAGAGTCTCCTATGTCGTCACTTTCATATACTAGTGGGAATTTTTCTTTATAGAACTTGGCTTGTATATTCCAATGATGGGCTTCCTCAAAATGCCCTAGGTCTTCGTGAGCAAGTGAGTTGGATGCACACCCATTTATTTTCTTTTGTTGAGCTTTCATACATTTACAGCTCTAGTGCATCAGTTGCATGGCCATCCCTACTCACTCACATTGATATCTATTAATGGGCATCTCCATAGCCTGTTGATATGCCTAGTTGATGTGAGACTATCTTCTCCCTTTTTGTCTTATCCACAACCACCATCCTATTCCACATATAGTGATATATCCATGGCTTACGCTCATGTATTGCGTGAGGGTTAAAAAGGTTGAAGTGCGTTAAAAAGCATGAACCAATTGCTTGGCTGAAACCGGGGTTGTGCATGATGGGAGTATTTTGTGCGACAAAAATGAAGCATAGCCTAACTATATGATTTTGTAGGGATAAGCTTTCTTTGGCTATGTTATTTTGATAAGACATGATTACTTGTTAGTATGCTTGAAGTATTACTATTTTTATGTTAATATGAACTTTTATTTTGAATCATTTGGATCTGAACATTCATGCCACAATAAAGAAAATTACATTCAGAAAAATGCTAGGTAGCATTCCACATCAAAAGTTCCGTTTTTATCATTTACCTACTCGAGGACGAGCAAGAATTAAGCTTGGGGGTGCTTGATACGTCTCCAACGTATCTATAATTTTTTTATTGTTCCATGCTATTATATTACCCGTTTTGGATGTTTATGGGCTTTACTATACACTTTTATATCATTTTTGGGACTAACCTATTAACCGGAGGCCCAACCCAAATTGCTGTTTTTTTGCCTATTTCAGTGTTTCACAGAAAAGGAATATCAAATGGAGTCCAAACGGAATGAAACCTTCGGGAGAACTATTTTTGGAACAAACGCAATCCAGGAGACTTGGAGTGTACGTCAAGAAGCAACCGAGGAAGCCAGGAGGTAGGAGGGCGCGCCCAAGGTGGGTGGGCGCGCCCCCACCCTCGTGGGCCCCTTGTGGATCCCCTGACCGACTTCCTTCGCCTATATATATCAACATACCATAGAAACATCTAGGAGCACCATGAAACCCTATTTCCACCGCCGCAACCTTCTATACCCGTGAGATCCCATCTTGGAGCCTTTTCCGGCGCTCCACGGGAGGGGGAATCAATCATGGAGGGCTTCTACATCAACACCATAGCCTCTCCGATGAGTTGTGAGTAGTTTACCACAGACCTTCGGGTCCATAGTTATTAGCTAGATGGCTTCTTGTCTCTCTTTGAATCTCAATACAAAGTTCTCCTCGATCTTCTTGGAGACCTATTCGATGTAACTCTTTTTGCGGTGTGTTTGTCGAGATCCGATGAATTGTGGGTTTATGATCAAGTTTATCTATGAGAAATATTTGAATCTCCTCTGAATTCTTTTATGTAGGATTGGTTATCTTTGCAAGTCTCTTCGAATTATCAGTTTGGTTTGGCCTACTAGATTGATCTTTCTTGCAATGGGAGAAGTGCTTAGCTTTGGGTTTAATCTTGCGGTGTCCTTTCCCAGTGACGGTAGAGGCAGCAAGGCACGTATTGTATTGTTGCCATCAAGGATAAAAATATGGGGTTTATATCATATTGCTTGAGTTTATCCCTCTACATCAAGTCATCTTTCCTAATGCGTTACTCTGTTCTTATGAACTTAATACTCTAGATGCATGCTGGATAGCGGTCGATGTGTGGAGTAATAGTAGTACATGCAGGCAGGAGTCAGTCTACTTGTCACGGACGTGATGCCTATAATTATTCGCATTTCTATCAATTGCTCGACAATAATTTGTTCACCCACCGTAATACTTATGCTATATTGAGAGAAGCCACTAGTGAAACCTATGGCCCCCGGGTCTATTTTCCATCATATAAGTTTCATGTCTACTTTATTTTGCAATCTTTACTTTCCAATCTATATCATAAAAATACCAAAAATATTTATCTTATTATTATCTCTATCAGATCTCACTTTTGCAAGTGGTCGTGAAGGGATTGACAACCCCTTTATCGTGTTGGTTGCGAGGTTCTTGTTTGTTTGTGTAGGTACTAGGGACTTGCGTGTAGCCTCCTACTGGATTGATACCTTAGTTCTCAAAAACTGAGGGAAATACTTATGCTACTTTGCTGCATCACCCTTTCCTCTTCAAGGGAAAACCAACGCAGTGCTCAAGAGGTAGCAGGGCGCCACCCCCCCCCCCTTACCTAATCCAATTCGGACCCAAGGGGGAGGGTGCGTGCGGCCTGCCCTGGCCGCCCCTCTCTCTCTCTCCACTAAGGCCCATGTGGCCCATTAGTTTCCTCGGGGGGTTCCAGTAACCCTCCAGCACTCCGGTTTTATCCGAAACTTCTCCGGGACACTTCTGGTGTCCGAATATAGTCGTCCAATATATTTATCTTTACATCTAGACCATTTCGAGACTCCTTGTCTTGTCCGTGATCTCATCCAGGACTCCGAACAAACTTCGGTCATCATAACACATAACGCATAATATAAATCGTCATCTAACGTTAAGCGTGCAGACCCTACGGGTTCAAGAACTATGTAGACATGACCAAGACACACCTCCGGTCAATAACTAATACCGGAACCTGGATGCTCATATTGGCTCCTACATATTTTACAAAGATCTTTATCGGTCAAACCGCATAACAACATACATTGTTCCCTTTGTCATCGGTATGTTACTTGCCCGAGATTCGATCGTCGGTATCATCGTACCTAGTTCAATATCGTTACCGGCAAGTCTCTTTACTCGTTCTGTAATACTTCATCCCGCAACTAACTCCTTAGTCACAATGCTTGCAAGGCTCATAGTGATGAGCATTACCGAGAGGGCCCAGAGATATCTCTCCGGAACACATAGTGACAAATCCTAATCACGATCTATGCCAACCCAACAAACACCTTCGGAGACAACTGTAGAGCATCTTTGTAACCACCCATGTACATTGTGATGTTTGATGGCACACAAAGTGTTCCTCCGGTATTCGGGAGTTGCATAATCTCATAGTTTGAGGAACTTGTATAAGTCATGAAGAAAGCAGTAGCAATGAAACTGTAACGATCATAATGCTAAGCTAACAGATGGGTCATGTCCATCACATCATTCTCCTAATGATGTGATCCCGTTCATCAAATTACAACACATGTCTATGGTTAGAAAACATAACCATCTTTGATTAACAAGCTAGTCAAGTAGAGGCATACTAGGGACAATATGTTTTGTCTATGTATTCACACATGTACTAAGTTTCTGGTTAATACAATTATAGCATGAATAATAAACATTTATCATGAAATAAGGAAATAAATAATAACTTTATTATCGCCTCTAGGGTATATTTCCTTCAGTCTCCCACTTGCACTATAGTCAATAATCTAGATTACATAGTAATGATTCTAACACCCCTGGAGCTTTGGTGTTGATCATGTTTTGCTCGTGGAAGAGGCTTAGTCAACTGGTCTGCAATATTCAGATCCGTATGTATCTTGCAAATCTCTATGTCCCCCTCCGACACTTGATGACGGATGGAATTGAAGCGTCTCTTGATGTGCTTGGTTCTCTTGTGAAATCTAGATTCCTTTGCCAAGGCAATTGGACCAGTATTGTCACAAAAGATTTTCATTGGACCCGATGCACTCGGTATGACACCTAGATCGGATATGAACTCCTTCATACAGACTCCTTCATTTGCTGCTTCTGAAGCAGCAATGTACTCCGCTTCACACGTAGATCCCGCCAGGACGCTCTGCTTGGAACTCCACCAACTGACAGCTCCTCCATTCAATAAAAATATGTATCCAGTTTGCAACTTAGAGTCATCCAGATCAGTGTCAAAGATTGCATCGACATAACCGTTTACGACGAGCTCTTTTTCACCTCCATAAACGAGAAACATATCCTTAGTCCTTTTTAGGTATTTCAGGATGTTCTTGACCGCTGTCCAGTTCTCCACTCCGGGATTACTTTGGTACCTCCCTGCTATGCTTATAGCAAGGCACACATCAGGTCTGGTACACAACATTGCATACATGATAGAACCTATGGCTGAAGCATAGGGAATGACTTTCATTCTCTCTCTATCTTCTGCAGTGGTAGGGCATTGAGTCTGACTCAATTTCACACCTTGTAACACAGGCAAGAACCCTTTCTTTGACTGATCCATTTTGAACTTCTTCAAAACTTTATCAAGGTATGTGCTTTGTGAAAGTCCAATTAAACGTCTTGATCTATCTCTATAGATCTTGATGTCCAATATGTAAGCAGCTTCACCGAGGTCTTTCATGGAAAAACTCTTATTCAGGTATCCCTTTATACTATCCAGAAATTCTATATCATTGCCAGTCAACAATATGTCATCCACATATAATATTAGAAATGCTACAGAGCTCCCACTCACTTTCTTGTAAATACAGGCTTCTCCAAAAGTCTGTATAAAACCATATGCTTTGATCACACTATCAAAGCATTTATTCCAACTCTGAGAGGCTTGCACCAGTCCATAAATGGATCGCTGGAGCTTGCACACTTTGTTAGCACCCTTTGGATTGACAAAACCTTCTGGTTGCATCATATACAACTCTTCTTCCAGAAATCCATTCAGGAATGCAATTTTGACATCCATCTGCCAAATTTCATAATCATAAAATGCGGCAATTGCTAACATGATTCAGACAGACTTAAGCATCGCTACGAGTGAGAAAGTCTCATCGTAGTCAACTCCTTGAACTTGTCAAAAACCTTTCGCAACAAGTCGAGCTTTGTAGATAGTAACATTACCGTCTGTGTCGGTCTTATTCTTGAAGATCCATTTATTTTCTATGGCTTGCCGATCATCGGGCAAGTCCACTAAAGTCCACACTTTGTTCTCATACATGGATCCCATCTTAGATTTCATGGCCTCAAGCCATTTCGCGGAATCTGGGCTCATCATTGCTTCCTCATAGTTTGTAAGTTCACCATGTTCTAGTAACATGACTTCCAAAATAGGATTACCGTACCACTGTGGTGCGGATCTCACGCAGGAAGACCTATGAGGTTCGGTAGTAACTTGACCTGAAGTTTCATGATCATCATCATTAACTTCCTCACTAATTGGTGTAGGAATCACTGGAACTGATTTCTGTGATGAACTACTTTCCGAGAAGGTACAATTACCTCATCAAGTTCTACTTTCCTCCCACTCACTTCTTTCGAGAGAAACTCCTTCTCTAGAAAGGATCCATTCATTACAACAAAGATTTTGCCTTTGGATCTGTGATAGAAGGTGTACCCAACAGTTTCCTTTGGGTATCCTATGAAGACGCACTTCTCCGACCTGGGTTCGAGCTTATCAGGTTGAAGCTTTTTCACATAAGCATCGCAGCCCCAAACTTTAAGAAATGACAACTTTGGTTTCTTGCCAAACCACAGTTCATAAGGCGTGATCTCAACGGATTTTGATGGTGCCCTATTTAAAGTGAATGCATCCGTCTCTAAAGCATAACCCCAAAATAATAGCGGTAAATTAGTAAGAGACATCATAAATCACACCATATCCAATAAAGTACGGTTACGATGTTCGGACACACCATTTCGCTGTGGTGTTCCAGGTGCCGTTAGTTGTGAAACTATCCCATGTTGTTTCAAATGAAGACCAAACTCGTAACTCAAATATTCACCTTCACAATCAGATCATAGAAACTTTATTTTCTTGTTATGATGATTTTCCACTTCACTCTGAAATTCTTTGAACTTTTCAAATGTTTCAGACTTATGCTTCATTAAGTAGATATAACCATATCTACTCAAATCATCTGTGAAGGTAAGAAAATAAAGATACCCGCCATGAGCCTCAACACTCATTGGACCGCATACATCTGTATGTACTATTTCCAATAAGTCAGTAGCCCGTTCCATTGTTTTGGAGAACGGAGTTTTAGTTATCTTGCCCATAAGGCACGGTTCGCAAGCACCAAGTGATTCATAATCAAGTTATTCCAAAAGTCCATCAATATGGAGTTTCTTCATGTGCTTTATATTGATATGACCCAAATGACAGTGCCACAAATAAGTTGCACTATTATTATCAACTTTGCATCTTTTGGCTTCAATATTATGAATATGTGTATCATCACTATCGAAATTCAACAAAAATAGACCACTCAGCAAGGGTGCATGACCATAAAATATATTACTCATATAAATAGAACAACAATTACTCTCTGATTTAAATGAATAACTTTTTCGCACCAAACAAGATCCAGATATAATGTTCATGCTCAACGATGGCACCAAATAACAATTATTCATGTCTAAAACTAATCCCGAAGGTAGATGTAGAGGTAGCGTGCCGACGGCGATCACATCGACCTTGGAACCATTTCCCACACGCATCGTCACCTGAGACAATCTTCGTTTAATCTGTAGCCCCTGTTTCGAGTTGCAAATATGAGCAACAGAACCAGTATCAAATACCCAGGCGCTACTACGAGCGTTAGTAAGGTACACATCAATAACATGTATATTAAATATACCTTTCACTTTGCCACCCTTCTTATCCGCCAAATACTTGGGGCAGTTCCGCTTCCAGTGACCACTCCCTTTGCAGTAGAAGCACTCAATTTTAGGCTTAGGTCCAGACTTGGGTTTCTACTCTTGAGCAGAAACTTTCTTGTCGTTCTTCTTGAAGTTCCCCTTCTTCCCTTTGCCCTTTTTCTTGAAACTAGTGGTCTTGTTGACCATCAACACTTGATGCTCCTTCTTGATTTCTACCTCTGCATCCTTTAGCATCGCAAAGAGCTCGGGAATAGTCTTGTTCATCCCTTGCATATTATAGTTCATCATGAAGCCTTTATAGCTTGGTGGCAGTGATTGAAGAACTCTATCAATGACGCTATCATCAGGAAGATTAACTCCCAACCGAGTCAAGTGGTTATGGTACCCAGACATTCTGAGTATGTGTTCACTACAGAACTATTCTCCTCCATTTTGCAGCTGTAGAACTTGTTGGAGACTTCATATCTCTCAACTCGGGCATTTGCTTGAAATATTAACTTCAACTCTTGGAACATCTCATATGCTCCATGACGTTCAAAACGTCTTTGAATTACCGATTCTAAGCCGTAAAGCATGGCACACTGAACTATCGAGTAGTCATCAGCTTTGCTCTGCCAGATGTTCTTAACGTCATCAGTAGCATCTGCAGTAGGCCTGGCACCCAGCGGTGCTTCCAGGACGTAATTCTTCTATGCAGCAATGATGATAGTTTTCAAGTTACGGACCCAGTCCGTGTAGTTGCTGCCATCATCTTTCAACTTAGCTTTCTCTAGGAACGCATTAAAATTCAAAGGAACGGTAGCACGGTCCATTGATCTACAATAACATACACATGCAAAATAACTATCAGGACTAAGTTCATGATAAATTAAAGTTCAATTAATCATATTACTTAAGAACTCCCACTTAGATAGACATCCCTCTAGTCATCTAAATGATCACGTGATCCAAATCAACTAAACCATGTCCGATCATCACGTGAGATGGAGTAGTTTTCAATGGTGAACATCACTATGTTGATCATATCTACTATATGCTTCATGTTCGACCTTTCGGTCTCAGTGTTCCGAGGCCATATCTGCATATGCTAGGCTCGTCAAGTTTAACCCGAGTATTCTGCATGTGCAAAACTGGCTTGCACCCATTGTATGTGAACGTAGAGCTTATCATACCCGATCATCATGTGGTGTCTCGACACGACGAACTGTAGCAACAATGCATACTCAGACTCAGGGAGAACACTTGTACCTTGAAATTTAGTAAGGGATCATCTTATAATGCTACCGTTGTACTAAGCAAAATAAGATGCAGAAAAGATAAACATCACATGCAATCAAAATATGTGACATGATATGGCCATCATCATCTTGTGCTCATGATCTCCATCACCGAAGCATCGTCATGATCTCCATCATCACCGGCGCGACACCTTGATCTCCATCGTAGCATCGTTGTCGTCTCGCCAACTATTGTTACTACGACTATCGCTACCACTTAGTGGTAAAGTAAAACAATTACATGACGATTGCATTGCTTACAATAAAGCGACAACCATATGGCTCCTGCCAGTTGCCGATAACTTTCTTACAAAACATGATCATCTCATACAACAATTTATATCACATCATGCCTTGACCATATCACTTCACAGCAAGCCCTGCAAAAGCAAGTTAGACGTCCTCTACTTTGTTGTTGCAAGTTTTACGTGGTTGCTATGGGCTTCTAGCAAGAACCGTTCTTACCTACACATCAAAACCACAATGATTTTTCGTCAAGTGTGCTGTTTTAACCTTCAACAAGGACCGGCCGTAGTCAAACTCGATTCAACTAAAGTTGGAGAAACAAACACCCGCCAGGCACCTTTATGCAAAAAGCACGTAGGTAGAACCAGTCTCATGAACGCGGTCATGTAATGTCGGTCCGGGCCGCTTCATCCAACAATACCGCCGAATCAAAGTAAGACGTTGGTGGTAAACAGTATGACTATTATTGCCCACAACTCTTTGTGTTCTACTCGTGCATATAACATCTACGCATAGACCAGGCTCAGATGCCACTGTTGGGGAACGCGGTAATTTCAAAAAAATTCCTACAATCACACAAGATCTATCTATGTGATGTATAGCAACGAGAGGGGAGAGTGTGTCCATGTACCCTCGTAGACCGAAAGCGGAAGCGTTAGTTAACGCGATTGATGTAGTCGAACGTCTTCGCGATCCAACCGATCCAAGTACCGAACGTACGTCACCTCCGCGTTCAGCACACGTTCAGCTCGATGACGTCCCTCGTACTGTTGATCCAGTTGAGGCCGAGAGAGAGTTTCGTCAGGACAATGGCGTGGCGACGGTGATGATGAAGTTACCGACGTAGGGCTTTGTCTAAGCACTACGACAATATGACCGAGGTGTGAACTGTGGAGGGGGGCTCCGCACATGGCTAAAAGATCAACTTGTGTGTTCTAGGGTGCCCCCCTGCCCCCATTTATAAAGGAGCAAGGGGGAGGCCGGCCGACCCTCCTAGGGTGCGCCCCACAAGGGGCGTCCTACTAGGACTACTAGTCCTAGTAGGATTCCACCAAGAGGGAGAGAGGGGGAAGTAAGGAGAGGGAGAAGGGGGGCGCCGCCCCCCCTTCCTTAGTCCAATTCGGACCCAAGGGGGAGGGGGCGCGTGGCCTGCCCTGGCCGCCCCTCTATCTCTCCAATAAGGCCCATGTTGCCCATTAGTTCCCCCGGGGGGTTCTAGTAACCCTCCGGCACTCCGGTTTTATCCGAAACTTCTCCAGAACACTTCTGGTGTCTGAATATAGTCGTCCAATATATCAATCTTTATGTATCGACCATTTAGAGACTCCTTGTCATGTCCGTGATCTCATCCGGGACTCCTAACAAACTTCGGTCATCAAAACACATAACTCATAATACAAATCGTCATCGAACCTTAAGCATGCAGACCCTGTTGGTTCGAGAACTATGCAGACATGACCAAGACACATCTCCAGTCAATAACCAAGAGTGGAACCTGGGTGCTCATATTAGCTCCTACATATTCTATGAAGATCTTTATCGGCCAAACCGCATAACAACATATGTTGTTCCCTTTGTCATCGGTATGTTACTTGCCCGAGATTCGACCGTCGGTATCATCATACCTAGTTCAATATCATTACCGGCAAGTCTCTTTACTCGTTCTGTAATACTTCATCTTGCAACTAACTCATTAGTCGCAATGCTTGCAAGGCTTATAGTGATGAGCATTACCGAGAGGGCCCAGAGATACCTCTCCGAAACACGAAATGACAAATCCTAATATCGATCTATGCCAACCCAACAAACACCTTCAGAGACACCTGTAGAGCATCTTTATAACCACCCATTTACGCTGTGATGTTTGATAGCACACAAAGTGTTCCTCCGCTATTTGGGAGTTGCATAATCTCATAGTCTGAGGAACTTGTATAAGTCATGAAGAAAGCAGTAGAAATGAAACTGTAACGATCATAGTGCTAAGCTAACGGATGGGTCATGTCCATCACATCATTCTCCTAATGATGTGATCTCGTTCATCAAATGAAAACACATGTCTATGGTTAGGAAACATAACCATCTTTGATTAACGAGCTAGTCAAGTAGAGGCATACTAGGGACAATATGTTTTGTCTATGTATTCACACATGTAGTAAGTTTCCGGTTAGTACAATTCTTGCATGAATAATAAACATTTATCATGAAATAAGGAAAATAACTTTATTATTGCCTCTAGGCCGGGCATATTTCCTTCATGTGTATTCCCTAAAACTCAAGAATAAAAGGAAAAGCTATGCTCTCGCCATTGTTGCACATATCTCGGGCCATAATCATTGGGGGTGTCTATGATCCACACAGGAAGTAACTATGTCGAATAAAACCTAGCATTATTAGTCCTCTATGAGTATATTGTCATCAATGTCACAACACGATCAAGGAATGATTGCTCTCTTAGACATTTGATTTTATCAATCAACATCGGCACGTGAGAGTTGGTTCTTTCTTGAAGGTGTTGTTGTCGAACACTCTGCCATTTTTCTGCTAATATGCTGTTGTAGGTTTGGTGGTGGTTTGGGGATGCTGTCACGAGACATGACCTCAAGTTTTCCCTCCTCTTTGTAAACCTATTTGTTCGGTGTTATCATTAATCAATAATATATATGGGTGGATCACTTGATGGAGAGGCTATGTACCTTTTCTTCTTTTCGATAAACAGCTTCGGCTCCAGAATACCAAAGGACGAGAAGGACCACGTTGGATTGTAGGAACAAGTAAAATACAAAAAATTCAGGAGTGCAAGCGCAAGACATACGGTGCAAACCATAGGAAATAGTATGAGTTTAGAGGGAGCACAATAAACTTGGAAAAAGTATCCCCATCCTATGTGAATGAATGTAAAAATGTGATTGCCAAAATTGTCAAAATTTCTATGGGACTAACCCATAGGAAAGCAATCAATAGAATTTAGGTAATACCATACCATCTAAATAACACTTATGAGGTTGCAGCCTTAAAAAATCCAAAGAATCCCGTTCATGAATAAATCCTAACGGCTGAAATCCAGCATCTTATGAAATTCCTACAGTCAAAGGGGTCTTTACTCCTACTCACATTTCTGTTTTCCTTACTTTCACCCTTCTATTCATTTTTATGGTTTCACTATTTGACAACCTCTATATTTTTACTAGGAATGTTAAGTTCTAAATTTGTAATAGTTTCAATTGTGTAAAGAGACCGGTGGTAGGAGCTAGGGTTCTATCGGGTCTAGGACGGAGGTTGTAGGGGAAGGAGGGTGTTGGACGTGGTTGAGCTCGCGGTCGCCGGCCGCTGGGCGCTGTCGTGCACGCGGGAGGCGGCGGCGGCGCAAGAGGCAGGAGGCCGCTAGGGTTAGGGTCCGGTTCCTTTGGGAGCGGGGCAATAGAGTTATTCTTATTGCTTAATTCCAAACGAGTCTTGCAGTTGTTTATATAACCACGATGCTAATGAAAATAAGATAACTTGTGGGCTAAGCCCATAACTAAACCTGCCCAATGGGCCTCCTCTGGGTATAAGTTACCCCGGGCATAACATCTCTCCCACCTGCGCAAACAACTCGTCCTCGAGCTGAAAGTCGGGGTAGTGCTGGTGGAACTCGTCGCGCTGCTCCCAAGTGTCCTCCTCCCGCGCAAGGCCATCCCACTGAATCAACAAGTACCACACCTCGCGACGTAGCTAGGCCTACAACACCTTTGCTGGTCCAGGAAGGAGGCGCCCGTCGGAGGTCAAAGGAAGCACGGGTGTGGCCGCTGGTGGCTCCCCACAAAAGGGCTTCAGCAGCCCCACATGGAAGACGTCATGGATGTGAGCACCAGCTGGAAGCTGAAGGCGATAGGCCACCTTCCCAATGCGCTCCAAGACAACAAATGGCTCGGCGTAGCGAGGGCCCAAATTGCGCTTCCCGCCTGGGTCCAGGGACTGTGTAGAGCGGTGAAGAAGACGCAGCCACATCCAATCGCCCACCACGTACTCCGCCTCGCGATGGTGGTCGTCGTAGTAGTGCTTGGCCAGCTGCTGGTCCTGAAGGAGGTGTTGCCGGACCTCCGCAAGCATCTCATCGTGGTTGCGAAGAAGATCGCTCGCCGCCTCTATCCGAGCTGTCGCCAGGTCAACAGGCATGATGGGCAGGGGCGGTCGACCGTAGACCACCTCGAACGGCGTGGCACGCAGGGCGGAGTGATAGGAGTTGTTGTAGCAGTACTCTGCCCACGCGAGCCAATCCACCCAAGCGTGAGGGCGATCACCTGTGACACAACGCAAATACATGGCAATCACCTTGTTGACCACCTTTGATTGGCCCTCTGTCTGAGGGTGGAAGGTCGTGCTTAGGCGGAGCTTCACGCCCGCCATCCAGAAGAGATCGCACCAGACATGCCCTATGAACACCGGATCCCGATCACTGGCGATCGAAGAGGGAAACTCGTGGAGGCGGACGATGTCGTCGAAGAAGGCACGGGCACCCGCAGCAGTGTATGGATGGTCGAGTGCGATGAAGTGAGCATACTTGGAGAAGCGGTCGACCACCATGAGGATGACGGACTTGCCGCCCACCTTGGGAAGGCCCTCAATGAAGTCCATGGAGATATCTGCCCAGACCTGAGAGGGCACCTCCAAGGGCTGCAGCAGACCAGCCGGCCATAGTGTCTCCGTCTTGTTGCGCTGGCACATCTCATAAGACTGCACCCAGTCTCGGACCAGGGCCTGATCTCCGGGGATGTAGAAGTCGGTGCGGAGACGATGGAGAGTTTTTGCACACCCACGTGGCCGGCCAAGTGTGCCAACAGCAGAACCTGGTGACGGAGGTCGCCGTGGTCCAACACGAAGATACGGCACCCATGCAGGAGCAAGCCATCTGTTAGGTGTTGGAAATATGCCCTAGAGGCAATGATAAATTAGTTATTATTATTATATTTCCTTGTTCATGATAATCGTTTATTATCCATGCTACAATTGTATTGATAGGAAACTCAGATACATGTGTGGGTACATAGACAACACCATGTCCCTAGTGAGCCTCTAGTTGACTAGCTCGTTGATCAATAGATGGTTATGGTTTCCTGACCATGGACATTGGATGTCGTTGATAACGGGATCACATCATTAGCAGAATGATGTGATGGACAAGACCCAATCCTAAGCCTAGCACAAAGATCGTATAGTTCGTATGCTAAAGCTTTTCTAATGTCAAGTATCTTTTACTTAGACCATGAGATTGTGCAACTCCCGGATACCGTAGGAATGCTTTGGGTGTACCAAACATCACAACGTAACTGGGTGGCTATAAAGGTGCACTACAGGTATCTCCGAAAGTGTCTGTTGGGTTGGCACGAATCGAGACTGGGATTTGTCACTCCGTGTGACGGAGAGGTATCTCTGGGCCCACTCGGTAGGACATCATCATAATGTGCACAATGTGATCAAAGAGTTGATCACGGGATGATGTGTTACGGAACGAGTAAAGAGACTTGTCGGTAACGAGATTGAACAAGGTATCGGCATACCGACGATCGAATCTCGGGCAAGTACAATACCGTTAGACAAAGGGAATTGAATACGGGATTGATTAAGTCCTTGACATCGTGGTTCATCTGATGAGATCATCATGGAACATGTGGGAGCCAACATGGGTATCCAGATCCCGCTGTTGGTTATTGACCGGAGAACGTCTCGGTCATGTCTGCATGGTTCCCGAACCCGTAGGGTCTACACACTTAAGGTTCGATGAGGCTAGGGTTATAAAGGAAGTTTGTATGTGGTTACCGAATGTTGTTCGGAGTCCCGGGTGAGATCCCGGACGTCACGAGGAGTTCCGGAATGGTCCGGAGGTAAAGATTTATATATGGGAAGTCTTGTTTTGGTCGCCGGAAAAGTTTCGCACATTATCGGTATTGTACCGGGAGTGCCGAAAGGGGTCCGGGGGTCCACCAGGGGTCCACCTGCCCCGGGGGGGGGGGG
>NC_041383.1:463401288-463442062 GCF_002162155.2 Triticum dicoccoides | reverse complement strand
GGGGGGGGGGGGCACATGGGCTGTAGGGGTGTGCGCCTTGGCCTATATGGGCCAAGGGCACCAGCCCCAAGAGGCCCATGCGCCAAGAGATAAGGGAAAGGGAGAGTCCTAAAGGGGGACGGCACCTCCTAGGTGCCTTGGGGAGGATGGACTCCTCCCTAGCCGCACCCTTCCTTGGAGGAAGGGCCAAGGCTGCGCCCCCCTCTCCCTTGCCCCTATATATAGTGGAGGGGAGGGAGGGCAGCCGCACCTGAAGCCCTGGCGCCTCCCTCCCTCCCGTGACACTCCTCCTCTCCCGCAGGTGCTTGGCGAAGCCCTGCAGGATTGCCACGCTCCACCACCACCACGCCGTTGTGCTGCTGCTGGATGGAGTCTTCCTCAACCTCTCCCTCTCTCCTTGCTGGATCAAGGCATGCGAGACGTCACCGGGTTGTACGTGTGTTGAACGCGAAGGTGCCGTCCGTTCGGCACTAGGATCTCCGGTGATTTGGATCACGACAAGTACGACTCCTTCAACCCCGTTCTCTTGAACGCTTCCGCTTAGCGATCTACAGGGTATGTAGATGCACTCTCCTTCCCCTCGTTGCTGGTTTTTCCATAGATAGATCTTGGTGACACGTAGGAAAATTTTGAATTTCTGCTACGTTCCCCAACAGTGGCATCATGAGCTAGGTCTATTGCGTAGATTCTTTGCACGAGTAGAACACAAAGTAGTTGTGGGTGTTAATTTTGTTCAATATGCTTACCGTTACTAGTCCAATCTTGTTTCGATGGTATTGTGGGATGAAGCGGCCCGGACCGACCTTACACGTACTCTTACACTCCACCGACTGACATGCACTTGGTGCATAAGGTGGCTAGCGGGTGCCAGTCTCTCCCACTTTAGTCGGAACGGATTCGATGAAAAGGGTCCTTATGAAGGGTAAATAGCAATTGGCATATCACGTTGTGGTTTTGCGTATGTAAGAAACGTTCTTGCTAGAAACCCATAGCAGCCACGTAAAACATGCAAACAACAATTAGAGGACGTCTAACTTGTTTTTGTAGGGTATGCTATGTGATGTGATATGGCCAAGAAGAATGTGATGAATGATATGTGATGTATGAGATTGATCATGTTTTTGTAATAGGAATCACGACTTGCATGTCGATGAGTATGACAACCGGCAGGAGCCATAGGAGTTGTCTTTATTTATTGTATGACCTGCGTGTCATTGAACAACGCCATGTAATTACTTTACTTTATTGCTAACCGGTAGCCATAGTAGTAGAAGTAATAAGTTGGCGAGACAACTTCATGGAGACACGATGATGGAGATCATAATGATGGAGATCATGGTGTCATGCCGGTGACGATGATGATCATGGAGCCCCGAAGATGGAGATCAAAAGGAGCAATATGATATTGGCCATATCATGTCACTATTTGATTGCATGTGATGTTTATCATGTTTATACATCTTATTTGCTTAGAACGACGGTAGTAAATAAGATGATCCCTCATTAAAATTTCAAGAAAGTGTTCCCCCTAACTATGCACCGTTGCGAAAGTTCGTCTTTCGAAGCACCACGTGATGATCGGGTGTGATAGATTCTTATGTTCACATACAACGGGTGTAAGCCAGATTTACACACGCGAAACACTTAGGTTAACTTGACGAGCCTAGCATGTACAGACATGGCCTCGGAACACAAGAGACCAAAAGGTCGAGCATGAGTCGTATAGTAGATACGATCAACATGAAGATGTTCACCGATGATGACTAGTCCGTCTCACGTGATGATCGGACACGGCCTAGTTGACTCGGATCATGTAATCACTTAGATGACTAGAGGGATGTCTATCTGAGTGGGAGTTCATAAGATAAACTTAATTATCTTGAACATAGTCAAAAGATCTTTGCAAATTATGTCGTAAGATCGCGCTTTAGTTCCACTGTTTAGATATGTTCCTAGAGAAAATATAGTTGAAAGTTGACAGTAGCGATTATGTGATCAGTAGAAAGCTTATGTCCTTAATGCACCGCTTAGTGTGCAGAACCCCAAACGTCGTCTGTGGATGCCGTGAACATCGGACATACACGTTTTGATAACTACGTGATAGTTCGGTTAAACGGTTTAGAGTTGAGGCACCAAAGACGTTTTTCGAAACATCACGAAACATATGAGATGTTTCAAGGGCTGAAATTGGGATTTCAGGCTCGTGCCCACGTCAAGAGGTATGAGACCTCCGATGATTTTCTTAGCCTGCAAACTAAGGGAGAAAAGCTCAATCGTTGAGCTTG
Source organism: Triticum dicoccoides (assembly GCF_002162155.2). Classification (NCBI taxonomy): domain Eukaryota; kingdom Viridiplantae; phylum Streptophyta; class Magnoliopsida; order Poales; family Poaceae; genus Triticum; species Triticum dicoccoides. Next base: position 463,439,777 of record NC_041383.1, on the reverse strand, counting down.
TGCTCAGATTGTCTGAGTGCGACAATCACTTGAATCGAGTGGGATTTGATCTTCCAGAGATAGTGATGTTTCTCCAAAGTCATTGCCACCAAGTTGCTAGAGCTTCGTGATGAACTATAATATATCAGGGATAGATATGATGATTCTTGAGGTATTCGCGATGTTTGACACCGCGAAAGTAGAAATCAAGAAGGAGCATCAATTGTTGATGGTTGGTGAAACCACTAGTTTCAAGAAGGGCAAGGGCAAGAAGGGATACTTCATGAAATGGCAAATCAGCTGCTGCTCTAGTGAAGAAACCCAAGGTTGAACCCAAACCCGAGACTAAGTGCTTCTGTAATAAGGGGAACAGTCACTGGAGCAGAATTACCCTAGATACTTGGTAGATGAGAATGCTGGCAAGGTCGATAGAAGTATATTGGATATACATTATGTTAATGTGTACTTTACTAGTACCCCTAGTAGCACCAGGGTATTAGATACCGGTTCGGTTGCTAAGTGTTAGTAACTCGAAATAAAAGGCTACGGAATAAACGGAGACTAGCTAAAGGTGAGCTGACGATATGTGTTGGAAGTGTTTCCAAGTTTGATGTGATCAAACATCACACACTCCCTCTACCATCAAGATTAGTATTAAACCTGAATAATTGTCTTTTGGTGTTTGCATTGAGCATAGACATGATTGGATTATGTCTATCGCAATACGGTTATTCATTTAAGGAGAATAATGGTTACTCTGTTTATTTGAATAATACCTTCAATGGTCTTGCACCTAAAATGAATGGTTTATTGAATCTCGATCGTAGTGATACACATGTTCATGCCAAAAGATATAAGATAGTAATGATAGTACCACCTACTTGTGGCACTGCCATGTAAGTCATATTGGTATAAAACGCATGAAGAAGCTCCATGTTGATGGATCTTTGGACTCACTCGTTTTTGAAAAGTTTGAGACATGAGAGCCATGTCTATTGGTGTATATGCATGAAGAAACTCCATGCAGATGGATCATTTGGACTCTCTTGATTTTGAATCACTTGAGACATGCAAATCATACCACATGGGCAAGATGACTGAAAGCCTCGTTTTCAGTAAAATGGAACAAGAAAGCAACTTGTTGGAAGTAATACATTTTGATGTGTGCAGTCCAATGAGTGCTCAGGCACGCAGTGGATATCGTTATGTTCTTACTTCACGGATGATTTGAGTAGATACTGAGTATATTTACTTGATGAAACACAAGTCTGAATTATTGAATGGTTCAAGTAATTTCAGAGTGAAGTTGAAGATCATCGTGACAAGAGGATAAAATGTCTATGATATGATCATAGAGATGAGTATCTGAGTTACGAGTTTGGAACACAATTAAGACATTGTGGAGATTGTTCCACAACCAATACCGCCTGGAACACCATAGTGTGATGGTGTGTCCGAACATCATAACTGCACCCTTCTGGATATGGTGCATACCATGATGTCTCTTATCGAATTACCACTATCGTTTATGGGTTAGGCATTAGAGACAACCACATTCACTTTAAATAGGGCACCACGTAATTCCGTTGAGATGACACCGTATGAACTATGGTTTAGAGTAAGCTCTCATTTCTTAAAGGTTTGGGGCTGCGACGCTTATGTGAAAAAGTTTCAGGTTGATAAGCACGAACCCAAAGCGGATAAAATGCATCTTCATAGGACACCCAAAACAGTTGGGTATACCTCCTAATTCAGATCCGAAAGCAATAGGGATTGTTTCTTGAATCGGGTCCTTTCTCGAGGAAAAGTTTGTCTCGAAAAGTTGAGTGGGAGGATGGTGGAGACTTGATATGGTTATTGAACCGTCACTGCAACTAGTGTGTAGTAGGGCACAGGAAGTTGTTCATGTGGCACCTACACCAATTGAAGTAGAAGCTTATGATAGTGATCATGAAACTTCGGATCAAGTCACTGCCGTACCTCGTAGGGTGACAAGGATGCGTACTGCTTCAGAGTGGTACAGTAATCCTGTCTTGAAGGTCATGTTGCTAGACAATAATGAATCTACGAGCTATGGAGAAGCGATGGTGGGCCCATATTTCGACAAATGGTTAGAAGCCATGAAATCCGAGATAGGATCCATGTATCAAAACAAAGCATGGACTTTGGTGGACTTGCCCGATGATCGGCAAGCCATTGAGATAAATGGATCTTTAAGAAGAAGACGGACGTGGGCGGTAATGTCACCGTCTATGAAGCTCGACTTGTGGCAAAGAGTTTTTCACAAGTTCAAGGAAGTTGACTACGATGAGATTTTCTCATCCGTAGCGATGCTTAAGTCCGTCGGAATCATGTTAGCATTAGCTGCATTTATGAAATTTGACAGATGGATGTCAAAACGAGTTTCCTTACCAGTCTTCGTAAGGAAAGGTTGTATGTGATACAATCAGAAAGGTTTTGTCAATCCTAAGGATGCTAAAAGGTGTGCTGGCTCCAGCAATCCTTCTAAGGACTGGAGTAAACATCTCGGAGTTGGAATGTGCGCTTTGATGAGATGATCAAAGATTTTGGGTTTATACAAAGTTTATGAGAAACTTGTATTTCCAAAGAAGTGAGTGGGAGCACTATAGAATTTCTGATGAGTATATGTTGACATATTGTTGATCAGAAATGATGAGAATTTCTAGAAAGCATATAGGGTTATTTGAAAGGTGTTTTTCAATAGAAAACCTGGAATAAGCTGCTCGAACATTGAGCATCAAGATCTAAGAGGATAGATCAAAAAACCGCTAAATGGTACTTTCAAATGAGCACATACCTTGACATGATCTTGAAGGTGTTCAAGATGGATCACTCAAAGAAGGAGTTCCTGCCTGAGTTGTAAGGTATGAAGTTAAGAGTTAAAGCTCGACCACGACAGAAGAGAGAGAAAGGACGGAGGTCGTCCCCTATGCTTCAGACGTAGGCTCTATAGTATGCTATGCTGCGTACCACACCGGAAGTGTGCCTTGCCATGAGTCAGTCAAGGGGTACAAGAATGATCCAGGAATGCATCATTGGACAGGGGTCAAAAATTGTCCTTGGAGTAAATAAAGGACATGTTTCTCAATTATGGAGGTGATAAAGAGTTCGGCGTAAAGGGTTATGTCGATGCAAGCTTTAACACCTATCCGAATGACTCCGAGTAGCAAACCGGATACGTATAGTGGAGCAACCATTTGGAATAGCTTCAAGTGGAGCGTGGAAGCAGCATTTACAGTATGACATAGAGAATTGTGAAGTACATACGGATCTGAATGTTGCAGACCCGTTGACTAAAACCTCTCTCACAAGCAAAACATGATCGAACCCCAGAACTTATTGAGACTTAATCACATGGTGATGTGAACTAGTTTAGACACTAGTAAACTCTTTGGATGTTGGTCACATGGCGATGTGACCTATCAGTGTTAATCACATGGCGATGTGAACTAGATTATTGACTCTAGTGCAAGTGGGAGACTGTTGGAAATATGCCCTAGAGGCAATGATAAATTAGTTATTATTATTATATTTCCTTGTTCATGATAATCGTTTATTATCCATGCTACAATTGTATTGATAGGAAACTCAGATACATGTGTGGGTACATAGATAACACCATGTCCCTAGTGAGCCTCTAGTTGACTAGCTCATTGATCAATAGATGGTTATGGTTTCCTGACCATGGACATTAGATGTCGTTGATAACGGGATCACATCATTAGCAGAATGATGTGATGGACAAGACCCAATCCTAAGCCTAGCACAAAGATCGTATAGTTCGTATGCTAAAGCTTTTCTAATGTCAAGTATCTTTTCCTTAGACCATGAGATTGTGCAACTCCCAGATACCATAGGAATGCTTTGGGTGTACCAAATGTCACAACGTAACTGGGTGGCTATAAAGGTGCACTACAGGTATCTCCGAAAGTGTCTGTTGGGTTGGCACGAATCGAGACTGAGAATTATCACTCCGTGTGATGAAGAGGTATCTCTGGGCCCACTCGGTAGGACATCATCATAATGTGCACAATGTGATCAAAGAGTTGATCGCGGGATGATGTGTTACGGAACGAGTAAAGAGACTTGCCGGTAACGAGATTGAACAAGGTATCGGCATACCGACGATCGAATCTCGGGCAAGTACAATACCGTTAGACAAAGGGAATTGAATACGAGATTGATTAAGTCCTTGACATTGTGGTTCATCCGATGAGATCATCGTGGAACATGTGGGAGCCAACATGGGTATCCAGATCCCGCTATTGGTTATTGACCGAAGAACGTCTCGGTCATGTCTGCATGGTTCCCGAACCCGTAGGGTCTACACACTTAAGGTTCAATGACGCTAGGGCTATAAAGGAAGTTTATATGTGGTTACCGAATGTTGTTCGGAGTCCCGGATGAGATCCCGGACGTCACGAGGACTTCCGAAATGGTCCGGAGGTAAAGATTTGTATATGGGAAGTCTTGTTTTGGTCGCAGGAAAAGTTTCGTGCATTATCGGTATTGTACCGGGAGTGCCGAAAGGGGTGCGGGGGTCCACCAGGGGTCCACCTGCCCCGGGGGGGCACATGGGATGTGGGGGTGTGCGCCTTGGCCTATATGGGTCAAGGGCACTAGCCCCAAGAGGCCCATGCGCCAAGAGATAAGGGAAAGGGAGAGTCCTAAAGGGGGAAGGCACCTCCTAGGTGCCTTGGGGAGGATGGACTCCTCCCTAGCCGCACCCTTCCTTGGAGGAAGGGCCAAGGCTGCGCCCCCCTCTCCCTTGCCCCTATATATAGTGGAGGGGAGGGAGGGCAGCCGCACCTGAAGCCCTGGCACCTCCCTCCCTCCCGTGACACCTCCTCCTCTCCCGCAGGTACTTGGCGAAGCCCTGCAGGATTGCCATGCTCCTCCACCACCACCACGCCATTGTGCTGCTGCTGGATGGAGTCTTCCTCAACCTCTCCCTCTCTCCTTGCTGGATCAAGGCATGGGAGACGTCACCGGGCTATACGTGTGTTGAACGCGGAGGTGCCGTCCGTTCGGCACTAGGATCTCCGGTGATTTGGATCATGACGAGTACGACTCCTTCAACCCCGTTCTCTTGAACGCTTCCTCTTAGCGATCTACAAGGGTATGTAGATGCACTCTCCTTCCCCTCGTTGCTGGTTTTTCCATAGATAGATCTTGGTGACACGTAGAAAAATTTTGAATTTCTGCTACATTCCCCAACATTAGGCGCCACGGATCCTCCAGGTCGCCAGCAGCAAGTCGCTACCGAAGGAGCTGAGCGTCCGGGCGGTCACGGTGGCCCGACGGATGTCGGCGAAGAGGGCGAAAGATGGCCCCGAGCGGATGCAAAGCGCCGCCCCCTCGGTGTCACCGACGGCTGCGTCGTGGTCGGCGTCGCGGCGAGACAGGGCGTCAGCCACAGTGTTGAGGCGGCCCGAACGATACTCGACGGTGAAGTCGAAGCCAAAGAGCTTGCTGATCCACTGATGTTGCAGCAGGGTAGACATCCTCTGGTCCAGCAAGAACTTGAGGCTATAATGATCCGTGCGAATCCGGAATGACCGACCCCAAAGATAAGGCCACCAATGGCGCACCGCCTGCACCAAGCCAATGAGCTCCCTCTCATAAGCCGCGAGCTTAAGATGGCGCGCAGCGAAGGGCCTGCTGAAAAATGTGAGACGTCCATCGCCCTAACGAAGGACGACGCTGAACCCCACACCGGAGGCGTCGTAGTCCACGACGAATGGCCGGTCGAAGTCATGCATCTGAAGAACGGGACCCGTCGTGAGGGCCCCTTTAAGGGACTCGACGCCGTTGTCGCCTCCTTATCCCAGGCAAAGGTGTCGTGACGCAACAGGCGCGTGAGCGGCGACGCGATGAGGTCGAACTCCCGGATAAATTTCCAATAGTACCCTGCGAGACCCAGGAAGCCGTGAAGAGCCCGCGGTGAGTGCAGTGTCGGCCGGGCCGCGACGGCCGCCACCTTGTCGGCGTCCATGGCAACCCCCTCAGCCGAGATGACGTGGTCGAGGTAGGCGACTAAAGGCGTCTCGAACGAGCACTTCGAGCCCTTAAGATGAAGATGATGCGCTCGAAGCTCGTTGAAGACGATGGCGACGTGTTGAAGGTGCTCCGCCCACGAGGCGCTGTAGATAATAATATCATCAAAGAAAACGAGCACAAACCAACGCAAGTAGGGGCGGAGGACGTCGTTCATCAAAGCCTGGAAGGTCGCCGGAGCGTTGGAGAGGCCAAAAGGTATCTGATACCAAGGTGGTAGGAGCTAGGGTTCTACCGGATCTAGGACGGAGGTTGTAGGGGAAGGAGGGTGTTGGACGTGGTTGAGCTCGCGGTCGCCGCCGGCTGGGCGCCGTCGTGCGCGAGGGAGGAGGCGGCGGCGCAAGAGGCAGGAGGCGGCTAGGGTTAGGGTTCGGTTCCTGTGTGAGCCGGGCAATAGAATTATTCTTATTGCTTAATTCCAAAAGAGTCTTACAACTCTTTATATAACCACGATGCTAATGAAAATAAGATAAGTTGTGGGCTAAACCCCTAACTAAACCTGTCCAGTGGGCCTCCTCCGGGTATAAGTTACCTCGATCATAACAACCGGTGTGCTAGCATAATAGCTATCTATCAGAGTGAAAAAATAATTGTTCGGTGTTCAATGTTGTGCACTGGATTCCAAACCTACATAGTTATTTATTGATTTTCACAAAGATGTTTTTTTACATCCCCTACTATTCTCACATTTATGTAGAGGAAACAACTTAATTTGTACGATAATAAGGGGGAAAAGGAGCACTCCAATGTGTCTTTGATGAATATACGCCTCGCCATTTATCAAAGCGGCATATGTTTAATATTTCATCCTTAACTTGCTAGAAAGACAGAGACATCTCTGAATTTAGAAGTCCTCGCAGAAAGGTTTTCATCAACAACTAGTAGTATCTTTTTGGGTGGACATTAGGGCATGTTCGTTGCGAAGACCGGGGTGTGCTCATCATGTTCCTTTCCCTTCGGCTGTGACCACTGATCTACAGCTTTCTCACTCATTTTATGTCTGTATTTTTAATGTGTCGAAAGCTACTTTGCTAAATATTGTAGGGGTATCAGATAGCTGTTTCCGGCTTTCTGCTAGTAGAATGTAAAAATATATAGAAAACACAACACAAAACGAGGAGTTGGCAGCTTTGTGCAGTGGCGCGTGGGTTTTATCCCCGGCGCTGTGGTGATATTATAGTTATGAGGCAAACACCCGCTCTTGGAAATATTCTTAACTACTTCCTCCGTTCCGAATTACTTGTTGCACATATGGATGTATCTAGATGTATTTTAGTTCTAGATACATCCATTTCAGCGACGAGTAATTTGGAACGGAGGGAGTATGTGTTGGTTCTGCGTTCTGTTGTCCACAAATCATATGGGTGCTGCGGTGCCCATATCTGACCTGCCGTTTGCAGTTCATTTCTTACCGAAGAACTTCACACTTTTACATACGCAGACTGTCTCTGCATTGCTACTCTGTTTGCACCGACACTTTCCGAATCACGCTTTCATTACTACTCGAACAGTCTTACTATCCAGTAGCAATTCAAAAAATACAAGCGCATCGATGCAAAAACCTATCGTTGGAAGTCCCTGGCTCCGGCTGGCGGGCTGGCACAATCTGCACGCCATTGAATGCCGCAATGTGGCAGGTGTAAGCATGTCACATCTCACACTTGTGGTTTTCTGCGAGGAATGGCATGGGAAAGACTTTGCGACCAGGCAGGCAGGCGTTCATCCGAAGTAAATAGCGCTGGAGGCTGAAGCGCAAGCATGTGATCCATGCAGTAATTCTCTCTGGAGCTTGAAATGGGCCGGGAACTGAGGAGAGATCCCAGGGCAAAGGCAATCTCTGTGACAAATTTCGAACGACTTATTACAGTAGCACACGAAAAAAATTCTCTTCCCGCGGGATTATTTAACTAGTGTATGCTCCTTGCTGCGCTTGCCCTGACTCCTGCCTGCATGCATCATCGCAGATAACCAAGTGGTTTTCTCGGGGAGCAGCTCTTTTATCGTTAGTTAATCTCCACGCGCGCGAGTGTGTCATCATTCTCAAGATCAGACGCTCTGCCATCTTTGTTTGATTGCTTAATCGAGCTCTCGCCGCCGTCGGAGCTTTTGAGGAGGAAAGCCCTGTCGTCTGTTCGGGCCACGGTTTTTAATTACAGGGTGGAGCCAGTGTTTCGTAAGTTCGTGCCCAAGTGGCAGGTGCACGTGGATAAGCTGCGAGCGTGCCTCGGGTCGTTGGATCTCGCCATGGACGGACAGGATCACTAGACCGGTAAGAAAAATTAGTGTAAGAAAAGCCACAGAATTAAATAATAAGTGTACTGATTATAATTAGCCAAGCACTATAACAGATACTCCCTCCGTTCGGAATTACTTGTCACAAAAAGAATGTATCTATAACTAAATTACATCTAGATACATTTATTTCTTAGACGAGTATTTCCGAACGGAGGGAGTACAAGATTGTTTGGAAAGAAGAGTTATCGTAATCTACAACAACATCAAAAGAACCTAGGCCCAAAATGCGTCGTGTATCTTATACTCCCCGGCTAGCCCCCGTTCCAGCGGTGCGTCTAGCATCATTGGTGGGCGTATGGAGGGGTGTTTCCGGCGGATCTATCTTTGGTGGATTTGCTCGGATCTCGTCGTTGTTCGTCTAGATTCGTGTGTCTTTGGGTTGGATCCTTCTGATCTACGTTATTCTTTGTTGGCGGCGGTTGCTGTTCTGGTTCGCTGGTCCTATGAGGTCTTAGCACTGCGACTTCCCGATTGTCTACTACAACAAGTTGTGCCCTACCCCGGCAATGGAGGAGCGATGAAGGTGGCCACTTCAGTGCTTGTAGTCATGGCCAAATGGTCTATGAATCTGGATGCAATTTTTATTATTTCCGATGTTCATTGTACTGCCACGATTGAAGATGAATATATTGGAATTTTTTCCGCAAAAAAAATATAGTTTCTCCTCGATCAAACAAGAAAATGAACACGATGACCACCACTTTCATGGCACGGCCACGGCGAACGGGGGTGTGGTCAAGTGGGAATGCGGCAATGCGGACATTGATGCCCACAAAAACCGCCTCGGCGGCCGCGCTTCAAGGCTACCATGCTTCTATGGTGGCGGCGACATTGCGGAGCTCGATTCCCCGAAAGATGGCCTCGGGGCAATCGTCCCAGGCCAGCCATTCTTCCACGACAATGGCAATGGCGGGAGCGATCATGTGGTCCCAATTCCGCCGCTCCCTTTCGGCTCATCCCTCGCAAGCACGTCAAGGGCGACTTCAAACTGCTCCCAGAAGGGATCCAGGGCATCCGAGGACAATTTCTGAAACATGTTTTGAAGAGGAAGAAGTGGCACGAAGGCGGGTCAGAGCCGCTGGAGCTGCCATTAAGAAGGCAATTGAGGAGGGACAACAAACGATCATCAAAGGGCACACTTTCCAGTGAGAAATGCAGCCATGCTCACATTCCTCTCACCTGCTGACGGGACTCCTCCCAGCCTGCTCACACGCAAGCTAGGAGATTATGTGTGTGTTGGACAATGGAGACTATCCGACAAGCTATCACAGGAATCCGAGTGTTGGGGCATGGCATTAATGGCCGGGTGCCCGTCGCTGGTGGTGCGTGGGAGGCTGGGTTGCTTCAAATCATATCGACGACATGAGATGGAAGAAAGCTAAAATTTCCCTCTCATGCTGACCGTTGGGTTTGGAGTGAGCTCCATATAGGCCCTCCCCGACTTTCATATATGGAGGCTGCGAAGTCATTTATCGAGCGAGCTCTATAAATTACATCGGCCGGAAGCCATATGAAAACTCTAGTATAGCATTATTTTTTATCAAAACCGTAATATTTAACGATTATTATGATGATCGGGTCATATGATGACTATGTAGTTGCTCTAGAGATGGGTTAGCAAATTTGTTTGTACTCTTCTCTTGTCGCAACCTTGGAAAGCAACCCAAAAAAATGACATATGGCGAACCAACCTATGGTTGGATGGTTAGAGGGACTGTGGTATCCCTAGTCCATCAGGGTTCAAGTCCTGATGCTCGCATTTGTTCCTGGACTATTTCAGGATTTTCCGCGATGCGCATTCAGTGGGAGAAGACATTCCCGTCGATGATGAGATGCCTACGGCGCGTCTGTACTGCGTTTTAAAAAAAATGGCATATAAACAGAGCCAAAGGCCCTGAACCTTTTTTTCTTTTAAGCTCAAGGGCCCTGAACCTGAATGCTCGCAATGTGTCAGATGAGATGTCTCCCCGCAGAGCTAAGAGGCTTCCCTGTTCGCTAGCACAAGAGAAAAAGGCTTGGAATATACTCTTTTCGTCCGAAATTACTTGTCATCAAAATGGATAAAAAAGGATGTAAGCTGGTTCCACAGAAAAGTGGATCGTACTAGGGCTGATCCGGAGTGCTCGCACTTAAAAGGGCCCTGCTTGCTCTTTTCAGGGCCTGACGAACTGTTACGTTCCACTGGCAAAACGATAAGAAAGGCTCTGGCGATCATAAACCGACAGAAATGGCTAAACAGCATCCACTCTCTTTTCTATTTTGTTGCTTTACAGCTTTCTTCCAGTTTTTTTGGTTGTGCCTGGATGCAATCTCCTTGTTTCCTTTCAGTGCTCATCTCAATTGCCGGAAGGTGCCATCCCTGTTCAAGTTTATGCTTGTGTCCTTTTGACATTGTACATCGAGTAAACAAAACTTGGCCAATAACTCAAATTACTGTATGGTGTGTACTGCGGTAGTATCTGCGCAGGGAGTGAAGATTGAAGAAGGGTAGGTAGTTTGTTGGTGCTGAGTTATTATGACGAGCGATGGGGAGCAGAAGTTCCTTGCCTGGCATGGCATCAGTTTGTTCTTTGCAAACAGTTTTTTCAGAGTGGCGTTTCTCTGCGCATGCAAGGTTGACCGACTCCTTGCTTGTTTTCGTCGTAGGCTCGTAGCAGAATCGCCCTAGGGTTCGGGATTACCATGGATCGCCACCTTCGATTCGAGCATTTTTAATCCTCGTGTAAAGACAGTGATCGACTGGAATTTAGAGCCGGCCCGTGCAAGACCAAATCGAGAGACAGGATCATAGGGAGCTGCACGATGGGACAAGAAATTGACCCGACAAGTTGGCTTAGACAAACGATACTACTAATAGCAGCTAAAGATGCCAAATATAGGTGGACTGTTTTTCCTTGAAAGAAAGCACTCGCGTACTGCGGTGCTAGCTTTATTTATTTATTTTTTGCGAAGAATCGTTTTCGGTTTTCCTTTCGATAAAGGGTAAATTTTATTCACTTAAAATAAAGTATAACAGGACTCAAGAGGAAGCAAACACTATAAACAGTATGTCAAGACTCAAGAGGATACAACCCCGCAAAAAAAAGACTCAAGAGACAAGAGGATACAAACACTATAAGCATATACACCTTTATATAGATAAGATACATAGAAATTTTAAGGGACACGCATGTGCGGGAGGATGCACTTGCCCATACGCCCAATTGCCTTGCATCTGCAAAGTGCTTGGATCCCGCACGTGGACACAGTAAATTTTAAGTTTCAGTTTTTGAGACTTACGTCTTTGTCAATAGCAGGTTCTGGAACTTACTATTTTTGTCGGTCGCAGATTCTGAAACTTGTGTCTTTGTCGGCCACAGGTTCTGAATCTAACGCTTTTGTCGGTCGCTCGTACCAAGTTTCAGTAGTTGAAACATTTTTGTTGGTCGTAGGATCTGGAACACACCATTTTGTTGGTTGCTTGTATTAAGTTTCAGAAGTTGAAACTTAGCAAAATTTAAAAGAAAACTCATCAAAATGCATCTCATATGAAAGCCCTCATCATCATAAACACGGATATGAAAATAAAAGTTATTTTGGACTTTTGATACAGAAGATATGAAAGTTTAAAAATCGGAAGCCAAAGAAAAAGGGGGTTGTGTGCCCCACACCCGCGTGCTGTAAAGTCTATGTCCTGCGATACACAACAAATACCAACAATTGCACAGAAATGTTGGAAATATGAGCAATTTATCGAATGATTTTATTAACAAAAATACTAGATAAAGCATGGCTAGTATAGCAGTGATAAAATAAGCCATGCGATTTGACAAAGAGAAGGTAAACAACATGTTCATATATGAACCGTAACTAACATATCTAAAGCAGACAGTATAGCAGGTTGCTTATATGAAATAGAGTGAGTCTAACATATCTAGGGCAAATACTAGAACAAGGAACTGTAGCAGAACCTCCAATAGAAAGGGGAGAAACACGTACATGACAGCAGCAGGAGCAGAGGCACTGGACTTGGGGTCGGTGTCCTCCATGTCGCCGAGGAGGTTGTCGACGTCGGGGAAGTAGTCGTCGTCGTGGAAGAAGTCGTCGGAGTCCGGGGCGTCCGTAACGAAGAAGTCAGTAGTCGCGCAGAGCGCTCCCCAAAAACCTTATCACCCTTCTCCCGTACAGGACTCAAAAGGTGCGGTTTTGGAGGCCTACTATCTCGACCTGCGGTGCATGCCGCAAGCCGGAATGGGGAAGATTGTAGCAGCAGCGCAGTGCTCAGGAACTGTGTGGCGAGAGGAAGAGGACCTTCTAATGTGTCTCTCTGGAGAGGAGCGACCTCTCTTATATAGGCACAGGAGAGGGACGCGAACAGACTGCGATGGGAGGTGAAGCAACGAAGGGAGACGAAGTGAACAGGCAGCACGCGAAGAGGTGCGCCGTTCGTATTCATTATCCACTACCGTAAAAACTTTTCAGCTTCCAAGTGACCTTTCGTATACCCATAGTGCGTGGCAAAAATTAGACATCGGCTCGGCTCATTCCCGCAACCCGCGGCGCGGCGCGGCGCGGCACGGCGCGTCGTGACAAGGCCTGGCGTGGCGAGGCGGGCAACGGAGGAGGAGCGCGCGTGGATATCCCTCTTGTTCTCATGCTCGTACAAGTGGGGAAAGAACCTCCCTTATAAGGAGGTCCAACTCCCACTAAACTAGCAATGTGGGACTAAACTTTAGTAGTATCCCTTGCCTTGCACAAATGGGCTGCGTGGGCCTCTAGGATTTATTAGGAATTTCTGAAACAGCTATTGGGCTAGGCCCAAATAGACAAAAATTCCAGCAATCCCCCACCAGATCCCAGAGGCACACAAAAATTGCCTTTGATTCCAAAACACTGTTTTATATACCGGTACTACAGTGGAGACTGTTAAGTTGAACTTCCAGTCTTCCACCTAAAACTCTATGCTACACTAGTAAGCAACTTGGACAGTGGACTGATCCTTGAATTGCAAGTTTTCTGCAAATCTAGCTTCACATAAAGCCTTGACCGATACGTGGCTACTGTGGGTCTTCCCCGCGGGTGGAGCTTATGCATCATACTCCGAGACCTTTCATGAGTTTACTAGAGAGAACCCTACTCTCATAGATTGCGATGTTTAACAATTAGACTCATATAGGTGCGTTCTTCAAAAGATGTTCTGCAGGACAACATCTCTGCTTCAATGAGCCTCTTAGAACACATTAAGATATACATCAACCTGCCATGCAGATTAGGAGAGTATTGTATCTTCATGGAGTGGTATTTTTAATAGTAAGGGTACTCTCCTCCCAGTTGACCAACAACTTGTCTTCCACATCTAATTCACGGGATCTCCGATCACAAAGAATAGGTTACCACTGTGAACAACTCATATTGAGGGTCTCATACCCATCTCCCTCGATGCATTATCTATCATATTGCATGATAGACCCTTAGTGAAAGGATCTGCCAGATTTTTAGATGTTTGGATATAATCTAATGCAATAACTCTGGAGTTTCTCATTTTCCTGACAGACTTTAACCTTCTCTGAACGTGTCTTGATGACTTCATGTTATCCTTTGAGCTGTTCACTTTCATGATCACAGTTTGATTGTCGCAGTTCATAAGGATACCCGGTACAGGTTTCTCAACAACCGGTAAGTCATTCAAGAGCCGGCAAAGCCAATCTGCTTCGACCGTTGCTGTATCTAGTGCTGTGAGTTCTGCTTCCATTGTTGACCTCGTTAAGATGGTCTGCTTGCAAGACTTCCAAGAAACAGTGCCACCTCCATGAGTGAATACATATCCGCTCGTGGCCTTTATCTCATCAGCATCTGAGATCCAGTTTGAGTCACTATACCCTTCAAGCACCTTTGGGTCTCCAGTGTAGTGAATTCCATAATTCGCAGTGCCTTTCAAATAACGCAAAACTCTCTCTAGAGCTTTCCAATGCACATCTCCTGGTTTTGAGACAAACCGGCTCAGTTTGCTAACAGAAAAGAGATGTCAGGTCTTGTAGCACTGGCTAAGTACATAAGCGAGCCAATAATTTGAGAATATTTCAACTGGTTTCTAACAATTCTTCGATTCTTTCGAAGCAACACACTAGCATCATATGGTGTTGGAGAGGGTTTGCAGTCACTATAGCAAAAACGACTCAAGATCCTTTCCACATAGTGAGACTGAAGCAATGTAATCCCACCATCATCATCTCTCAACAACTTGATGTTCAGAATGACATCAGCCACTCCTAAATCCTTTGAAAGGTCATGTAGCCCCTAAGTGTGGTTTTGGTAATTAAATGACAATCTCTATGGACTAATGTTTTCAGTGAGATATATTTGAAGGTTTTGTCCATAGATAGTGCCTCAAGGATATTGGACGAAATCAAGAATGAAGTCCATATATATGAAGATAGTGCCTCAAGGATATTGGACGGAATCAAGGATGAAGTCCATATATATATATATATATATATATATGAAAATAGTGCCTCAAGGATATTGGACAGAATCAAGGATGAAGTCCATATATATGAAGATATATTTGCCCTATGCTTTGGTACTAAATGACAATTCCTATGGAGCATCAAGTGCATTGAATCTTATATGAAGATATGTTCCATAGTGATGCTTGAAGTGCATTGGGCTGTTTCTTGAAGTCTGCCATCAAAGCATCCGAAGAAGTCCTCATGGTATCCTTCTCTGGATACCCCGTGCACACGGGCTTGTACCGTGCGCACGGGGTCGAGTGTCAACTCTCTGGATACCCCGTGCTTACTTGGCCTAGGTGTTGGCTCTCGAGATCCCATATCCAGTGAGGTTTCAAGTTGGTCTTTGCGTACTTCTATTGAAGCCATCAAGATTGCTTTCAATGCCTAATCTAATTATGTTCATGATGGAGTGCATTGGAGGATCTCAAAGATTGATATATTTGGGCTTCTGAGGATCAAGGCTTGAGAGAGTAATCAAAGAGAAGAATTCAAGTTATGGTCTCAAGACAAGATCATGGTGAGATCATGTGTTGGGTTTCGGTTGATCAAGTCTTGAAGCAAGCAACTAGAGTGACGAATTCATTATGCCTCTCAAGAGATTGTGATGGAGTTTTTAGAAGGGCAATTGGTGACCAAGATGATATTCATAGTGGAACTTGATATGGTCATGGAAGAGTCTTTGGTGATATAGTCTTGAAGCAATGAAGGGAAATGAAGAGTTCATTGTGACTTTCAAGAAACCAAGATGGAGCTTCGAGTAAAGATATTGGTTGACCAAGATGAAGCTCAAAGATTATATCTAAGTGGTCAACTCTCAAAGCACAAACATTGTACCACGTGAGATCAAGTGATCTAGTGGTATGGTAAGTAATTGTGAATTGTGCTTTGTTACCTAACCCATGCTATGTGTTTGGTATGTCTACGTGGGTTAGGTGTTTCTCATGGGCTTGCATCAAAAGGAAAGATCTCAAGTAGCCTATGTGTGGATGACATCAAGTGGTGATGGTCATCGGGTTCGAGGATTCCAAGTGCAAGATGAGAAGCCGGAGGTTATATGCTTTGAAGCTTGCAGTCCACATCATGATAATGCTCATGTGAAGATGGGCTTAAGTTAAGGCTTCCCTCATTGCAATATGAGGAATCAATTCAAGCATCTTCACCAAGTGGTTGTGGACAAGAAAGGGATTCCAACTTGAGACAAGCATTGGAGTCATCACCAAGATCAAGTTGAATATGCAAGGCAAAGGTATACCTTAGCTAGGTTTTCCTAGTTTTGCCGGTCTCATGGTGCTTGGAGGGAGACCGGATTATAGGTTTGATAGTCGTACTATCAAGAGGGACTCCCGGGAAAGTAGCTTGATCATGTCGTATATAGAGAGCTCAAACCTTTGCATTACTTGCATCATTATTTACTGTTGATCTTGGGTGGTTCTCTATGTGAGGACCTTGGGCTTTTCCATAGCTTCAAAACGAGCCCAAGATCATCGAATTCGGACTCCGTATGCCAAAGTTATCACTGTTTTAGTGGGCTATTGCAGGCTGTTCTGGGTACCCCGTGGACACGGGGTTTTTGACCTGCGTGGGCACGGGGCCCCGTGCACACGGGCTTGTACCGTGCGCACGGGACCCCGTGGGCATGGGGTCTAAACCCCCGTGGGCACGGGGTGTCCAGGAAGTGTCCGTTGGAGCCCCAACGGCTAGTTTTGGAAGTTGGCTATAAAAGAGCCCTTCCTCCCCACCGGTTTGGGGGTTGTTCATTCACATTCTAAACATCATTTTGATCCTCTTACCACCTCTCCCAAACCCCTATCTCCCTTCTAAGTGAAGGGGGATTTGTGGATGGATCTTGGAGTCATTTGTTGATTTCCTCCATTGCATCCCCTCTCTTCAATCTCCCACTTTCTTGAGTTGCATCTTGTGAGATTGAGAGAGTGTGTTGAGCATTTGTTGCTTGAGCTTGCATTTATTTGTTGCATTGGTTTGAGATCCCCGCATCGATTTGTTCATGTGAGAGCCCGTGAGTTTATTACTCTTGGAGGCTTCACCTCCTAGACGGTTTGGTGATATATTGAGAAGATTGTGAAGAGGCCTATGTGGCCAAGGTTCCCCCGGAAGCTTCCTTTTGTGGTGTGCTCCGAGGAAGGGTGTTCAAGTGGCCTAGGTGGTCAAGTTCCTCCGGAAGCTTCCGTGGTTGTGGTGTGCTCCGGAGAGGTTTGTAAAGGTGTGGTGGTCTCCTTCAAGACCAACCCCGAGTGAATTGAGGCTCATTCGTTGGGGGTGACTCGAAAGGGAGAATACGGTGAGTCACTTGGTGACGCCCCGGAGCTTTGGCTACGGCACCGCTCTAACGGAGATTAGCACTCTAACGAGTGTGAACTTCGGGATAAATCCGCGTCCCCGACTCACTTGTGGTTATCTCATACCCACACCCTTTACTTTCCGCAATTCATACTTGCCCATATTGATATATCTTGTGATAGTTGAATTGCTTAGTTGTTCCTTCATTTCCATATCTTGTGATATAGTTTGTGCTTGCTAGTTTGCTTAATTGCCTATCTTGTTTAGCATAGGTTGTTGGTGCACTTAGTTGAGCCTAGCATATTTAGGATTTGTGATTGAAAAGTATCTGTTAGTTTGATTCCGCATTAGGATAAAGCCAAATCTGTAAAAGTTTTAAAACTCCTATTCACCTCCCCTTTAGTCGTCATCTAGATCATTTCAATTGGTATCAGAGCTTTGGTCTCTCCTTGGTAGGCTTCACCGCCTAGAGAGTAAAGATGTCGATGGTATAGTGCATGATGACACCTTTTGTTTTAGTGGCACAAACTATCACTTGTGGAAAATTCGCATGCTTTGTCATTTCCGGACCATGGGTCCAAATTTTGTGCGAATTGTTCTTGTAGGGGCTTCTCCGTGGAAGGATGACCTTTTTCCAACTAATGAGGAAAATGAAGATATGTTTTGTGGGTATGGTGCTAAGAATGCCATAATCCGGTCTATATCCCTCGAAGTGTTTGAGTCAATCATGACTTGTGTGACGGCTCACGTTATGTGGACCAAACTTGAAGAAATATATGGTGGGTCCAATCTTGTTGATATTCATCATATGTCGGAGGAGTCAATTGAGGAGTTCTCCACATCTTCAAATCATGAAGAACTCCATATTGCTTCTTCATCCATGTGCTTGGACATTTCTACTTCTTCCACCTCACCATCATATGGCATGTCCCAAGGTAATGACATGGTGAGTGGAAATATTATTTGTGATGATGATGTTGTGCTAAACATTGATTATCTTTCATGTATACATGCTAGTGCTGTAGATTCTATGGACTTGAGCATATCTAGAAAAAATGACTTACTTTCTTGTGTCGATAGTCCATGCATATCATTTGGAGATTCCTTGAATACCTTTTGTGATGATATGCTTGATACTCATTGTTTCCATGATCTATGTGCTTCTATTTCCTCTAGTTGTTGTTTGACTAACCATGTAGAGGAAACAAGAGAAAATAGTGCACACATCATTAATAAGGAAATTGCTAGAGGAGCAAAGAAGTACATCACCTTGTTGGAGAGAAAATGCTATGAGTGTCAAGAGGATGGACATGGATATCCTACTCTTGATGATAAAGAAACTCCCTCTCCAAAAGAATCATCATCAACCTCCGATATTCACATGTGCCTCATGGCAACAGGTAATACTGAGGTATCATCTACTCTTTGTAATGATATTGATGAGAGTAATGATGAATGTGATAGGTATATGAGTCAAGAAATATATGAAATTGGCAATTCTCTTCGTGGGGTAAATAAGAACACTTATGAGATATTTAAAGATCTTATTACTCATTTTGGAAAGTGTAATGATTTACTTCACGAAGAGCAAGAACAAAATGAAAAACTTGATAGTAAACTTCTTGATGCTCTTGAAACTCTTAGAGACTTAGAATCTTCTAAAGAAGAGATTGAAGTTGCTCATGATCAACTTAAAGAGGATTTTGAGCACCTTGACCTTTTCTACAAGAATGTCAATGTAGAGCTCACCAAACTCACTAAGTCTTATGAGGAGCTTCAAGCTACTTATGTGAAGTCTCTAGTTTCTTCTAGCTCCTCTCATATTGTCAATGATGCTTGTTCTACTAACTCTACTCCTTGTGAAGCATCTATCTTGAAGGAGAATGTTGAGCTAAGGGCTCAACTTGTTTTTCTAACTAGCAATTATGGGAAATTAGAAGAAAGTCATGAAAAGCTCTCGGGCTCTCATGAGGACCTTCTAATCTCCCATGAAAGGCTAAAGTTAGCTCATGAGGCTATTGTGACTAAGGTAACATCTCGTGAGCCTCATGTGGACATTAGCACTATATTTACTCAAAATGATTTATTGACATGTGCTAGTCCTAGTAATTCATCTAGACATATTATAGCTGATTCTTGTGATGAATTGCTCTCATTGCCTTGTTGCTCTAATAATGAAGTTTCTACTTCCTCTAGTACTTTTGTTGATACTAACCTTGTAGAGGAAAACAAAGAGCTCAGGGCTCAAGTCACTATTTTGAAGAAAGACTTGGAAATGTGTCATGAAGGAAATTCCACTCTCAACAATATTTTGAGTGGTCAAAAATCCCCTCATGACAAGGGTGGACTTGGTTTCATCTCCAACAACAATAAGTCCGAGAAAAGGAATAAGGAACAAGACCAAGTCAAGAATCCGGCCAACATCACATGCTTCAAGTGCAAGAATGTTGGACACCATGTGAGATCTTGTCCATTGAAGAAGAAGGCTTCAAATGTGAAGCAACAAGGGAAGCGGCCTCAAGTTCAATCTCAAGGTCAACCTCAAGTTCAATCTCAAGGTCAACCTCAAGCTGAAGAAAGGCCACTACCAATAATGAACCAAGGAAATGCTCCCCAAATTGAGAAAGTAAAGAAGAAGAGAAGGGGGAGCACATGTTGCTATATTTGTCGTGAGAAGGGACACATATCTTCATCTTGTCCCAACGGTAACATCCCTAAGCCTCCTCTCAATGATCATTATTTGCTTAGGAAGGATGTTGTTGGCAATTTGTTTGCCAAGTTTGTTGGCGCCCAAAGTGGTTTGGAAATGGAAAAGGCCATTTGGGTTTCCAAGCCTATTGTGTCTAAAGTCTTAGGACCCAACTTGGTTGGGGACCATCAAGCTCAACCTTGATCAATATGTGTGTGGAGGACATTGGAGATTTGGCTAGTTCATGAAGAAAAGAATATTCACCATTTATTTGTTCGAGCCAAGTCATGTGGATTATCTTCATATTATCTATCCAGTGTTCCTCCTTGTGGTAACTTGTATTTGTATTGCTTACATTGAAAGTTACTCGCCCCCTGCATGCTTAGGTTTTGTATCTAGCATGTGCATTTATATGTTGTACTTCCTAGTATGCTTGATTTGTGTTATCTAGCATGTGTAGGTTGCATTGCACATCATATAGTGTTGCTTGTTGTCTTGAGACTTATTTGTATGTTGTTTGGCTCTTGCGAGATATTAGTGGATCATCACATTATGGGGGAGTGTTATGTTTTGTGCGCGTCATAAACTCAAAATGTGAATATGAGAAATACCACATAGTATTGATACTCAATATTATCTAGTCACTATGTGGTATGTCAAGCTCATTTGAAATTCAGATTCTCAGAGTATCCATTAATTATCTCTTGTAGGTGGTTATTTGCCTTTGTTGTGTGCTTGCCGTGGTATCCAGAAAGTTGCACTAGAAAAGTTCTGGATACCCCGTGCGCACGGGAACTTTTAACCCCCGTGCGCACGTGGTGTTGCGTAACTCTCTGGGTACCCCGTGTGCACGGGGTCTTTTGACCCCCGTGCGCACGGGATGGTTGTTGATCAGATCTTGTGCTTCTTCGGATTCTACCACCGAGTGTTAATTCCAAACACCAATTGGTATTTCTTCTTGTGGTAGAATTTTATGATCATCTTCTTCTCGGCTTGTGCTTCAACTTGCCTTATCTCACTGCTTGTACTCCGTTATCTACTTGAGTGAGATAAGCCTTTGAGCATGTGTGTAATGTATATCCTATGCTCTTTGGTTTTTGCTTAGTTAATATGTTGTACTTTTCTTGAGGTCTTGTGTGGACTTGTCACTTTGATATAATTTGGACAACTTGAATGCTTTATGTTATTTTTTGGAGTATTCTTTGTTTAAGTGTTCTTTTGTCCAAATTGTATCTCTTTGTATCTTGGTAGGCATGTGCATGCATATTTATTTATATACTTTTTCATGCCTTGATTGCTCTTCTTGACCCTCTCTATAGGGTAAAGTCCATCAAATCATTAATGATTAAAAGTGTGCATGAACTTCAAAGTTCATATCCTTTTGCACATATTTAATATGGAGTTTCCCTATGTATTATGGTTGGACTAACTACTTCGGACCCAATAAGTTTGGGGACCAAATTGTACCTTAATGTGTTTTAGGTACATTGGAGAAGCATTGGATGATTGGCTTATTCATGAGGAAGGTGGAGACACCATGGAAAATTAACAGAGCCAAGCTTGGTTGATTCATTGATTTGAGAGATAAGATAAATGAAAACCCGGTTTGGTTGCAAGTGTTTCATTCTCACCATGTAAACCCGGTTATACAAAATTTGGGTCTTTTTGTTGGATATGCATCAAACTCCCA
Source organism: Triticum dicoccoides (assembly GCF_002162155.2). Classification (NCBI taxonomy): domain Eukaryota; kingdom Viridiplantae; phylum Streptophyta; class Magnoliopsida; order Poales; family Poaceae; genus Triticum; species Triticum dicoccoides. The sequence continues at coordinate 463,418,257 of NC_041383.1, read as the reverse complement.
CACTTACTATATTCTCAATAAATCCACGGGATGTGTTGAGGAAATGGTGAATGTGGAGTGTGATGAGAATAACGGCTTCCATGAGGAGCAATTTGTTTCAAGTGTTGTAGGTGATGAGGCTCCTTCCCAAGCTACAAGTACAATGGGGATTGGTCATATTCTTCCACAAGAAACACCCCTTGTCCATGTAGAAGAAGAAGGAGTAAGAGCCCCTCTTGTGGATCGACCATAAGGGAAGTCATCACCCCCAACACAAGAGCAAGATGTTATGGGAGATCATATACCTATCCAAGAACAAGATCAAGTCCCTCATGTTCGCGTACTAGATCAAGGGCCTCTTGAACCAATGCTTTCTCTCTTGGTAACAAGTACTTACTTCATGCATTTATTCAAGTTAGAGTCAACATTGTGTGTGTTGCATCATGGCATGATTAGTACTTGTTGAGTGAGTGCTTGTATGTTTTGCATATATGTTTGCACTCATGAGTTGTTGGATATATTTTGGACCATGCTTAACATGATTATCATATTGGATATCTCCATTATCCCTTGTCCAAAATATGTTCTTTGGATCCTTTGAATGTTTGATTCTATTGTCATATCATTTTGGTGCATTCTATGGATGCCCAATATAGTGTGAATTTCTTCATTTGTTCATAACTGGATATGTGCATTTGATTCCACTCATAATATGAGAAATGCACAAATTAAGGAGGAACTCATACTATATTGGCCGTCTAGAGTTTTCTTCCATTTTGGCACTTGTTGCCAACGGGGGAGAAGTTTAGAGGGTTTAGGTGAAGTGGGTTGGTTCCTATCATTCATGCTTATCTACTTTTGTTGTGCTTGCTCATTGCATGGATGTGTATATAGAGGAAACTCTACCAAGTTATTTCCTGTGCATATATTGTGGGGGAGTTTGCTCTATATATTGTGGTTCTACTAGCATCAAATTCTTGTGTAGTATTTCGATGCTAGTACAACTGGTTTTGATAACATCAACTATCTTTGTGATGTTTGAAGCTATCAAAACCACCTCAAGTATACAATTTATTCTCGGATAGATTGCATACTTGTTTTAAATTCATTATATAAACCCTCTTGTTGAGATTGTCATCAATTACCAAAATGGGGGAGATTGAAAGCGCATGTAGCCCCTAAGTGTGGTTTTGGTAATTAAATGACAATCTCTATGGACTAATGTTTTCAGTGAGATATATTTGAAGGTTTTGTCCATAGATAGTGCCTCAAGGATATTGGACGGAATCAAGGATGAAGTCCATATATATGAAGATAGTGCCTCAAGGATATTGGACGGAATCAAGGATGAAGTCCATATATATATATATATGAAGATAGTGCCTCAAGGATATTGGACAAAATCAAGGATGAAGTCCATATATATGAAGATATATTTGCCCTATGCTTTGGTACTAAATGACAATTCCTATGGAGCATCAAGTGCATTGAATCTTATATGAAGATATGTTCCATAGTGATGCTTGAAGTGCATTGGGCTATTTCTTGAAGTCTGCCATCAAAGCATCCGAAGAAGTCCTCATGGTATCCTTCTCTGGATACCCCGTGCACACGGGCTTGTACCGTGCGCACGGGGTCGAGTGTCAACTCTCTGGATACCCCGTGCTTACTTGGCCTAGGTGTTGGCTCTCAAGATCCCATACCCAGTGAGGTTTCAAGTTGGTCTTCGGGTACTTCTATTGAAGCCATCAAGATTGGTTTCGATGCCTAATCTAATTATGTTCATGATGGAGTGCATTGAAGGATCTCAAAGATTGATATATTTGGGCTTCTCAGGATCAAGGCTTGAGAGAGTAATCAAAGAGAAGAATTCAAGTTATGGTCTCAAGACAAGATCATGGTGAGATCATGTGTTGGGTTTCGGTTGATCAAGTCTTGAAGCAAGCAACTAGAGTGACGAATTCATTATGCCTCTCAAGAGATTGTGATGGAGTTTTTAGAAGGGCAAGTGGTGACCAAGATGATATTCATAGTGGAACTTGATATGGTCATGGAAGAGTCTTTGGTGATATAGTCTTGAAGCAATGAAGGGAAATTAAGAGTTCATTGTGGCTTTCAAGAAACCAAGATGGAGCTTCGAGTAAAGATGTTGGTTGACCAATATGAAGCTCAAAGATTATATCTAAGTGGTCAACTCTCAAAGCACAAACATTGTACCACGTGAGATCAAGTGATCTAGTGGTATGGTAAGTAATTGTGAATTGTGCTTTGTTACCTAACCCATGCTATGTGTTTGGTATGTCTACGTGGGTTAGGTGTTTCTCATGGGCTTGCATCAAAAGGAAAGATCTCAAGTAGCCTATGTGTGGATGACATCAAGTGGTGATGGTCATCGGGTTCGAGGATTCCAAGTGCAAGATGAGAAGCCGGAGGTTATATGCTTTGAAGCTTGTGGTCCACATCATGATAATGCTCATGTGAAGATGGGCTTAAGTTAAGGCTTCCCTCATAGCAATATGAGGAATCAATTCAAGCATCTTCACCAAGTGGTTGTGGACAAGAAAGGGATTCCAACTTGAGACAAGCATTGGAGTCATCACCAAGCTCAAGTTGAATATGCAAGGCAAAGGTATACCTTAGCTAGGTTTTCCTAGTTTTGTCGGTCTCATGGTGCTTGGAGGGAGACCGGATTATAGGTTAGATAGCCGTACTATCAAGAGGGACTCCCGGGCAAGTAGCTTGATCATGTCGTATATAGAGAGCTCAAATCTTTGCATTACTTGCATCATTATTTACTGTTGATCTTGGATGGTTCTCTATGTGAGGACCTTGGGCTTTTCCATAGCTTCAAAACGAGCCCAAGATCATCGAATTCGGAGTCCGTATGCCAAAGTTATCACTGTTTTAGTGGGCTGCTGCATGCTGTTCTGGGTACCCCGTGGACACGGGGTTTTTGACCTGCGTGGGCACGGGGCCCCGTGCACACGGGCTTGTACCGTGCGCATGGGACCCCGTGGGCACGGGGTGTCCAGGAAGTGTCCATTGGAGCCCCAACGGCTAGTTTTGGAAGTTGGGTATAAAAGAGCCCTTCCTCCCCACCGGTTTGGGGGTTGTTCATTCACATTCTAAACATCATTTTGAGCCTCTTACCACCTCTCCCAAACCCCTATCTCCCTTCTAAGTGAAGGGGGATTTGTGGATGGATCTTGGAGTCATTTGTTGATTTCCTCCATTGCATCCTCTCTCTTGAATCTCCCACTTTCTTGAGTTGCATCTTGTGAGATTGAGAGAGTGTGTTGAGCATTTGTTGCTTGACCTTGCATTGCATTTGTTGCATTGGTTTGAGCTCCCCGCATCGATTTGTTCATGTGAGAGCCAGTGAGTTTATTACTCTTGGAGGCTTCGCCTCCTAGACGGTTTGGTGATATATTGAGAAGATTGTGAAGAGGCCTATGTGGCCAAGGTTCCCCCGGAAGCTTCCTTTTGTGGTGTGCTCCGAGGAAGGGTGTTCAAGTGGCCTAGGTGGTCAAGTTCCTCCGGAAGCTTCCGTGGTTGTGGTGTGCTCCGGAGAGGTTTGTAAAGGTGTGGTGGTCGCCTTCAAGACCAACCCCGAGTGAATCGAGGCTCATCCGTTAGGTGTGACTCGAAAGGGAGAATACGGTGAGTCACTTGGTGACGCCCTGGAGCTTTGGCTACGGCACCGCTCTAACAGAGATTAGCACTCTCACGAGTGTGAACTTCGGGATAAATCTGCGTCCCCGACTCACTTGTGGTTATCTCATACCCACACCCTTTACTTTCCGCAATTCATACTTGCCCATATTGATATATCTTGTGATAGTTGAATTGCTTAGTTGTTCCTTCATTTCCATATCTTGTGATATAGTTTGTGCTTGCTAGTTTGCTTAATTGCCTATCTTGTTTAGCATAGGTTGTTGGTGCACTTAGTTGAGCCTAGCATATTTAGGATTTGTGCTTGAAAAGTATCCGTTAGTTTAATTCCGCATTAGGATAAAGCCAAATCCGTAAAAAAGTTAAAACTCCTATTCACCCCCCTCTAGTCGTCATCTAGATCATTTCATCCTTCATCTCAAAACAACGAGATAGAAAATCCTTGACCTCCTTAATAACATTCAGATTTGTTTCGAAAATTAGTATGTCATCAACATACAAGCAAAGCATAACTCCCTCACCCCCACCATGGCAATAGTACACACATTTTCAGCTTCGTTCACAACAAAGACTGCAGCTGTTAAAGTTCTTTCGAACTTCTCATGCCACTGTTTGGGTGCTTGCTTGAGTCCATACAAAGACTTCGGCAACTTGCACACTTTCCCTTCCTGACCATCTATTACAACCCATCTGGTTGTTCCATATAAATTTCCTCATCCAACTCTCCATTTAGGAAAGCAGTCTTAACATTCATTTGATGAACGAGAAGACCATGTGAGGCATCTAGTGAAAGTAGAACTCGAATAGTGGTCAGTCGAGCCACAAGTGAGTAAGTATCAAAGAAGTCTTCACCTTCCTTTTGGGTATAACCCTTAGCCACGAGCCGAGCCTTGTACTTTTCGATAGTACCATCAGGCCTAAGCTTCTTCTTGAATACCCATTTGCATCCTATAGGTTTGCACCCATAAGGACGATCAATTATCTCCCAAGTTTCATTTGCCAAGATGGAATCCATCTTGCTACGAACCGCTTCCTTCCAGTAGTCAGCATCTTTCGATGCATAGGCCTCCGAAATAGAGCTAGGAGTATCATCTATGAGATACACAAGAAAATCATCGCCAAAGGACTTTGTTGTCCTCTGTCTCTTGCTCCTAGTAGGAACTTCATTGTTCTCCTCCATAGGACTTTCAAAGTGTTCCATCGAAATGGCAGGTTCAGTAATTGTAACTAGTTCCTGATTCGATGAACTAGGCATCTCCTGATTAGATGAGGTAGCCATATCCTTCATGGGAAAGATATCTTCAAAGAAAGTCGCATCATTCGACTCCATGATCGTACCGACATGCATGTCAGGTACCTCAGATTTTACAACCAAGAATCTATAGCCAATGCTATGAAAAGCATATCCCAGGAAAACACAATCCACAGTCTTTGGTCCCAGCTTTCGCTTCTTTGGAATTGGCACATTGACTTTCGCCAAACAACCCCAGGTTCGTAGATAAGAGAGCTTTAACCTTTTCTTCTCTCATTCCTCGAATCGAGTTATCTCTTTATTCTTTGTGGGAACTCAATTTAGGACATAACATGCAGTCAATATCGCTTCCCCCCACCATGCCTTGTAGAGACCCGATGTGTCTAACATGGCGTTAACCAAATCAGTTAGAGTACGGTTCTTTCGTTCGGCCACCCCATTTGACTGAGGTGAATTGGGAGGTGTCCTCTCATGGATTATACCATGTTCCGCACAAAAGAAATCAAATTCATTTGAGAAATACTCTCCACCATGATCGGACCTAAGCCTCTTGATCTTTCGATCAAGTTGGTTTTCCGCTTCAGCTTTATAGATCTTGAAGTAGTTCAAAGCCTCATCCTTAGATTTCAGAAGATACACATGGCAGTATCTAGTGGAGTCATCAATTAATGTCATGAAATATTTCTTTCCACCTTTTGTCAAAACACCATTCATTTCACATAGATCTGAATGTATGAGTTCTAGTGGTGCAAGATTTCTCGTTTCCGCAGTCACATGAGACTTACGTGGTTGCTTAGCTTGCACACACACTTGGCACTTGGATCCCTTGACAGTGGTGAAACTAGGGATTATGTTCAACTTCGCTAGTCGCGACATGCAACCAAAGTTAACATGAAAAAGACGTGAATGCCACACATTTGATTCACTATTGTTGCAAATATGATTAACAAGTTTATTGCAAACGTCTGATAAGGATAAACGAAACAGGCCTCCTGACTCATAGTCTTTACCAACAAAGGTTCCATACTTGGATATTACAAATTTATTCGACTCAAAGACAAGCTTATAGCCATCTCTACTCAGAAGAGATCCGCTAACAAGATTTTTATTGACGGAGGGGACATAATGCACGTTCTTCAGCCGCACAATTTTCCCCGAAGTAAACTTCAGATCGACCGTGCCAACACCACGAACAGAAGCACTTGAACCGTTACCCATCAGCACGGTTGAAGTCCCTGCGGTCTGATAAGACAAAAACATGGAAATATCACCGCATACATGCACATTAGCACCCGTATCAATCAACCAATCAGGAGAATGACATACTGAAAGAATAGTGGAAAATATACCATACCCAGCACCCTTCATGTCAGTGTCTCCAATGACAACATTAGCGGTCTTGCCGCCTTTCCTAGGATGACGCTTGTCATAGCGATTGGGGCAACTAGGAGCCCAATGATCAGGATCTCCACACACATGACAAACACCTTTCTTCTTGTCATTCTTCTTCTTAAAGGTTGTGTGCTGCACAGCCTTGTTCTTCCCATCAAACTTTGCTTTACGATCAAACTTGTCCTTGTTCTTGAACTTGTGGGGCTGAAAGTTCTTCTTCTGTACCAGATTGGCACTAGAACCTCCCTCAATACCTCGAGCACGGTTGTCCTTTGCTCTCGCCTTTTCTTCCACATCAAGAGTACCAATGAGATCCGGAACGGAAAACTCCTGCCTCTTATGCTTCAGTGAGGTAGCAAAGTTCCTCCACGAGGGAGGAAGCTTAGTGATGATACCTCCGGCAATAAACTTGCCCGGTAGGATACAATTGAATTGCTCAAGTTCTCTAGCAAATGACTGTAACTCATGAGCTTGCTCAACCACGGAGCGCTCTTCAGTCATCATGTAGTCATAGAATTGCTCCATGATGTACAGCTCAGTGCCAGCATCCGAGACCCCAAACTTGGCCTCGAGTGCATCCCACATATCTTTTCCATTATCAATTGACGCATAAGCATCAACTATATTCTCACCAAGAACACTCAAGAGAGCAGCCTTAAACAAGGTATCCATTTTCTGAAAAGCTTGTGCCTGTTGGGCATCTTGCTCTCCTTCAGGTTTGCCAAGAGTGGCGTCATAGCAACTCATGGTTTGAAACCATAAGACTGCTCTCACGCGCCACCTCTTATAGTGGTACCCTCAAACATAGGAGGTCTCATGGAAGCAGCAAAACCACTTGGGGTAAATTGCCTATAATAAGGTTTTTGGATTGTTGGAAATATGAGCAATTTACCGAATGATTTTATTAACAGAAATACTAGATAAAGCATGGCTAGTATAGCAGTGATAAAATAAGCCATGCGATTTGACAAAGAGAAGGTAAACAACATGTTCATATATGAACCGTAACTAAACATATCTAAAACAGACAATATAGCAGGTTGCTTATATGAAATTGAGTGAGTCTAACATATCTAGGGCAAATACTAGAACAAGGAACTATAGCAAAACCTCCAATAGAAAGGGGAGAAACACGTACGTGACAGCAGCAGGAGCAGAGGCACTAGACTTGGGGTCGGTGTCCTCCATGTCGTCGAGGAGGTTGTCGACGTCGGGGAAGTAGTCGTCGGAGTCCGGGGCGTCCGTGACGAAGAAGTCAGTAGTCGCGCAGAGCGCTCCCCAAAAACCTTATCACCCTTCTCCCGTACAGGACTCAAAAGGTGCGGTTTCGGAGGCCTACTGTCCCGACCAGCGGTGCACGCCGCAAGCCGGGATGGGGAAGATTGTAGCAGCAACACAGTGCTCAGGAACTGTGTGGCGAGAGGAAGAGGACCTTCTGATGTGTCTCTCTGGAGAGGAGCGACCTCTCTTATATAGGCACAGGAGAGGGACGCGAATAGGCTGCAACGGGAGGTGAAGCAACGGAGGGAGACGAAGTGAACATGCATCACGCGAAGAGGTGCGCCGTTCGTATTCATTACCCACTACCGCAAAAACTTTTCAGCTCCCAAGTGACCTTTCGTATACCGTAGTGCGTGGCAAAAATTAGACATCGGCTCATTCCCGCAACCCGCGCCGCGGCACGTCGGGGCGTGGCGGGCGGCGGAGGAGCACGCGTGGATGTCTCTCTTGTTCTCATGCTCATACAAGTGGGTAAAGAACCTCCCTTATAAGGAGGTCCAACTCCCACTAAACTAGCAATGTGGGACTAAACTTTAGTAGTATCCCTTGCCATGCACAAATGAGCTGCGTGGGCCTCTAGAATTTATTAAGAATTTCTAAAACTGCTATTGGGCTAGGCCCAAATAGACAAAAATTCCAGCAAAAAACACACTGACAACTAGTAAAGTCATATCATATCAAAACTATGCGTACACAAGAAAAAAAGGCCCAAGGCGATGAGTCAATCTTTTCTGTGACGATGAATTAATATTCTATAGAGGGGCCAAAGCATGCTAATTATCATTTTTTTGGCACCACTTCCAAATTGTGTTTGATGCAACACTATAGAAAAATATATAAAAACTCATGAGCGTATGATTTTTTTTCCACACGCATACCCGATGAAACACTCCCTGCAAAAGAAATGGAAAGTTTATTTGAATTAAGTGTAAAGTGGTTATATAAAAGAACCACCATAGAATTTCTTTTGTAAGGATTAAACTATATATATTCTTTGCAAAGGAAATTAGTAATTTCTTTTTGGTTCATGTCTAAAAGAACATAAGTGATATATCAATTCCATTTTTTCTGCGAAAGGGGTCTATTGTTTTTTTTGTTCCATATGGTGTTCTTATTTGAATGTATTATACTAAAATTATTTTGATTATAATTTCCTCTAGCATTCTTACAACTATGTTTTGCACACGAGCTAATAAAATAGATAAGTCATGTCTAGTTTTTTTGGTACGGTAAGTCCTCTCCAGTAATCCAAGAACAACAAGCTACTCCCTCCGTGCTAGAAAAAATGCATGAAAACCGAGTTTGAAATCAAATGATGCAAAAATTGACCAATTTTGTTACTTCATTTGACTTCAGAAATTTTTTATATGCTTCTTTTCAAGTAGAGGGAGTAAGCCTTACCTTTTTTTTAAGTAAACAATAAGCCTTAGCCAAGCATCTTTTCTTTTTGATTAAGAATAGGCTTAGCCAAGTTAAAAAGGACATATTTGGAATGGGCCCGTGCACCGAAGCCTTAAACAGGTCATTCGGGCATGCGTGCCTCGCCTCGAGGCCCAGGTACATCACATTAGCTAAATGTGCTGGCCCGACACATGTGGAGGCTTCAGGCGCCAGGGACCCTGGCACCCATGCGCCGGCCTTAGTAGGCCGGCCCATGTACACGTTCACATTTGAGAACAGAAACAAAAAAACAGAAAAAATTGCACAAAGAGATAATAATTCCTGAATTCCAAAAAGTTCACAGACTTAAAAAACCATGAACATGAAAAATATTCATCAATTTGAAAAAAAATCATTAAATTTGAAAGGGTTCATCAACTTTTCTAAAAAATCATTTCATTTGAATTTTTTTATTGATTTTGGAAAGAAGTCCATTGAAATTGAAAAAACATCAAATTTGAAAAAAAAGTTCATCGAATTTGAAAAGAAAACATCTATTTTTTAGATTTTTCTACAAAAATTGATTTAAAAAAGAATCATCAATTCTATGGAATGTTCATCGTTTCAAAAAAAAAACTTCATGGATTTTGGAAAAGGTTCGCGAAATTTAGGTAAAGAGAAAAACAAGAAAGAAAATGAAAATTTAACTAAAAGAGCCGCCCCAGATTGGAGCGCTTCAGGCGCCCATTTGCAAAATGCATAGCAACGGGCGCCTGAAGTGCCAAATAGGATCTACCTGACACATGGCACATGGGCGAACCATAGCACTTCAAGCAGCGCCCGTTACTAGTGTTTCCATTGAACCAGCTAGCTCCTTCATCGAGTTAAGCTGGTGTAACCACTAGGCCGCCCGGCGGGATCTTGTAACATACACCTTTTTTCTTCTCTTATTCGTTCTTGTCCTTTTTCATTTTTTCATTTTCCTTTAAAAAAATTGTTTTCTTTTTTCTTCTTCTTTCGTTCGATGAATTGATTTTCGCAAATATGTGAGTGTTTTCTTCAAATCAATGAATTTCTTTTGGAATTTGATCAACCTTTTTCTAAATTTGTGAACTCTTTTTTTGAATTTTGATGAACTATTTTTCAATTTTTATGAATTTTTTTTCGAAATCAATGAACTTTTTCAAATTTGATGAACCTTTTTCCAATTTTCATGAATTTTTTTAAATTTGATGAACTTTTTTTAATAGTCATGAACTTTTTTTCAAACATGTTAACTTTTTTCTCAAGATTTGTGAACTATTTTTCTAAATGGATGAACTTTTTCTCAAAATTGTGAACTTTTTTACGACACCGATGAACTTTTTCCATATTGTTGAACTTTTTTCATATTTGATGATTTTTTTTCAAAACCAATGTTGTAATTCATGAAAATTCTAAATAATTCAAAAATCAAAGTGCTACAGTAAAATGTACATGTGTAATAAATTGCACAACTACAAATGTTCTTAAATAACTCACCATGGAATAGGTAGCATCACCTTCGGGCGCCAGTAAGCCAAACCAGCGCTCTCAGCGCCAATTAGGAGCTCCCTGGCACATGTGCTGGTTGACACGTGTATTATTCAGCCTTTTGGACTGCTTTGGGCCTATTTTTAGTCTTTTGGGTGTTTAAAAATAAAATTTTCAAAAAAATGGGCCGTGCTGTGCTGGCACGCGGGCCTCGCCTCACAGCCCAATCACGACCTCAGTCGTGCCGCGGGCATGCCACGGCCGTTAGCGTCCCTTTCATTGTTAGGGTTTCTCGTGCCGCCGCCGCCGTCATCTGAGAAATTTAGGTCCCCTCTCCTTCTGCCGCCATCTTGGCGCTGAGAGGTGGGGGGGGGGGGGACCTTGGATCTTCAAGAGACTTCAATGTCCTTCGTCATCGTCTACTGATCATTATAGTTTTGTGAGAATAAACTTTCTCTCGTACTTTTGGCGATGCCATGAAATTAGAGAATTTTCTGTCCTCGCAGATCTGATGAGTTTATGTTGCCGTGTCAAGCCCTTTTTTGGTCTGGTTCTTTGTTGAGGTGAATTTTTTCATCGACACCATGGTGAAGATATAGTGATTCGACGGCCTGCATTTTTAGGATGGGCGACTAAAAGCGCTTTTAAAAATCATTATTGGTAATGTTTGTGCGGGTGAAGAAGTGACAACATCGTTGCTTCATTCCGATTGCAGCCTCTTTACCAAAGTGTTTGGAGTATTTCTTCAAGTAGGGATTGACGTCGTGAAGGTGTTTTCAAGAGATTTCATTATAATTCTTAGTCATAAGAGTTATTTTGTACTTCCCCATTTCAAAATAGATGACCCAACTTTATACTAACTTTGTACTTGAGTTAGTAGAAAGTTGAGTCATCTATTTTGAAACGAAGGGAGTAGGTTCAAATCAGTGTACCTTGTTATCAGTATGAATAAAGTTATAAATGTTTCTAAAAAAATAAAAAAAATGCCACGGCCGTTGAGCTGTCGGACACGCGTGCCTCTGCACCCGACTTGTAAAATTTGTCAAACCAGTCAAAGCGAAGCAAGAATAGTATAATAAAAAATTCGGGTTCAGGTCAAAGCAACCCAAGCGTGCACAGACACTGCCCGCGTCGCTCTCCGGCCGGCGCTTCTTCCCGTTCTGCCTTCTGAAATCTGAAGAATCCAAGCAACTCCGGTGCTTGGCCATTGGTACGAAGGCGCACCGCTTCCGCCTCCGCCTCCGCAAGCTCCAAACTCCGTTTCAGTTTTTTGTTTTGAGGGGTAAACTCCGTTTCAGGTTAGCGCGGCGTGCGGTGTATCGACCCGAGTGTAACGAACCATGGAGAGGGGATCGGGGTAGGTGAGGGAGAGCAGGGGAGACGAGGCTTGAAGAGGAAGATGAGATTGCTTCACAGGAAGGATTGAGGGAGAAGTGACAGTCTGTTACATCGCATGCCTTGTCACAGACGGCTGGCTGCCCTTTTATCGCTCCCTCGCTCTCACACACTCATACATATGGGGCCCGATCCTTGCCACGTCACACTAGAAAATTGGTGGACAAGTGGCTAGGTGTGACATTCTCCCCTCCTTGAGAGTGAGCTCCGTCTTCAGGGCTGTCGTCCTTATCTCCCCAGATGAGAGCTGCTGGAAAGCGTTGCCGTAAGGTGTCGTAGTCCTCCCATGTCGTGGCTGAAGTAGTGCCGGTCCCCCATTGCACCTTGATCTGGACGACTGGGGTATTGCCCTTCTTCATCATGCGTCGCTCCAGGATGCGCGTGGGTGCCGTGGTCGCCACGGACAGGTCGGGAACTCATGGCAGTTCAGCGTACACCGGCGTGTAATCCGGCGTGAACGGCTTCAACTGCGAGACGTGGAAGACCGGGTGCACGCGGCTGGATTCCGGGAGGTCGAGCTTGTATGCCATGAGCCCAATGCGCTCGGTGACCGTGTAGGGCCCGAAGAACTTGTAGGCGAGTTTGGCGCAAGGCCGGCTGACGACTGATTGCTGGACGTAGGGCTGCAGTTTCAGGAGTACCTGCTCGCCCACTTGGAACTGGCGCTCGGTGCGGTTACGATCAGCTTGTTTCTTGCAGCGCTTCTGGGCCCGCTCCAGTTGGGCGCGTATGTGCCCTGTGTGCGCCGCCCAGTCCAGGTCGTCGCCGGTGGGAGCGTCGCTTGGCCAAGCCGCCGTTGCTCCCAGATTGGCCTCCTTCTCGTACAGCGCCTTGAATGGGGTGCAGTTGAGCGACGTGTGAAAGGTTGAGTTGTACCAGAACTCCGCCATGGGCAGCCAGCGACGCCACTTGCCCGGGGTGTCGTGCACCGCGCAACGGAGATACATCTCCATGCACTGGTTTACTCGTTCGCTCTGGCCGTCGGTCTGCGGGTGGTAGGCGGTGGAGTACAACAGCTTGGTTCCAGCGCCGGCGAGCAGCTCTCGCCAGAGATGGCTGGTGAAAACCTTGTCGCGGTCGGAGACGATCGAGGTGGGCACCCGTGCAGCTTGACCACGTTGTCCCAGAACGCGCGCGCCACCTGCCCACGTGGAAGGGGTGGCGAAGCGGGATGAAATGGGCGAACTTGGTGAAGCGGTCCACCACGACCATGATCGTGTCGAAGCCCTCTGACGGCGGCAGCCCCTCCACGAAATCCATGGTGAGGTCTTCCCAGGGCGCGGATGGAATTGGCAGCGGCGCCAAGAGTCCGACAGGCTTGGTGTGTTCGTGCTTGGCCTGTTGGCAAGTCGCGCACTGCTGCACGAACTCCTCGGTGTCACGCTTGAGCCCTCGCCATTCAAAGTGCTTGCGCACGCGCTGGTATGTTGCTGTGACGCCGGAGTGGCCGCCGACCGCGCTGTTGTGGAGCGCGACGATGAGCTTGGTGCGAAGCGCAGTGTTGGCGCCGATCCACAGGCGGCCCCCGCGACGGATGACTCCATGGTGAAGTTCGTAGCCGTCGTCGTCAGGGCTGGTGATGGCGAGTTTTTGCAGTCGATCCTGGGCGCCCGGGTCGGTGGAGTAGGAATTGAACACCTCTTGAATCCAAGCCGGCTGGCACGCCGAGAGCGCGGCCAGGTCGAGTTGCTTGCCCACACGAGACAAGGCGTCGGCCGCGCCATTGTCGAGTCCACACTTGTACTGAAAGCGGAACCGCAGCCCGACAAGTTTCGCCATGGCCTTGTGCTGCAGCTCGGTCTCGAGGTGTTGCTCCCCCAGGTTGTAGAGAGACTTGTGGTCCGTGAGGATGTCGAAGGGGCCACGCTGCAAGTAGGGGCGCCACTTGTCGATCGCCATCATCACCGCCAAGAACTCCTTTTCGTACGTCGAGAGCTTCTGGTTGCGCACGCCGAGCGCCTTGCTGAAGAATGCGACCGAGTGGCCTCCCTGCACCAGCACGGCGCCGACGCCCGTGTCGCATGCATCGGTCTCGATGGAGAATGGCTTGTTGAAGTCGGGTAGATCAAGCACTGGCGTCGTCGTCATCGCGATCTTGAGCCGTTCGAATGCTGCTTGCGCCTGCTCGCTCCAGGCGAAGGCCTTCTTCGTGAGGAGCTGCGTGAGGGGCTTGGCGATGATGCCGTAGTGCGGCACGAACTTCCGATAGTAGCCGGTGAGCCCCAGGAACCCGCGCAGCTCGGTGGCGTTCGTCGGCGTTGGCCATTGTTCCATGGCCTGCGTCTTGTCCTTGTCAGTGGCCACGCCCTCCTTGGAGATGACGTGCCCAAGATAGTCGATGTGGTCGCAGGCAAAACTGCACTTGCTCTCCTTGACGAACAGTTGGTGCGCCCGCAACAGCTCGAAGATGATCCGGAGGTGCTCGATGTGTTCTTCCATCGTTTCACTGAAGACAAGAATGTCGTCAAGGAAAATGATCACAAATTTGCGCACATACTTACTGAATATGGCGTTCATGAGGCATTGGAAGGTCGCCGGGGCATTCGTCAGGCCGAATGGCATGACCTTGAACTGGAAATGCCCGTGATGCGTCTTGAATGCGGTCTTGGCCTCGTCCTCTTCGCGCATACGAATCTGGTGGTACCCAGCGCGGAGATCCAGCTTGGAGAAGACGGCTGCTCCCGCGAGTTCATCAAGGAGCTCATCGACGATCGGGAGCAGGAACTTGTTTTTGATTGTGGCATCATTCAGGCGATGGTAGTCGACGCAGAACCTCCACGTCCCGTCCTTCTTCTTGACCAAGAGGACCGGAGCGGCGTACGGACTGACGCTGTGTGTGATGATGCCAGTGTCGAGCGTTTCCTTTACCTGGCACTCGATTTCATCCTTTTGTAGCGGCGAGTAGCGGTACGGGCGAGTATTGGCGGGGATTGCGCCTTCGACCAGGGTGACGGCGTGGTCGTACTGGCGATGGGGCGGCAGGCCTTGGGGAGTGGCGAAGACGTCGACGAATTCCTCCAGGAGATCGGCGAGGGGCGTCTGGCTAGCGCGCTTGCGCCGTGGTGGCGGTGCGCGCCCGCACATGTCCACCATGGCCATGGCCCAGACGTCGTTGCCCGCGATCATCTTGTGCAGCTCGTCGGGTTTGATCGCCTTAATGGTGGTGGGCGCCTTGGTGGGTGCACCCCGGAGCGTCACCTCTTCGCCGTCGTGGGTGAACTTGACCCACTTGTCTTGCCAGTGGCATGTCATGGGGTTGTGCTGGGCAAGCCAGTCCATGCCCAGAATGCCATCATACGCGCCAATGTCGAGCTCACGCATCGGTGTGGCGAACGTGTGCCCTTGCATCCACCACTTGAGCTCGGGAACGATGCGGTTGCAGGAGAGACGGTCATCGTTGGCGACGCGCACGTCCACCCGCGGCATGTCTTCTGTCTCCAGCCCAAGTCGATCGACGAAGGACTTGTTGACGAAGCTATGCGAGTTGCCCGAATCAAGGAGAAGCAGCATGACCTGGTTGCCCACCAGGGCGCGCAGGCGGATCATCGTCGCAGAGTCCGTGCTGTCCAGAGCGTGCGACGAGAGGAGACAGCATTCAGGAGCGTCCCCAGCAGGAGCGGGCGGCTGCGCGGCCGGTCCGGGGTCGTCGAGGAGTTGCAGAGCATGAATGGTGTCGTCGGAGAGCACCTCGCCGTGATCCCCGATGCTAATGGTGAGCAGCTGGGCGGGCTGAGCGCATCGGTGCTCCCACGAGTAGCGGTCACCGCACTTGAAACACAAATTGTTGGCGCGGTGATAGTCGCAAAGTTGTCGCTCGCACGCGTAGTCGTCTGTGGGGGCACGGTTGGGCGCGGACGCCCGTGGTTGTGGTGAGGCCGCCGCTGGTGTGATGCGTGGGCGCGCGCGTGTCGTGCTCAGCTCCTCCTCTTGAATGCGCGCCAACACGGATGCCCTGGTGATGCTCGAGGGCGCCTGGAGTCGAACGGGTGCGCGCAGTTCATCCTTCAGGCCCAGGATGAACTGGGTGACGAAGAATTTGGTGTTGATGGACGGGTCGAGTGCGAGCAAGTGGTACATCTGTTCGTCGAACGCCGCGCGGTAATAGACGACGGTGGCGGTCTACCGGAGCTGCAACAGCTTGTGCATGACCATCTCAAACTCATCGGCACCGAACTCCTCCAGTACCGCTGCTGTGAACGAATCCCAAGTAAGACCGCGACGTGTTTGACGAAATGCCTGCAGCCAGCCTGGCCTTTGATATACAGGGCCGCCGTGGTCACCCACTTGTGTGGCTCGACCTTGTAGAGCTCGAAGTACGCCAGACATCGATCCAGCCAGAGGTATGGCGCGGCACCATCAAAACGAGGAAAATCATGCTTCGGTGGCTTGTGGTAGTCGTTGCCGTGGTAGCCTGATGTAGGAGATGGAATGGCGGCGGTAGCGGCGAATCCACCCTGGGGCGCCACGGGAATCAACGGGGGACGGTGATCGCCCAGGCGCGCGTGGTTGGGCGCCGCGCGACCTGGTTCGTTCGCCACATGTGGCGCGTGTGGAGGTGGCGGGGGCGGCGGTGGTGGTTGTTGCGACGCGGCAGGCTGATGGAGCACGGTGGTGACCGAACCCGACGGCGACGCAGAGCCCTCCACCGTCTTGCGGGTCGCGTCGACGTCGGCCTGTGTGAGGTCGATCTGCCGGGCGAGTCCACGCACATCCTGCGAGATCTGCGCGTTGAAGGCCGCCTGGATCTCGATCTGCTTGTCGTGGATCGCCTTCTGCTCTTCCATCTTGGTGAGGAGGGACTCAAGCATCTTGGTGATGTTGCTAGTGCTCTCGTCCATGGCCGCCAACACCTGGCGCGTGGCCGCCGACGCTTTGGAGGGCGCCGTCGCCTTGCTCGGAGGAGATCGAACCCCGCGAATGATTTCGGGTGCGCTTGCCGGAGCAGCACACACCGGCGCGGTGGGTGTTACCGATCTGCAACCAGCGCGACGGGAAGAAAATTTTTGGGTGAAATTGGCTCTGATTACCAACTGTAACGAACCAGGGAGAGGGGATCGGGGTAGGTGAGGGAGAGCAGGGGAGGCGAGGCTTGGAGAGGAAGATGAG
>NC_041383.1:463385950-463401086 GCF_002162155.2 Triticum dicoccoides | reverse complement strand
GGAAGTGACAGTCTGTTACATCGCATGCCTTGCCACAGACGGCTGGCTGCCCTTTTATCGCTCCCTCGCTCTCACTCACACACTCTTACACATGGGGCCCGATCCTTGCCACGTCACACTGGACAAGTGGCGGACAAGTGGCCAGGTGTGACATCGAGGCGCGGCCCAGCTAGGTCTCGTCCGTTCCTCCCTGAAATTTAATTCGAAGGCGCGCCTGGATTTCATTTCGTTTTCGTTTGCTGCAAATGCAACCCTAATTTGGGGACTCCAAGCTCCCCTCATTCCCCTAATCTGTGGGCACCGTCTGTGCGTGCTTGGGGCTTTTCTGTTGGATTAAACCCTAACACCTCCTCGATTTTTCACCCCATTTTTAACCAATTTTTCATGTGATGGTGTCCTCCGGATTCTGCGGGCAGGGTGATGGGCTGGTGCAATGGTACTGCTTGTTTCCTCAGCGCCTGAACGGCCCATTTTGATCCAACAATGACTTGTGAAACTCTCTTCTGTTTGCAGATTGGGACCGTCGATGGTTAATGGATCATCACTATGGTGAATATTTCTACTAGCGTTCTGCTATATTTTTGTTCGGTTGAATATGTCAGCGTAAACCAGGGAAGTTCGATGCCACACATTCCTTTGTACATGGTAGCGCTGAATTTATTTTCCCAATCCAATGCGAGGGCTTTTCAGTTATCAGGTATTCATTGGCATTGGAATTGGCATTGGCATGATTCTTCCGTAATGTGTTGTTGCCACAGCTACAGATACTCTTGCAGATGTAGACTCTGACAGCTTCACCCATAAATGCAGCTAAATAACCTTGAACAACTATGAACTTAGAGGCACAGAAGTTTTCAAGAAGATCGATACTGGTTTGTAGTATATCATTCTGCTAATGCATTCACTGTAAGGGGAATCCACTACTGGGGAACATATTTAACCTGTTAGCTGGTTGAAAAGAACAGCTAAAAATCATCTTATCTTGGAACATATTGGCTTAGAAGTATCACCCATCAACTTATTTACCAAAGTCTTTTTTAAGTGATGCGCCACCAATAAAGTTATCAAGATTGTCAAGAACAGCAGAAGTGCTGCATGGCTTATTTCTGTTCTTTTCAGTATTGTTCTGTAGCAGTCATGCTCATTTTTCATCCATATAACTGCTACCTGGACAGGAATCCATAGCCTTCAGTCTTCTCACCTTATCTCAAATAAAATATAAAACACACATATTACATTAGGACAAAAGGCTTCATTGAGCTTTAATATGTGGTCTGACCCTGGCAATCATGTACTTCGTATACACATATTGGTGCTTGCCACTTCTGTATCTCAAATGCTAGTTCTTCTATGGATTTTTTTGCAGACCTTGTTTTTTGGAGTTAAGAAGATCCCTGAACCCAACATTTGAAGGCATGCTATTGCACTCTAATTGTAGATAGTTTACTTCTGATTTGTTAAGTTCCCTTATTTTTAGTGATACGTTCAGGCCTTACAGCTGTATTTTCTTTAATACTCTCGAAGTATTAGTTTTAAGGATGAAACCAAGTATTGTTCTCACCAACATGGAGTAACATACACCAGTACACATGAGTATGTAGGGGGGGGGGGTATTTTCTTTTATCTGTTTCACGTTACTAGGTTGTTAAAATATGTACGTTGAGTGCAAAAACACACAGGTGAACATGGTTCTACGTGCGCCCACATGAATTGTGAATTCAAATTTTTTTATCTGTTTCACGTTACTAGGTTGTTAAAATATGTACGTTGAGTGCAAAAACACACAGGTGAACATGGTTCTACGTGCGCCCAGATGAATAGTGAATTCAAAAAAATACTAGAAAAAAAATCAAAAACATATGAAACTTTGGGATATCAAACTTGGTCGACTATGTATGTTAATTTTTTCCAGTTTTATTTTTATAGTATTCTTTTCGAATTTACTATTCATAAGGGGTGCGGGTGGAACCATGTTCACCGAATTCCTGTCCCACTAACTGGTTCTACAATCTTCTGATTTCATTTACTGAAAGTGTTTGATTATGTTGCAGGAAATGCCAACTTTGGTGTTTGTAGTTATCCAGGCCAAGGAAAGAACAGAAAATCTTACGCATCCATCAATTATAGCAGCCTCACATATCATAACAAAATTTGGCCTGAGTATTTATTTATCTTCATTTCTTTCCCATGTTGTGTGTCATTTACTTTCCTTCGGAAGTAATGGGGTCATTTCCTTTTCTGTTGCCTTATCGTTGAACTACACGAGGACACTTCCTGATACACAGGTCTTTTCTTTGAAAGATGAAATGAAAGTGACGTGCTTACCATTCCAATCGAGACAATTAAGGTACACTTAACAAAGCACATGCCTTTTAGTTTCCTGTCTGTTTTTCTTTTCCTTTTCTAATGTGATTCAAGCCAACAAGTAGCATGGCTGGTCTCCGTATCTGATTATGATGATGTGGACTCAAACGAGATGTCTTTATTGAGTAAACATAAATCAACCGGCTTGCAAAGTTGACCAAAGCGGGCATTAAATTAGGTTGCTGGCGTGCTACTTCACAATGCACGTATTCAGATGGAAGTATAATGGCAAGAGATAGATGATGGATGCTGAAATCAATCGATATTCATTGCATGGCGTCACACCGTAGACTGTTTGATTGTTTCAAATACTATATCTCTACAATTTGAAATTTGATCACCTTTTTAATTACATGATGTCTTTTTCAAGGATAGTAGGTAGAGTCCTCATTATTTTGAGGCGTGGGAGTTGTAGTGCCAATTGGTTAGTTCAACTAATCTGTGGTGACAAATTCCTAACACTCCATTTCTGGGGTTGACTGTTCTTCTTGCACTTTCTCCACTTTGTATGCTGGATTTGCATACCTTGTCTGAAAACAAAGGAATGAACAGATGAGTGTTCATGGTGTGAAGTCTTTTCTTGTCTAGATGTTTCAGAATAATACTCATCCGGCCCAACTTGAGATTTTCAGGGGTAATCTTTTCTTGTCTTGAAAGTAAGAAACAGAAGAGAAGAAGTCTGGTCCTATGCCTAACAAACTACTCCATTTAGAACCACCGAAGAAGAACACAGGAGAGGGGATATAGTCCCCAGTGTATCCATGATGTGTCAAAATCGTGACACCAGCACATGGATAATATGCCAGTCTCACAATTTTAATACTGACATATCATGGTTACACTGAAGAAATGATCAAACGAAAGAGAACTACTGAACCTAGGACATCATATAAACGCTTTTCTTGATGTCGGTGCTGCCGAATGGAGCCTCTCCTCCTCTTCTTTCACCCCCTCCTGCTCTTCCTGCTGTTGCTGTTGGTGCTGTTGTTATTGTTGCTATTGTCCTGCAGGAAGTCAAGGAGCACGGGGCTCTTGCACTGGGGGCACCGAGGGTCGTCTTGGGGGAGCATGACGTAGATGAAGCAGCGAGGGCAGGCGGCGAGCACCATGGACGTCGCCTCGGGGCTGTTGGACCACTGCAGGCCGTGCTCGTTCTCCGACGATAGGCATGAGCTCGGGGACGACTCCTCGTCAGCCATCACCCTGTTGGAGGAGTCCCCTCTTGCAGGCAGCGAGAGGTTCAGCTTCAGGTCAAGGCCCTTTGATGAGCTCTTCCTGTTGCTGCGGCTCATCCTCAGAGGTATCCCCTGCCTGCACACATCAAAACGTTGAACTGTCGGATTAGCATCAGCTCTGAAAGCTACTATTGATCGATTGTTGCAACCTAGAAGAGATTAGAGATCACTAGAGATGGATGCATATAGGGAGGGAGCTTACTTTTGCGTCGGGTCCGAGAAGCAGGAGGCGTGCAGATGAAAGTGAGAGCGACAGGGGAGGGGATGCTCTGGAAGGAGAGAAGCCCGGGAGTTGGAATGCTAGGAGCGTTTTGCATTGGTGTAGTTGGAATGGAGATGGCGAGTATTTATAGTGGGGAGGGAGATGGATGGGGAGAGGTCAATTAGTTTTGTTTAATGCAACAGTGAGAGGCATACTACTACTTCTCTCTCTCGCTCTCCCTCTCATGTTGTACAACGCCGAGGCATTTTATTACCCACCAAATCATGGTTGGAGAGTGGCAAGGTATGGGTTGAATATTTTGTGTTATGTTGGGTGGAAGAGAAGTGCGAGGTGAGAGGGCTGGTCATGCACACAAGGTAGGCTATCTAACAGGCGAAAGCAGAGGCTGGGTATGTAGTTACAGCTAGACTTTTGACATGTTTTGCTTTGCTTTTATTTCCTCTTTACCCTAATGAAAGCTTGCCACTGATATTAAGGGCTCTAATCCACACACTTTTTTGTCAATCTTTTCATAGTAGAGTTCACATATTAGAGTGGTTTAAAGTTAAAACACATGTAGTGATTCAATTCTAAAAGTTTGCAAATGACTTGCCTCCAACAGGTTTCACTGCTTCTAGACAGTGGACATGGAAGATAGACACATCTTGTAATTATGACGGTTATTATTATTGGGTGTGTAGTTGAAAGTTGAAGCTCATCAATACCTGTCCTAATTGCTTCGAAAGCTTAATTTTTTTTTTGACTGGCCCAAATTGATTTCACCACTTGAATGTGATCTTGAATGGAATTTATTTGGCACAGCGTCTCAAAATGCACATCATACTGCTAGCAGGAAAAAGAAAGTAGAGAGTAGTACACTAAATAGACTTGAATGTTGAGCCATTGGTTTTTGCTAATCGAATAAATGGGGTCCTTGAAGATATGCTGCTGCTATGCAATTTTTAGGTCTTTAAATGGTGCAAACGCAAGGCCTATGTATGTACCCATGCGGTGCGCATCCTCATACAATGACGAAGAGATAAGCAATACATTAATGCCACTTTGTTTCATGCACATAAGAGCAGCCTCCTCCTCCTCCACCCCCCTTGTTCTAATGTCACCGCCCGCTTTGAAAAATCTCAGCTCCCTTGGGCCTTTGCTTCTGTTCCAGCTCGCAGTGCTTAATTGCTGACAACAGATATTAACTCTGAGGGTTGACTTGTTGGTTATTCTAGAGATGTTGCATCCTTGCATTTAAGAAAAGATTGAAACTTGGTTAAGTCATAACTAGTCGTAACCCACTAATGTAATCCCCCAAGATTGCTTCCATATCACCCACCTTGATTAATGACGGGGTGGCATACAACTCACTTAAAGTTGTTTGGTTTGTGTGTTGCAATTGGTTTGGTCAATGCTAGTGCTGCTGCTGCTGCTTCTCTACATGGTTAAGAGAGAGCCATCTGTTTTTTTCTTTTGTTTTTTTTGCCTTAGTTGTGACTAATTACACCATTAATGCCTCTTTTTTGGCAGATGGAAGCAGTAATGGATGGTTTTGGGATCCAGAGCCAGTGCTATCGGCCTCGGGATCAAAGATCAATTCAGCTCATCGAAGCGTATAATATTTCGCCATCATTCGCCATGATTCATCACCGATGTGTTTAAGATTGGAGCTAAAGAGGCTAAGAGTTGAAGGCAACTCTGGCTCAACTACGGAGACAGGGGAGGTTTGACCTCAAGGCGAGCTCATAACTGTGGCACTAGGTTACTTAGTACAGGATATGGTTTAAAATGTTCCTTGCACGTACAAAACTGTGATTAGTCGGCGTTGGAGCCAAAGCGCATGTGCTCTTCTTTAATTCCATGGAGGGATCTAAGGAGCTTAATTAGTGCCCGGAAAGTAAAAGAAAGCTCCTGATTGAATGATGTCACATGTTGGTCATTATTGTGGGTTTGTATGTGGCACTGTTTGTGTGTGGGGGGATTCGTACAATTTTGTACTATGGTTCTACCTTTTGCCATTAAAAGTTTAATTATATAGTTGTGTTTTTGCTTTTGACTCCTAGTTGGAGTCTTGGAGATATGTATTCACATCGTCGATATGGGAGTCAAAACTTTGGAATTATGTATTCAGATCATTTTCTTCTGCTCCTCGTTGGTTCGACACTCTTACTTATCAAAAGGACTATGGTTAATCCCATATACTTGTGGGACATCAACACTATTTTCTGGCGCATTGCCGGGGAGTGAAGCGTCTTTGGTAAGTGAAATTTGGTAAGGAAACATTTATATTACGTGCTGAAATTTACTGTTACTTGTTATTATGGAAAACAATCCTTTAAAGGGGTTTGTTCGGGATATCTTTACCTCGACTGGAAGCACAAAAACTTGTTCCTCAATCTACTGTACCTACTGAAAATATTTATTATGAGACTCCTTCAGGTATGATAGAGAAATTGCTAGCTTATCCTTATGCAGGAGATGGAACACTACATCATGATATGCACCTAATCTATGTGGATGAAGTTTGTGGATTATTTAAGCTTGCAGGTTAATCCGAAGATGAAGTTAAGAAGAAGGTCTTTCCTTTATCTTTTGGGGGAAAGACATTGGCATGTATAGGCTAGGTGATGATGCTGGAGTTTGGGATTGGAATTGATTAAAATTGAAATTTCATCAAAAGTTTAATCCTATGCATCTGGTTCATTGTGATCGGAATTATATATATAATTTTTGACCTCGTGAAGGAGAAAGCATCTCTCAAGCTTGGGGGAGGCTTGAGTACATCATGTACACATGCCCCAATCATGAGCTCCCAAAATAAATTATCTTAGAATTTTTATTTGCCCGGCTTTCTCATGATGATCAAACCATGCTCGATTCTTCTTCAACTGGTTCCTTTATGAAGAAAACTATTGAATTAAAGTGGGATCTTCTGGAAAGATTAAACACAACTCTGAAGATTGGAAACTTGACAAAGGTGAAGAGACAGGTATTACACTTAAGTTTGATTGTGTTAAATCTTTTATGGACCTCGATGATTTTCATAAGTTTAACACTAAATATGGACTTGGCTCTCAGATAGTAGCCTCCTTTTGTAATTCATTTGCTACTCACGTTGATCTCCCTAAGGAGAATTGGTTTAAATATTATCCCTCTATTAAATAAAAAAGATTGAGGAACCCGTTAAACTATCATTTACAATGTTGATCCAGTTGTGGCTACTGCTTATATTGAGAAACCACATTTTCCTATTAGGATTAAGGAACATGCTAAAATTTTAACTGTGGTTAACAAAAGTAATATTAGAGCACCTAGACCCTCTAAACAAATTAAAGTTGAACCTAATATTATTATGGTTAAGGATCTCTTGGTCGATAATGTTGATGGGCATGTTATTTATTTTTGTGATGAAGCTATTAGAATTGCTAAACCCGACACTAAGGATAACAATAAACTTGTTGTTGGCATGCCCATTGTCTCTGTTAAAATAGGAGATCATTGTTACCATGGCTTATGTGATTTGGGTGCTAGTGTGAGTGATATTACCTTATATCAAGAAATTATGAATGATATTGCACCTGGTGAAATAGAAGACAATGATGTTACTATTAAACATGCGAATAGAGATATTATTTCACTGCTTGGGATTGTTAGAGAGGTTGAGGTCTTGTGTGGAAAAATTAAATACCATATTGATTTCCTAATTCTTGGTTCCCCACAAGATGATTTTTGTCCCATTATATTTGGTAGACCTTTCTTGAACACTGTTAATGCTAAGATAGACTGCAATAAAGAAACTATTAGTGTTAACTTTGGTGATATATCTCATGAGTTTAATTTTTCTAAGTTTCATAGACAACCTCATGATAAAGAATTGCCTAGTAAAGATGAAATTATTGGTCTAGCTTCTATTGCCATACCTCCTACTGATCTATTAGAATAGTATTTGCTAGACCATGAAAATGGTATGCACATGAATGAAAGAAAAGAAATAGATAAGATGTTCTTTGATCAACCACCTATTCTTAAACACAATTTGCCGGTTGAAACTCTTGGAGGTCCTCCTCCACCTGAAGTTGATCCCGTGTTTGAGTTGAAACAATTACCTGGTACATTGAAATATGCTTTTCTTGATGAAAATAAGAATATCCTGTTATTATTAGTGCTAACTTTACAGAGCATGAAGAAAAGAGATTACTTAAAACTCTAAGGAAGCATTGTGTCTCTATGGGATATACTCTTGATGATCTTAAGGGAATTAGTCCCACTTTATGTCAGCGCAAGATTAATATGAAGCCTGATGCTAAACCAGTTGTCTATCATCAATGCCGATTAAATCCTAAGATGAAGAAGGTGGTTAGAACTAAAATATTAAAACTTATGGAAGAGGTATAATGTATCCCATAGCTGATAGTAGATGGGTAAGTCCTTTCATTGTGTCCCTAAGAAAGGAGGCATTGCTGTTGTTCCTAATGATTAAAATGAGCTTATTTCACAAAGAATTGTAACTAGTCATAGGATGATAATTGATTTTAGAAAGTTAAACAAAGCTACTAGAAAATATCATTTCCCGTTGTCTTTTATTGATCAAATGTTAGAAAGACTATCTAAGCACACACACTTTTACTTTCCTGATGGATATTCTGGTTTCTTTCAAATACCTGTATCATAAGACGATCAAAAGAAAACCACTTTTACTTGTCCTTTTGAAACTTATGCTTATAGATGTATGCCTTTTGGTGTATGCAATGCACTTTCTACCTTTCAAAGATGCATGGCCGCTATATTCTCAGACTTTTGTGAAAAGATTGTTGAGGTTGTCATGGATGATTTTTTTCGTTTACGAAACTTATTTTGATGATTGCTTAAGCAACCTTGATCAAGTTCTGTAGAGATGCGAATGAACTAGTCTTGAATTGGGAGACGTGCCACTTTATGGTGAATGAAGGTATTGTCTTGGGGTATACAATTTATGAACGTGGTATTGAAGTAGACAAAGCCAAAGTTGATGCAATTGAGAAAATGCCATGTCCTAAAGATATTAAAGGTATAAGAAGTTTCCTTGGTCATGCTGGTTTCTATAGGAGGTTCATTAAAGACTTCTCTAAAATTTCTAGGCCTCTTACTAATCTCTTGCAAAAGGATGTTCCATTTTTTTGATGATGATTGTATAGAAGCCTTTGAAACACTTAAGAAAGCCTTAACTTCTACACCTATTGTTCAACCACCTGACTGAAACTTACCATTAGAAATTATGTGTGATGCTAGTGTTTATGATGTTGGTGCTGTTCTAGGACAAATAGTTGATAAGAAATTAAATGTTATCCATTATGCTAGTAAAACTCTAGACAATGCTCAAAGAAATTATGCTACTACTGAGAAATAATTTTTAGCAGTTGTGTTTGCATGTGATAAATTCAGATCTTACATAGTTGATTCTAAAGCAATTGTT
This sequence comes from Triticum dicoccoides, assembly GCF_002162155.2. NCBI lineage: Eukaryota > Viridiplantae > Streptophyta > Magnoliopsida > Poales > Poaceae > Triticum > Triticum dicoccoides. The sequence goes on along the minus strand of NC_041383.1, from coordinate 463,391,833 downwards.
CACACTGATCATGCTGCTATTAAATACCTTATGAAAAAGAAAGATGTTAAACCTAGACTCATTAGGTGGGTTCTGTTGCTACAAGAATTTTATTTGCATATTGCTGATAGGAAGGGAGATGAGAATCCCGTACCTGATAACTCGTCTAGATTGGAAAATATTCTTGATGACCCACTACCAATTGATGATAGTTTTCCTGATGAGCAACTAGCTGTCATAAATGCTTCTTATAATACTCCTTGGTATGCAGACTATGCTAATTACATCGTTGCTAAATTTATACCACCTAGTTTTACATACCAACAAAAGAAAAGTTCTTCTTTGATTTAAAACATTACTTCTGGGATGACCCACATCTTTATAAAGAAGGAGTAGATGGTATTATTTGACGTTGTATACCTGAGCATGAACAATAAAAAAAATCCTATGGAAATGTAATTCCGAAGCTTACCGAGGTCACCATGGTGGAGATAGAACTACACATAAGGTATTACAATCTGGTTTTTATTGGCCTACTCTCTTCAAGGATGCTTGTAAGTTTGTTTTATCTTGTGATAATGTCAAAGAATTGGTAATATTGGTAGACGTCAGGAAATGCCTATGAATTATTCACTTGTTATTGAACCATTTGATGTTTGGGATTTGATTATATGAGACCTTTTCCATCCTCTAATGGGTATACACATATTCTAGTTGTTGTTGATTACGTTACTAAGTGGGTAGAAGCTATTCCAACTAGTAGTGATGATCATTACACTTCTATTAAAATTGCTTAAAGAAGTTATTTTCCCGAGGTTTGGAGTCCCTAGATATTTAATGATTGATAGTGGTTCACATTTCATTCATGGCGCTTTTCGTAAACTTCTTGCTAAATATGATGTCAACCATAGAATTGCATCTCCCTATCACCCTCAATCTAGTGGTCATGTTGAATTGAGCAATAGAGAAGTAAAGTTAATTTTGCAAAAGACTGTCAATAGATCTAGAAAGAATTGGTCTAAAAAGCTTGATGATGCATTATGGGCTTATATAACTACTTATAAAAATCCTATGGGCATGTCTCCATACAAAATGGTCTATGGAAAAGCATGTCATTTACCTCTTGAGTTAGAACATAAAACATATTGGGCAATCAAGGAACTTAAATATGATTTTAAACTTGCTGGTGAAAAGAGGTTATTTGATATTAGCTCGCTAGATTAATGGAGTACCCAAGCTTATGAAAATGTCAAGTTGTTTAAAGAAAAGGTTAAAAGATGGGATGATAAAAGAATTAAAAAGAGGGAATTCAAAGTGGGTGAATATGTACTATTGTACAATTCTCATTTTAGATTTCTTGCAGGAATACTTCTCTCTAAATGGGAAGGGCCGTATATCATCGAGGAGGTTTATTGTTGTGGAGCCATTATGGTCAATAACATCGAAAGCACTGATCCGAAGGTGGTAAATGGGCAAAGAATTAAGCATTATATCTTAGGTACACCTATATGTTGAAACTAACATTGTTCAAACTATGACACGGGAGGAATACATAAGAGAAACCTTCCAAGACACTCCAGAACCCTGAAAAGGAAGAGGTACGTGATACAGTAAGTAAACCGACTCCAAAAATTTCAAAAAGATATTTTCTCTCAGTTTTGGAATATTAGAAAAATAAAAAAAATAAGAAACACTAGAGGAGGCCACCCAGGTGCCCACGAGGCACCAGGGCGCACCCTGGTGGCTCGTGGGCCCCCATGAGCCTTCCCGACTTCGTTTCCTTCTAGAATACTTGTTTTGTAAGATGAAAATTCTTTATATATGTTCCCGGGCATTTTGACCACCGTACCGCAGGAATCTCCTCTGTTCTTGTTTCATGTTGTTTTTCTGATAGATCTGAAGGTATGTCGTCCCAATATTCAGATGGAGAAAGCTATGTTTCCCACTATGTTACAAATCTAAGGATTTATGGAGACATACACTACAGGAATCAGGCACTTTGCCGTCCGCCATGGCTGACGGCAAAGGCGTGCCTGGCTAACGGCAAAGGACTTTGCCATCAGCCACCAGACGGCAACAGGTCCGGCTGAATAAGCTACATCAAAGCCCTCTTTGCCGTCTGCTAGCAGACGGCAAAGATGCAAAGGCATTTGCCATTTGCTGGCAGACGGCAAAGAACCTGGACGGCGCATGTGGCAGCTTAGGCCCGTTAAGGGGTTAATGGCGTGCTTTGCCGTCAGCTGGCAGACGGCAAAGATGCAAAGGTCTTTACCGTCAGCCAGCTGATGGCAAAGCTGCCAAATTGGCCAGCCCAGTGCACCCTAGGTTGCAGAGGTAGCTGCCACGTGTTACCATTGCCGTCTGCCAGTGGATGGGAAAGTGGCTGTATAGCCCCTATTTTTTTTTCTGTTTTTCTTAAATTCATTCAATTTGACAAAATTTCACAGATATACGCCTGGGAAAATAATTGCCCGATGCCCGTCGAGGACGGAACTGGACGCGCCCCATGGAGAACTAGGCAAAACCACGTACACGGACCCTTACACGGACCCGTGAACGGGCTATATGGGGACACATGAAAAAAGTGGCCGACGCCCATCGTGGACGGAAGTGGACGCGTGCCATGGAAAACTGGGCAAAACCACGTACAAGGCACACACCACGTACACGGACCCTTACACGGACCCATGAACGGGCTATACAGGGACACGGGAAAAAAAGTGGCTGACGCCCATTGTGGACGGAAGTGGATGTGCGCTATGGAAAACTGGGCAAAACCACGTACGAGGCACACACCACATACACGAACCCTTACACAGACCCGTGAACGGGCTATATATACACATTTCAAAATAATTTCAACAACCATACCAACAATAAGTTTCCAACATACTCCCTCCGTTCCGATTTACTCATCGTGGTTTTAGTTCAAATTTGACTAAAACCATGACGAGTAAATCGGAACGGAGGGAGTACAAGTTTCCAACTACATATCCAACATACAATGGTTTCCAACAACATATTCAAAACAAGTTTCCAACAAGTTTCCAACATATCTGCAAATTAGAAGAAGACTAGCTTTTCTTAAGATATTAACTCCTCCTTCTTCTAATCCTTCATCATCTTGATGCGCTTAGAGCGGCGAGGCAGTGGGATGTACTCCTCTACCACAATTGGCATGGTCCTGTCATCCCCCAGCTGTGGGATCGCCGACGCCACCACCATCGCGTGGCCATCTTCAGGCACCACCGCCGCTAGCTCATCGTCAGTCGCCACCATAGCAAGGCCATCGCCAGCCACAATCATCGCGTGGCCATCGTCAGCCACCACCATTGCGAGGTCATCCCCACTCCGCTCCTCTTCTTCCTCACTCCGTTCCTCCTCATCCTCGCTGCTGCTTTTGCTGTAGCCAGAGTCGCTGCTTCTTTGATTGTAGCCAGAGTCGCTACTGCTTTGGCTGTAGCCAGAGTCGCTGCTGCTTCTCCCATTGCCTAACCAAATGCAACAAAGTTTTTTTAACAATCGATGTGAGACAAAGCCAAATGTAGAGGAAGAAGAGGCAGAGCATACTGGTATAGTTGTCGTCCTAGTAGCGCATGTGGCACATAGTCGTGTTGAACACCTTCACGGTGAGCATGGCATCGCTGTCGTACCTGAATACAAGGAAGTACCCGTGCCACAGGTCGTAGGCACGGACGAACTCTCCCAGCCATGACACAGGTGGCCATACCTGATCACCACCTCCATGTCCCATAGCCTGCGAGCCCGCTGTCGGCCTGTCGCAACTTCACATTCTTTGGCCGATGGCCGTCCGGCATCTTCATAAAGTGTCAGGCAGCCTCTGCAGCGTGGGTCAAGGAGTGATGCAGCAAACAATAGAGTTATGATAAAGAGATGTGTGAAGGGGATATCTCTCCTTTTATATACCTGCCTCCTGGAGGAATTCTCAAGTATGATCGTGAAGAAATCGAAACCATCCAAGTCGTACTCCGGTGTGGCAGAGCGCAGCCTGCGGTGGCGGCCTCCCCCCATCTCTGATAAGCAACAGAAGAGACCAATTAGTATCATGAGCATCAAGTAAACAAAACCGAAAGAAATAAGCATCTGCCAGCAAGACAAATTGATCATAGATATGAAACTTTGTAATGCTCATGTTTCAAATTGATCATAGACAAATTGATCATAGGTATACTAGCAGTAATATTGTGGTCATCACCAAAAAATCATTAGAGGATAAATGCACTTTCATCAACTAGCTCACAACTATTTATGAGTCGACCGAGCTCAGTATCCACCGTCATTTACCACCAATAGATATGAGCTACGTTTTCTTAGTTTTATCGAGATTTTTTGTTTTGTTTTGGAGTACTTCAAATGTAGGACATATATATTAAGTTTCAGTGAGAGAAAACTTTGACCAAGAATTATTTTATCACTGCGGGGTTTGTAGGATAAAAACTCACATTTATTAGTAAGTACTAAGTATCGACGAAACAAAAGCTAATGATACCAATTTCATGCCATATAAACCACATATTGACAAAATAATTCTCAGCCAAAGCCTTCCCTTAATGAAATCTAATATGCCCTACATAGAAGAAATGCAGAAGTATAACATAATGTTTCACTAGATGGTAACGATGTTTCATTGGTTTACAAGACTATTTGAGACACTTGTAAATAACAAAGGACAAGACTACAATGTGATGTCACATTATATAGTCTTCACATGTGACACCAATTCACTCTCTTGCTTATGCATGCATGACTGCGATATATCAAGATACCACGCATGTAAGCATGTAATAAAACAATATATCACATATGTAAGCATGACATCAACAACTGAATTGTTTTTTTAATTTTCAAGAAAACATAGCTTTCAAACCATTAACCTGGTTGACGATTTATTTCACGATTGGCTCATTATGACAAGATCTTCAAAACTAGATCTCAGGGATGATATTTTTCTTTTAGTAGTAGCTAGGACGTACGACTGACTTGCCAGGTCATATGCATATTATAGCCACTTGGTTGCCATGTAGCAACTTGGTTACCAAGTTACTATATGTTAAACTCTGCCCCAACATAGGATTTGCATGATAACACATTTATTGATGTCATCTCTACTTGCACAAAAATTTCAAGACTCACTCTCTAGGCACAATATTGCAATGCCTGGAATACATATAATTTATTACTAGATAATCATACAACATATTATATGGTGACCTAATTTTATAGTATGATGCGGAGTGGTAGGCCTCATTTTGTAGTATGGCACGTGGCCTTGATTTTTCTCCAAGCAAAAACACCGCTAGTTCAGTGAGGGCATGCTGATGCTCTCATCCTGGCATTAGTGACCCCTTCTCTGCCCTTCTCCCCGTAAATCTTTCATCATGTTGCTCTAGATATTCCTTTTTAAATACATCAACACATAGCATCTGGTCAACTAGTTAAAGATTGCATGCCTCAACATCCCTGATATACTTATGATGTTTTTGGCTTTCATTTGCCAATCCAATTTCTCATAATACTTGTAACAGAAGATGAGCTTATAATAATGAAATAATATACACCCGATTTTTTGCCAAGTTAAGATGGTTTGTAAATCTAAACAAAGCAGGAGATCAACAAAGACACAAGTAAACCTAAACTAAAACCAACCTAAAGCAAACCTAAACTAAACTTATAAAATAAGAAAAACAGAAATCCTCACCGGAGCAAGGGGTGCCGGAGCGGCGGGGCGACCACGGGGGTGGAGGAGAGGGTGTCGGGGTGGCCGGGTGGAGGATTGGGCACCGAAGTGGCGGGGCGGCCGTGGTGGTGGCGGAGAGGGGCACCGGGGCGGCCGGGTGGAGGAGGGGGTGCCGGAGCGGCGGGGCGGCCGCGATGTTGGAGGAG
>NC_041383.1:463374794-463385674 GCF_002162155.2 Triticum dicoccoides | reverse complement strand
AGAGAGAGAGAGAGAGAAAGAGAGAGAGATGGGTCAGCGGGTGCCGGTGGCATTTTGTTAGGGCACGGTTCTTTGTCGTCTGCTAGCAGACGGAAACGAAGCTTTGTCGTCAGCAAGTAGACGACAAAGAAAGTGTCTATTAGGCGGTCCTCGCTAGTGGGCCACCCAGACTCTTTGCCATCTGCTAGCTGATGGCAAAGCTTCTATGCCGTCTGTTGGCAGACGACAATGAGCTGGCCGATGGCAAACATGACCTTTGCCGTCAGCTCATTCTTTGTCGTCAGCTGGCTGACGGCAAAGAGCTGGCTGACAGCAAAGATCCTGATTCCAGTAGTGATAGACCCTATTTATTGGTCTACAAAGGAGGAGCAAGATGTTGATTTGAGAACAAAAGACATGAGTTCGTAAGAGGATGAAGCCCCTCTACCTCAACCAGGGGTTATGCATGTGGAATTCAAGAAATCGAGCCTCCCAAACACAGCAAACGAATCTAAGCTTCAATTGATCCACTTTTGTCTCCTATAGGAAAACAAGAAGGGATTATGCGAGGAGGTATTGGAGCTTGAACGAGAAGTCAACAAACTAAAGGAGGAGAACTATGTCCTCAAGCAGAAGCTGAAGGACAAGCCCTCTACTTCATCACCACCATCATCACCGAAGAAAGAAACTTGAGTACACAGGTATGGGCACTCCCCTTGGCTTGTGCCAAGCTTGGGGGAGGTGCCCCAGTATCGTATCAACATCACTTTTATTATCTTTACCTGTTTTTAGTTTGATCCTTAGCTATTTCATGCTTTAGTTGAGTAAAAGTTTAGTATGATCTATTTCCGAGTGCTAATTTCGTGATCTATCTATCTATGTAATTGAGTTGAGAGATATATGTAATAAAGTGTAGTTTGAGTTTTTTGCTTCTTTACTTTTATGTTTCAACATCAGCAATGAAAATAATGGAAAAGATCGTATGCTAATCTCATGGGAAGTAATGACATCACATAACAAAAAGTATAAGTGGTAAAATTTATTGGAAGTTGACAAACATAGAATTGGTTAATGATGCAATTCATTAAAGAATTAATAAGGGAAGAGAAGATTCACATATAAATATACTATCTTGGACATCTTTTATGATTGTGAGCCCCCATTAAGTATTTTATGTCAAATTTTTTACATTGGACAAGGAAGACAACGCAATGAGTTATGTTTGCAAATATTCAGATAGAAGTTATATTGTTATAGATCCTCCAACATGGGGTGCTTGCTCAATATGTTTGCTAGCCAAAAATCCGCACCAACTAGAGATACTACTTGTGCATCCAAAAACCCTTAAACCGGGTTTCATGTCACGAGAGTCCACTATACCTACCTATGGATTGAATAAGATCCTTCAAGTAAGTTGTCATAGTTGCATAGGGCAATAAAAATTGCTTCTAAATATGTACGATCTTTTATTGTAAGGGAAAATAAGCGTTATGCAAACTTGTGATGGTAAAGAAATAAAAGGGACGGACTGCATAATAAAGGTTGCTATCACAAGGAGCAATATAACGTGACTTTCCTTTGCATTAAGAGTTTGTGAAAGCACAAGTGCTCTCTGGATGATTTTGGTAATTAATGTCAACATATCTCTTGTTGGACTAATACTTTCATCTAGTATATTTCAGATAAGTTCAACAATAGAGTGGCATGGACAAGAGGATGTGGAACCCATTCAAGATGCTAAGGACAAAGGATTGGCTCAAACTCAAAGCTCAGGACTCTACATTTTCTATTTTCAGAGATCCAAGATCACATTGAGTCTATAGGAAAGCCAATACTATTAAAAGGGGATGAGGTGTTGCTTAATGGCTTGCTTGCTCAAAGTGCTTAGTGATATGCTCCAAAGCCCTCAACCACTTTCTCATATCCACATATGTCCAAAACCAAAAGTCAACCTCGGCCCCACCGATTTCATTCATCCGGAGCCACCAAGTTCATTTGACATGGCCACTGCTAGAAACCCTAATAGATTCGGTCACACCGATGGGATCTCGGTCTCACCGAGATGGGCTTGCAAACTCTCTGTTGTCTATTGCAATATTTTCTGTCCCACCGAGAAGATGTAATCGGTCACACCGAGTTTTCCTGAACAACTCTCTGTTTTGCTTATTACCAAATTGGTCCCACCGAGTTGTGTAATCGGTCAAACCGAGATGAGGTTTTACCCTAACCATTGCACATCGGTCCCACCGAGTTTATCATATCGGTCCCACCAAAATTACCTAACGGTCACATTATGTACTGAATCGGTCCGGCCGAGTTTTCTGATTCGGCCCCACCGAGTTTGGTATATTGTGTGTAACGGTTATATTTTGTGTGGATGCTATATATACCCCTCCACCCTCTCCTCATTCGTGAGGGAAACCATCAGAACGTGCCTACACTTCCAGCATTCATTTTCTGAGAGAGAACCACCTACTCATGTGTTGAGACCAAGATATTCCAATCCAACCATATAAATCTTGATCTCTAGCCTTCCCCAAGTTGCTTTCCACTCAAATCATCTTTCCACCAAATCCAATCCTATGAGAGTGAGTTGAGTGTTGGGGAGACTATCATTTGAAGCACAAGAGCAAGGAGTTCATCATCAACACACCATCTATTACCTTTTGGAGAGTGGTGTCTCCTAGATTGGTTAGGTGTCACTTGGGAGCCTCCAACAAGATTGTGGAGTGAACCAAGGAGTTTGTAAGGGCAAGGAGATCGCCTACTTCGTGAAGATCTACCCTAGTGAGTCAAGTCCTTCGTGGGCGATGGCCATGGTGGGATAGACAAGGTTGCTTCTTCATGGACCCTTTGTGGGTAGAGCCCTCCGTGGACTCGCACAACCGTTATCCTTCGTGGGTTGAAGTCTCCATCAACGTGGATGTACGATAGCACCACCTATCGGAACCACGCCAAAAACATCCGTGTCTCCAATTGCGTTTGCACACTCCAATCCCATCCCCTTACTTTCTTGCAAGTTGCATGCTTTACTTTCTACTTCCCATATACTCTTTGCATGCTTGCTTGATATGTATTGTGAATGGTTAAACTTGTGCTTAAACTCCACCTAAACTTGAAAAAGTTAAAAACTACCAACTTTGTGTGTTAAGGGTCTATTCACCCCCCTCTAGATACCTCTTATCGATCCTTTCAATTGGTATCAGAGCTTTGGTCTCCATTGCTTTGGTTTAAACACCATTGGAGGAAGATGGATGAGCCTACTTTGGGGAGTCTTAGACATAGAGTGCATATACTTGATGGAGAGTACTTTCATGGGTGGAAAAATGAGATGCTTGTGATTTTCAATAAATATCATTTGAACAAGTACATTACTAGCCATTGTGCACGTCATGTTGATCCTATGCATCCTACCCTTGACGAGTCAATTGACATGATTCGCAATCTTAGAACTGTTAATGTTATCACTAGAGGTTTGCCTAGAAACTTGATTGGTTGCTTGCCTTAAGTGTGCCTACACTATATGGAAATTTCTTGAGGAACAATTTCCAAATTATTCCTTGCAAAATCTAGATGAGATTCTCCATAACTCTATTGCCTTGAATAAGATGAATTCCAATGATCCTAAGTTTGGTGATTGTCTTTTTGAGCTTACAAATCTTATGCGTGCCAAAGGAGATGTTGGAATTATTAGCAATATTATTTCCGAAGCTATTATAATTCATAAAGATGATCATTGTCAAAATCATTTATCTAAGGAATCACCCTCTCTAGGAATTGATCCACCTCATGACGATGTTGAGCATGGGTACTATGATGAGGATGATGATAGTGACTATGATCTTGATGATGCAATGAGACACTTTGGTCTTACGGCAAATCTTCGGGGATACATGGCAGGAGGAAAGGAATGGGTCCTTGATAGTGGATGTATCGATCACATGAACGGAGATAAAGATATGTTTCGTGAGCTTGCTGAAAACGACAGCCCTCGAAAGTATGTCACTTTTGGCGATAACTCAAAGGGTAAGGTGGTTGGCCTCGGTAAGGTGGCCATCTCACATGATAGCTCCATACAAAATGTCATGCTCATTGAATCTCTTGGCTATAATCTGCTTTCTGTTTCTAGACTAGCTGACTTTGGCTTCAATGTCCTATTTACCAAAGTAGATTGCCAAGTGTTTCATAGAGATAATCTTAAAATGGTCTCTACTGGTATACGTAAAGGTGATCTATGCATTGTTGACTTCACTAAAAAGGCTCAACCTAGAACTTGCTTAATTGCTAAATCTTCTAAAGGTTGGTTGTGGCATAGACGGTTAGGTCATGTGGGCATGTGAAACCTTGACAAGCTTATTAAAGGTGATCATATCCTTGGTGTTAAAGATGTCATATTTGATAAGGATAGACTTTGCAGCACTTGCCAAGCAGGAAAACAGGTTGGAGGAAGCCACCCCGTGAAGAACACCATGACCACAAGGAGACCGCTCAAGCTACTTCACATGGATCTTTTCGGTCCCAACGCTTACACAAGTCTCGGTGGAAACTCATTTGGTCTAGTTATAGTTGATGATTTTTCAAGATTTACGTGGGTGTTATTTCTCAATGATAAATCGCAGGTCCAAAAGATCTTCAAAAACTTTGCTAGGAAGGCCCAAAATCAATTTGAAGTGAAGATCAAGAAGGTTCGCAGCGACAACGGAACGGAGTTCAAGAACGCCAATGTAGACACCTTTCTTGACAAAGAAGGGATTTCACATGAGTTCTCGGCTACGTACACACCTCAACAAAATGGAGTTGTTGAGAGGAAGAACCGGACGCTCATTGAAATGGCAAGAACAATGCTTGATGAGTACAAGACGCCAAAGCACTTTTGGACGGAAGCGGTTGAGACAGCTTGTCATGCGACAAATTGCTTGTACCTTCACAAGCTACTCGGCAAGACGGCATACAAGCTCCTCATCGGTAACAAACCCCTATACTTTCGAGTATTCGGCTCAAAGTGCTACATTCTTGATAAGCATCATCGTTCTAAATTTGCTCCTAAATCTCATGAGGGATTCCTACCTGGTTATGGCTCAGACTCTCACACTTACCGTGTCTACAACAATTTCACCCGAAAGGTTGAAGAGACGGTAGATGTGAAGTTTGATGAATCTAACGGCTTGCAAGTAGAGCAATTGCCAATTGATGTAGGAGATAAAGATCCTTCGGAAGCAATCCAAGACTTGTCTATTGGCAAGGTTCGTCCAACGGAGGTGAAGGAGAGTACCTTGTCCGTCCAAGTGGAAGCTTCTACCTCATGACAAGGTGAACCAAGAGTTGATATGGAAGCATCCACAAGCGGGACACACCAAGATGAAGAAAACGAGGAAGTACACCAAGATGAACCACATCAACCTCCTTCTCCACCATGACGAGAGAACGAAAATGATGAAGGCCAAGAATAATAGCGAGATGATGAAGAAGATGTTCCATCCCGATCAAATCAAAAGCTCTCATGAGTTCGAGCAAGCTTTGCTAGAGACCATTCCGTCGAGAAAATCTACAATGATATCCAAACCAGGAGAATCACTCGCTCTAAATCTCGTTTGGCTAACTTTTGTGAACATTATTCATTCATCTCTAGCATTGAACCTATGAAGGTTGAAGAAGCATTGGAAGATCCGGATTGGATAAACGCCATGCACGAAGAACTACACAACTTTGAGAGAAATCAAGTGTGGACATTGGTAGAGAAGCCCAACAACAACCACAACATCATCGGTACCAAATGGGTGTTTCGCAACAAGCAAGATGAAGATGGACAAGTAGTTCGCAACAAAGCACGTCTCGTCGCCCAAGGCTACACTCAAGTTGAAGGTATGGACTATGGTGAGACATATGGCCCCGTTGCTAGACTTCAGTCCATTCGCATCTTACTTGCCTATGCTAATCACCATGATATCACTTTACACCAAATGGACATTAAAAGTGACTTTCTAAATGGTGAAATTGAGGAGGAAGTTTATGTTAAACAACCTCCCGGCTTTGTTGATCCTAAGAAACCTAATCATGTTTACAAACTTCACAAAGCTCTTTATGGTCTTAAACAAGCTCCTAGAACGTGGTATAAATGCTTGACCAAGTTCCTTATTGAAAAAGGCTTTGAGATTGGAAAAATTGATTCTACACTTTTCACTAAAAGGGCTAATGGAGAATTATTTGTGTGCCAAATCTATGTTGATGATATTATTTTTGGATCAACTAACCCTCATTTTAGTGAGAAGTTTGGGAAGCTTATGTCGAAGAAGTTTGAGATGTCTATGATGAGTGAACTCAAGTTCTTTCTTGGTTTGCAAATCAAGCAAACTAAGGAAGGTACCTTTGCCTCTCAAACGAAGTACACCAAGGACTTGTTCAAGAAGTTCAATATGCAAGAATGCAAAGGTATGAATACACCCATGCCTACTAGTGGACATCTTGACTTGACTAAAGATGGTGAACCCGTTGATCAAAAGGTTTACTGCTCTATGATTGGTTCATTATTATATCTATGTGCCTCTCGTCCCTATATTATGCTAAGTGTGTGCATGTGTGCACGATATCACGCGGCCCCTAAAGAATGTCATCTTAAGGCCGTGAAACGGATAGTGAGATACTTAATACATACACCAAACTTTGGCATTTGGTATCCAAAGAGGGCCTCTTTTGATCTTGTTGGCTATTCTGACTCGTACCATGCCGGAGACAAGGTTGATAGAAAGTCCACTTCGGGTACTTATTAATTTTTTGGTAGATTTCTTGTGTCTTGGTCCTCCAAGAAACAAAACTCGGTATCTTTCTCCACCGCCAAAGTGGAATACATTGCCGCCGGTTCATGTTGTGCTCAATTACTTTGGATGACCCAAACTCTTAAAGATTATGGGATATATGTGAAACATGTTCCTTTGCTATGTGACAATGAAAGTGCTATTAATATTGCTCACAATCCCATGCAACACTCTCGAACTAAGAACATTGAAGTTCGTCATCATTTCATTCGTGATCATGTTGCTAAGGGTGTTATTAACCTTAAGCATGTTCGCACCGACAAGCAATTGGCGGATATATTCACTAAACCACTTGATGAGAAAGTGTTTTGCAGGTTGAGAGGTGAACTGAACATCATTGATGCCTCAAACTTGGAGTAGGAACTCCATTTGGATACATGCAAGACATGAGCCTATGACTAATCCTGGATATTTCTCTTATGATGATAATCACATATCTTGGATACATTTGCACCCTTGCATGCTATCTAACCAATGTAGGTACTTGGATGGATCTAAATCTATGAGATTGCAACTCATTCATATCTTGAGAAATCTCCACATCACCAAGTCTCTACTTTACGGTGGTTGAAGACAAGGAAGCATGAAACCTTTCAAATATATCCTTTGACAAATTCCTAAGTAAAATTTCATGATTGTCATTTTGGATACACAAGTGCTCTTCCTTGCAAATCTAATCCATATAGGTAGATGAACTCCAATTACAAGTGGTGCTCCAAATGAACTACATCAACATTGAGCATCCCACACAAGTTCACCTACATGATCAAGTTCAACACCACCACCCAAGGTATGTTATTCCATCTTAGAGAAGCTTTACCCCAAGACATGGGTCAAAGCAACTCAATAAGATGTGAATACATCAAAGTGCTTAAATGGAAAATGGCAGCCCCATTTTGAGCTTAAACGATGAGTATGACCGATGATCAAGTGTCCTCACTTGACTCCTAAGTCAATATACTCTAACATAGGTGACTTTGTTGCCGACCAATTCTAGATGAAGTTCTCTAGTGTTTATCCCTGTTCTTGCATTTTGTCTCATGCATGATTGTTCCCCTTTCAAAAAAAAACTTCATCTAGATTTCTTCTCTTTTATTTCTGTTCTGCATATCTCTGCACCCCATTCATTGCAAATCCTTGTGAGATCTTACTCGCTCAGTGAGCTGAGGTGACTAGTGCTTTTTCTCAGTGATGAACTCGGACAAACCGATCTGCCTCTTTCGGTCAAACTGAAACTTTTCGGTGCCACCGAAGGAATCTACTCGGTGTAGCCGATTTCACTACTGAGAAATCACTATGTCACTTGCATTCTGCACATTCTATTCCAGCTCCACTCGATGATTCTTATCCTCTACCAACATCATATTCTATGTGTTGCTTTGCTCTGTGACTCAAGGACCAAACCTATTTTGACTCACACTCCAGAAGACCCTTCTTGGAAATTGATGTCAAAGGGGGAGAGAGAGTTCACATCAAAGCTTAATCACTCCAACAGGGGGAGAGAGCAACAGGGGGAGAGAGACATTATTTTCATAAGAAAGACCCTAGTTGCTTGGTATTCAAAGAGGAGAGAAGTTACATGTCTTTAGAGGGGAAAGACATGTTCATGTTATTTTTGTGTTTGCTTTGCTCTGATTTTCTATTCCCTATCTTCTACCCATATCCATTATAAGGTTCAGGGGGAGCAAGACATCTAAAGGAAGGAAATCTTCAAATTCATTGCATATCTTTACCTTTGGGGACATGTCTACACTCAAATAGAGTACATAGTACTCACTCTACATATGTCATCCCAAATCTTGGTACTCTTGTGGTTTACTACTCTTGCTTTGCTTAGTAGATGTTTCTATGTTGTTTAACCTTGTTTACTCAGGTTCATCTCTTCCAAAGCTAGTTCAAGACCACAAGGTAAGTATATGCATCACACTCATGTGCATGAGGATATCTTGCTTTTGTACATATTGTTTGCAAGAAGGACTCATGAACATGAAGGTACATTTCCCATGTTCACACCATTTGTTCTAATGCATATAGCCAAGATACATGTAACTCATTGCTTGCTCTGTCATGATTCTACACTCACATGATCTTATATTCCATATTTACATGATTGCATACATGTAAGGGGAGCCTATGCATGTTACATGTCTTTCCAAAACTTTACATGCCTTTCTCTATATCTTTATCTAAAGCTTTGATGTATGTTGTCATCAATTACCAAAAAGGGGGAGATTGAAAGCACAAGTGCTCTCTAGGTGATTTTGGTAATTAATGTCAACATATCTCTTGTTGGACTAATACTTTCATCTAGTATATTTCAGATAAATTCAACAGTGGAGTGGCATGGACAAGAGGATGTGGAACCCCTTCAAGATGCTAAGGACAAAGGATTGGCTCAAACTCAAAGCTCAGGACTCTACATTTTCTATTTTCAGTGATCCAAGATCACATTGAGTCTATAGGAAAGCCAATACTATTAAAAGGGGATGATGTGTTGCTTAATGGCTTGCTTGCTCAAAGTGCTTAGTGATATGCTCCAAAGCCCTCAACCACTTTCTCATATCCACATATGTCCAAAACCAAAAGTCAACCTCGGCCCCACCGATTTGATTCATCTGGCGCCACCGAGTTCATTTGACATAGCCACTGCCAGAAACCCTAATAGATTCGGTCACACCGATGGGATCTCGTTCTCACCAAGATGGGCTTGCAAACTCTCTGTTGTCTATTGCAATATTTTCGGTCCCACCAAGAAGATGTAATCGGTCACACCGAGTTTTCCTGATCAACTCTCTGTTTTGCTTATTACCAAATCGGTCCCACTAAGTTGTGTAATCAGTCAAACCGAGATGAGGTTTTACCCTAACCCTTGCACATCGGTCCCACTGAGTTTATCATATCGGTCCCACCGAAATCGCTTAACACTCACATTATGTACTGAATCGGTCCGACCGAGTTTGGTATATTGTGTGTAACAGTTAGATTTTGTGTGGAGTCTATATATACCCCTCCACCCTCTCCTCATTCGTGAGGGAAGCCATCAGAACGTCCCTACACTTCCGGCATTCATTTTCTGAGAGAGAACCACCTACTCATGTGTTGAGACCAAGATATTCCAATCCAACCATATGAATATTGATCTCTAGCCTTCCCCAAGTTGCTTTCCACTCAAATCATCTTTCCACCAAATCCAATCCTATGAGAGTGAGTTGAGTGTTGGGGAGACTATCATTTGAAGCACAAGAGCAAGGAGTTCATCATCAACACACCATCTATTACCTTTTGGAGAGTGGTGTCTCCTAGATTGGTTAGGTGTCACTTGGGAGCCTCCAACAAGATTGTGGAGTGAACCAAGGAGTTTGTAAGGGCAAGGAGATAACCTACTTCATGAAGATCTACCCTAGTGAGGCAAGTCGTTCGTGGGCGATGGCCATGGTGGGATAGATAAGGTTGCTTCTTCGTGGACCCTTCGTTGGTGGAGCCCTCCATGGACTCGCGCAACCGTTACCCTTCGTGGGTTGAAGTCTCCATCAACGTGTATGTACGATAGCACCACCTATCGGAACCATGCCAAAAACATCCGTGTCTCCAACTGCGTTTGCACACTCCAATCACATCTCCTTACTTTCTTGCAAGTTGCATGCTTTACTTTACGCTGCCCATATACTCTTTTCATGCTTGCTTGATATGTATTGTGAATGGTTAAACTTGTGCTTAAACCCGACCTAAACTTGAAAAACTTAAAAACTGTCAACTTTGTGTGTTAAGGGTCTATTCACCCCCCTCTAGACACCTCTTCTCGATCCTTTCAGTTTGCACATTCAAAAATAAAAAGCGCATGGAAACCTCTACTTCCCTTTGCGAAGGGCCTATCTTTTACTTTGTATTAACTTTTTATGCAAGAGTCAAAGTGTTCTCCTCTATTCCTTTTTATTTTTCTTCTTTGCAAGCATCATGTGGTGGGAAAAAAATCTAGACATATATATCCATTTGATATGAGTGATCATGAGTTATTATTCTTGACATTACCCTCAAGGTAAATGAGTTGGGAGGCGAAACTATAAGCCCCTATCTTTCTATGTGTCCGGC